>NW_015094508.1:2235539-2375300 GCF_001431845.1 Calidris pugnax
GGGTTTAATATTTTTCCTAGAACTTTTTTTTTTTTTTTTTTTTTTTTTTGTCTAACAGAAAAAAAAAAAAAAAAAAAAAAAAAAAAAAAAAAAAAAAAGAAAAAAAAAAGAAAAAAAGAAGTTTCCTCTCCACTAAGTACATTCAGATGTCAGCCTCCAAAAGCCCTATACAGTGTTTCATTCCCGGATTATTTTACCTTCCTGCTTATGAGGCAATGTTGTTATCAAATAGGTTTAATCACAAAAGGGCTGGGTTTTAGAACAGGGAAATATTATTTGCAGATACTGTCAATAAAGTAAATTTAAAATTGCTGCAGTGTATCAGCACTAGTGTTTCTAAACTTCCAAAAGGACAGATTTGTGAAATAACTATTCTTAGCTAACTTTAGTCCTTGTTCAGGTAAAAGTTTTCAAGGATATCAAGGTTGCAGATGGGAGTCCAACAGTGATTCATGCTACATACACCTGCTCTAAAGAAATGCTGTTACTGCCAGCTGTTGTGTAGAGGGAAATGTAGCTGACCACAGGACATCCTTTGGAGTTTGTGCCATCTTCCAGAATGAAGGAAAATAAAACTTTCAAGAGCTCTCAAGAAAACAATTTATGTGTCGGTGTCTACCTTTGGCAGTGGGTTCCCACTGAGCACGTTTCCACCCCAAAAGCTGTTCAAATATGGCATTTACCTGTACACATGATGGGTACTTGCTACACAATAGCACATAGCTGGGTATTGCTCTCTTGTTTCATTGAAAGTGATAGCATTAACCTCCCTTAAATGGTTTAATTTATCCCAAAGAGCGTATCTGACCCAGATTTCAGCTAAATACAACCAGCTTCTACCAGTTTCAGAGACAGCCATGATTTTAATTGCTTCTGTATTTTACAACCCCTTGCTGTTGCTTCTGATTCTGCAGGAAATGGCATTTGGCTTCTTTTATGGAGAACTTGAACGTCTCAGCAGAAGTCTTATGGTCCCACAGAAGTCCTAGTGTGAGAGCAAGGAGGGTGTAAAGATGCTCAAGTTTAAAAGTGAATTTGAAAAGTCTAAATATTGTTTTGTGGGCTGCATTTTAGTGTACAGAGCATCTTTCTGCTTTACCCTCCCTAGTCACTTTCCTGAGTGTTATTTCTCCTCAAATACAGGAATTGCTGTAACTCCTGTAAGTCACCTGGCCCAAACACAGGATAATGCGTCTTCCCAAGCACTCTTCTTAGGTTTTAATTGCAATTTAGAGCAGAGATCATGGGGAAATAATCTCGTGCAGCTAAGCAACATTTATGTCAGGATGCAAGTCAACAAATTCTACCTTGTGCTTTGCTTGTCCATCTGTTTCCTTGGAAGCCACTTTCCTTCCTACAGCTTCTTATACTTCCTGGGAGAGTCTGACAAGGCAAATCCCTCTTCTTTGCTGCAATTTGTACAGCTGTGGTAGCCTTTACAGAGAGGGATAGACTTTGAGGTTTGGCTTTATTACAGAACTACATTCAGAAATAGGTTGGCTGCTCAAAGCCTGATAACAACCAAAGTATAAGAGATGGGGCTAGAGACTGCTGTGAGTCTTTGACTCACAAGTGACTATTAAGGGCTGTTGCAAGGAGGCTGTGCTGTCCCCTCCTGGGGGAGAGACTGTGTAGTGTTTAAAAGCACTTTTAAGAAACCTGTATGCACATATGCTCTAGCTGGTCATGGAGGGTTCCCTCATGCTTCCCTGTATGAGCTGGCGAGCAGCAAGTGAGTGGTAAACACTCTTTTAGAAGATTAGAGAGGCACACATGGAGTGGCTGCGGCAGGAATTTTACTTTTTGATGCCTGGTTGCACAAGTATCAGGTTGTGGGCTGTGATTATTTGCTTCATTTCTTCCATGGTATATGCAAATTTTGCCTTAAGGATGCCACAATATGTGACCAGATAGCCAGAGGAGGTGAAAGTTAAACAGACCTGGGGTATAGCTGCAAACTTTAAGCTAAGATGAAGGGATAACACAGCTAGAAGAGCATCCCTGCTGCTCTCACCTCCTTACTGCTGAGAGGAGGAGTTATATGTAAACCCCTCATGGTGTCTCCCTTGACATCCTCCTGGTTTTCAGAGCCTCTCCTGCAGGCTGTCAGAGACATCCTGAGCCTGCTGTTCCTCTCTCCTCCATTAAGCATTCACTGGTCCCTTGCTAGGGATGTGCAACTTCTCAGGTCCCTCTGCCTGAAGCAAACCATTTGGTGATCCTCTTTTAGAGTGATCACCAGCAAACTAGGCAATGCGGCTGACACGTAAGCCATAGTCATTTGGGCTTGTAGTTGGCACCTGGGGATATGGTTCTGGCACCTAATAAATCACAGCGGGGCTGATGAGCCTCTGGCTCTTACTAGGTTCTGCAGACACTTAGCACCAGAGAAGGATCTGTCCCTCAGGTTCCCCTGCTCATAGTGCTCACACTGCCTTGGTTGGCAGAGGAAGGAAGTGCCAAGTAGCCAGAGATGGGATATGTAGAGTTGAGCTTTCAGGAAAGCCTGAAATTTTTCTGTACCTTCCCTTAAGGGAGCAAAATGTTTTCTCTGAACACAAAGCTAATGCTGCTGGTCAGTGTGAGAGAGGAAGGAGTCCAGCCATCTTCCTGGCAGCCTTCCTTCCTGACAGGTTTGATGTGCATCATATGGCACCTGAGGAATTGGTATGACATCAGGTGATGAAGTGGAGTTTGTTGCTGCTGAGCACTCTTTCTCCAAAGCAGCGTGTGGCTGAGGCATAGAGGCATCTCTCAGTGCTTACTACCCTGACATTTCTGTCCCCTGTCTGGTCATGCAGCCAGTCCCTCCCAAGCTGTGTCCAACCCCAAGGCTAGTAGCTGGCCTCCTGCTGAGATTTCTCCAACATAGGTTCATGCCCTCACCCTGCTGTCTTCCAGCTCTGCTCAGGCACAGTTTGTCCCATCAACATATTTCATGCATCGAGCTTCTTCATCACAGACATCTAACAACCATCTTTCATGGGGCATCCTATTTCCAGGGCTTCTGTCCTCTTCTGTGCTTCACATCCACCTGTATGCTGTCTATATGCTGCTTGACTAATCCTCTCCCTAGCCAGGTCTTTTTATTTCCTCCCAATGGGATATTTACTCACTCAAATGCTGCTTCTACTTCTTCTCAGTTCAGCAAATTGTGCTCAGCTAAGTCTTAAGACCACTAAAAGGCCCACTTCATTCCCTGACATATACGTTTTTCTATTTGGTGATATTGCTGTGATTCAGGTTTGATAATGCATGTCTTTTGTAACTAAGGCTAGGGGACTTGTATTCATTATAGCAGCATCCTACTGAAAGCTTCTCATGCTAGGTGTGAGTGAGCCTCCTATATATGACAAGTAACCTGACTTTAGCAAATAAGGTGCTTCCATGCAGATGGGCATGGGGTTGTGAGGACACATGAAGGCATGGTTTCCAGGCTGGCAGTGCTAGCCCTGAGTCTGCTTTATGGGTTCCTGCCCAATGAATTTGCCCCTACCCTTTACAGCTGCTGTTGCGTACCAGCAGGTCAGGCTCTGGAGGGACTGGTCTGTGTGAGCACTGCAGACACATTCCCCACCTGGTGGCATTCACACGGATGCTTAAAATTCATGTTTAATGCAAGGGCACAGTTATTACATGCTTAAAGCCAGCTTTCAGCTCACATGCACTTCTCTACAGTGGCATGTTTTCATGGTGGTTGATACCATGATCAACTTTGCTTGCTGCTGTAATACGGCTCAAATTTATGAATAGACAGGCCGCTTCCCTGTGCTGCTAAGTGAGAATGAAAGGTGCAGCCATCTGAATTTTATGATGATTTTTGGCTGGGTCTTAAACTGTTTTCTGCTATCGCTATCCCATGTAACTGCATCAGTAATTTGAATAATACTGCTGTGGTGCTTGAGGTGCTCTTAATTAAGCAGCAGGGGACATGCATTTGAAAGATCAATCAACTGCAAAGTCATCCTGTATTTTGCACAAACACAAACTCTGAAAAATTTGCAAATTGTATTTAAAACAAGAATAGTTGGTGTAGGTGATGATCCACGCTCAGAAGCATTGCTTTCTCTGCATCCACTTACTATTTGTAAACTAATAAAACAAAAGACCATAAACTCACAGTAGCCACAGAGAGGCAGAAGAGTGGTTTCCCCACTTCTATTCCTTTTGAAGACACAATCTAATATATTGTTTTTGTGAGCTTATGCTTTCTCAGTCTTACAGCAAACATGAGTCAGGGCTGCCTCCTTATCACCCGTGGAGTTGAAATTAGAGAAACGCGGCTGTTTTGCGGCAGCTCCCGGGTGTTTGGGATGAAGATGACCGAACTGCAGCACAGCTGTGAGACAGGCTCGTCCTCGCTGCTCTCCTCCGCTGGCTGCAAAGAGGTACTGCCTTGCATCGCTCCTCCGACCCTTTGCTGATGCCTTCTTGAAGCATCCCTCAGCAGCGTGCTGGTGCTCCCTGTTTCTCCCCGTGCCCACTAGATGACGCCTGTGATTTTAACAGGAGCTCGAAACCTTCGGAGTGGAAAATTTCGTAGCTTTGCTCTTGATTTTCCACATTACCTATCTGTACGTGTGCGTGGTGCACAGAGGCCTTGAAAACAAGGAAGGCTGAAAAAACACGTTCACTGCTGTGTACCTGCGAGGGCTGTGAGGGTGCAGAGATGTATGTTGTACTTTCATACCCTATCTCACCTGGTTCGTTGAATACCAGACTGGAAAGAGACCTAGTTAAATAACTTCAATTTTTCTTCAGAAGGAGAAAATGCTCCAACACTGCAGACACAGTGCTTTTGACATGTACAACTTGAGACCAAGCTGAGGAAGAAAAAGAATATTGAAAACCAACGACAACATCAGCAAACAGGTACATTACTGGTACTCTGTGTTGTAGTGCATGCCTTGTAGATGGATGCAGGAATAAACTGAGTGGAGGATGGAGTCCTCAGTTGGTGAAGTCCTCTAGCTGATGATATGCCTCAGGAATGAACGCAGTAGAACTGAGTCAATGCCTAATTACAGAATAGCAAAAGACACTCCTTTTTACCTACCTGCCTTTGCTGGGCTAGCATATTTGAGCCTATAAAATCAAGATGTGATTTTATTTTAAAAATACACAGTGTAGTTAAGACTAATGGTAAACACAGATCATAAAACTAGATTGACTAGCCATTGTGCCTAGTTACAGAAAGTTCATTTATTTAAATTATCTTTATTGGTTAATACCAGGCCAATACAATTTCTTCCCCTGGAAATAGGTGCTCCCGCTTCATTTTGTTATTTGGATACTGAAAGCAACATTTTGAATGTGGGTGGGGAAAATTAACGATGTCATATAGCAACATGTTCCTATGCCTGGGCAGTACAGCCTTCAGTTTGTCAAAGGCTAAAGGTGAAATCCTGTCAGCTGAAGGTTGAAGTGTGTGCTGGCTGTGCTGGGAGCCTGCAGTGAGAAACACAGCACAAATGACGTGTGGCTGTTTGCTCTGACGGAACTGGGCCGGCCCCTGGAGGGCTTCAGGAAGAACAGGCAGAGAGGAAAGGTAGGTTTGAATCAGGAAGAATTAAGCAGTCATGAAGCTAAATACAACAATCAGTCACATATACCATCATTTCAGAGACGTTTTCTGAAAGACATTTCTATCGAATGTATTAGGAGAAACTGAAACTGCTTTCAGATTGACCTTCCCTGGCTTTTTGTTCTTAACCCTGGGGCTGTTGTGACAGCCAAGTCTTTCCTGCTCTGGTTTTGTTGGCAATCCTTCTGGGGTCCTCAGAGACATCGATTAGGACCACTGTTGTCATTAGCTGAAGGAGCAACTGTTGCTGGTTCTTTTTCTAGGAAGTCTTTGCCTCTTGGTAAGTGTAAAATGTAACAAAAATGCCTAAGGAGTTTTAGACAACCTCAATTAACCCAGTTTCACCCTCTTCGCTACCAGTTATTGCTATTAATCAGCACTTCTGCTAGTGTTTATAGACTCTTCTGTACTGCACAAAACTCCTTAATGTGAAAACAGTAACAAGCAGGCAAATTGCCCCACATTTCTCCAAAAGGAAAAGGTGTTCAGGCCCTCCTGTGTGAAGTGAGAATGGGCACACATCCAGAGCTTTTTCCCTTCCATAAATGCATCCGAGCAGCTGAGGTCACCGCATCGCTTTATACCTTCTGAGAACCATAAAACAATCACAATACCCTTGCATTCACAGTACAGACAGGCTCTGGCATGTGATTCCTCAGATCTGTCTGAAAAACTTCACTTCTACCCAGCGATATGTGCCTTTCTCTGCAGAAAGGCCTCAGTGAATCAAGGGTTTGTGAGAGGGAAGAGACACCTAGAGCATGGCCTGAATCACTTCTCTTTCTCCTTCACTGGGGAGAAAATGGATAGAAAGCAGTGTGATGTATTAATGTCCTCTCCCTGTGCTCAGTGTCCTGGGAGGTGACATGGGCAATGTGACATTCCGGACCACAGTCGTTAAAACACGCTGTCTGGTATGTTGCCTGACACAGCAAGCTTTTTTTGGTGAAACAAGACCTATAAGCAAGCTTGCTAGACATGATTTCCACCATAATTAGTTTTTTTTTTTTTTTTTTTTCTTCACCCGCAATAGCATTTGAACGAATTTTGCCTCTGGCTAAAGATAAGTTGAATTTCTTGGTGACGAGGTGGCATCTTAAATACAGCTGGACAATAATAAGCCTGTTTTAAAATCCTGAATTCAGTCACGCAAAGCAGGAAGCAAGTTGAGTAGTCTTCCTTTTCCTTCCAGTTCATCACCAGAGCACCTCATGGCCACATGCAGCCTATGGGCGATGTGGGGAAGCACTCCTCTTGCTGTGCTAGGCATGAGAGATTTGGATTGGGTTGGGTTTGAGGTGGAACAAGAGCTGAATAGCAGCCCTGCCTTGGGTTGGTTGTTTGTCTTCTCGTTGCCAAGTGTGAGCAAGCCTAGGCATGAAAAGCCCAGTAGAGTTGCTGTACATATGACACACATGGTCCATAAACCCTCTTCCAGACAGCTCTTCGTAGGGCTCTGGTGTGATTCCAGAAAAAGTCACATCACAGTTTCAGTGCAGAATTTGTCTGAGAAAGGAATCAGGTCCAAGGTGAAAGGATGATGAGTTCTCATCATCAATTTTGTGACAAGTCATTATGGAAAGGATTTCTGCTGTGGAGTGGCACGAAAATGACATATTCTTTGTATCCTTCCTCCTTTCCGGGGCAGTCACACTTTTATTGACATGCTTGGTGATTTTAGTTTCCATGACAAACATGTTATTCCTCTTCAGTCGGCCTGTTCATAGCACATAAGGTAAATCCCAAATGTGTGATACTGACTAGTGAGTTCCAGGGGCCATCCTGGAAACACTGATTTGGAGACCTTGCACTTGGATATTCCTCAGCCCATCTTGCAGGTCATTCCCATGAAACTTCTCCCATAACAAGTCCGTTGCTCTCATTCTAGTTTCACCACATTCATGTCCATTGTCTCATTAAACCTAGAAAAATATTATTTTGGTCAAAAATGTCAGACATGTCCCATACAATACTTTGAAACTAGTGCTATTTATAAGAGAAATTTAAGTTATCTTCAAATGCACAGTAACTTAGATGCAGCAGATCCCTCCCACATCTGGTGTTGCAAAGAAAGTCTCTGTCCCTTTTTTTGCACATTATCAAACCACAAGACCCTACCTGTGCTTCACAAAGAGAAACTTTCCTAGTGTTTACACAGGTGGGCTAGGCAAGGGGGTGTGAAGGCTGTTGGCAGCTGTGCAAAAAGCTGATGTGAAACTGTGAGAACAAGTACATTTTCAGGGTTGAACTACTTAAAATACACATTTTTTAAAGTGCAGTGAATTGAATTCCATGCTTGCAAAAGATAAATATAATGCTAACACAACAGGTCAGAGACTGCAGTCTGGTATTCATTGCCTGAACACAGCTCGGGGTGGCTCTTTAAACCTTCCCACAGCGGCTGCAGCCAGCGTACCTCCACCCTGGTCTGGAAGGATTACTTGGGGAGGGCGAGAGCTTAGCTCACTTCCTCTGCCCTTGCAGGCCTTGGTCTTTCTGCTGAGGCTGCTGCTTATGTGATAGTCTGAACAGCTGGTGTGTAATGGGAATATTCTGGAGGAATTCAAATCGGGGACTTAGATACGGAGGGACTGCCTCCCCTGCAGGCGTTATTTGAGTGGCAGCAGTAGGAACTGAGTTTTGGGGGATCTCTCTGGAAAGAGAAGGGAGAACAGTGACACGGAGGTGGGAAGGAAAGTATGGCACCTTATGGACACCTTGAGTGTCCCAGGCTGTGGGGCTGGTGTGGTCAGAGTGAAGAGCAGCAGAGGCATGATCGTTGTGTCCCAGGTGAAACAGAAGTGGAGGCAAAGTTGGGCACAAGGGCTGTGCTCAGTAAGCCCTCCTATCCTCCATGGTCAGAGGGGGACACAGGAAGGATTAATGATCACCATCACCTCTATTTAGGGCACTCTTAAGCTTTTGTGTGTTCCTCCATTCACATATAAAATACAACACAGAGAAGGAGGCAGGAAGATAAAACATTGGCCAGGGAAAAATTGGTTGCAATGGAAGTTTGCTGCCCAGAGTGGGGAACTAAACTCATAGACCTTCCCAGAGTGGTGTGTTGGACCACATGGGTGGCATTTCACCCATGTGGTTGTTCTAGTGTACATCATTCTTCAACACAGACTGCCATGCAGTGAGCATTGACTATGCTGGTGAGGCCTAAGGCTGACACTTCCTGTGCTTTGTATGGTAAGAGCATCTCAGAGGCAGCATGGGGACTTTTTCATGGATTGGGCCTCTCATGAAACACAGATTACTGCCATGTGTGAGCTACATCTAGATTAGGCTCAGATCCATCAAAACTTACGTGGGCTCTGGAGAGAGAGACTTTTACTTTCTGCCCTGATTCTGGGTCCCTGTAGTTTTTGGTTCCTCTGCCCAGGATTAGTCCTGGGGATTGAAGGCAGGGGACCCCTGCTCTCTGCTCAGCAGTGATTAACGATGCTGTTTATCACCCTCTGCTGCCTGGCCTGGGTTGAATACATTCTCCCTGCACAAGCTGTGCTCATCTCTGAGCTCCCTGGTTGAAACAAACACGCTGAGCAAGGAAGTCTAAGTGAGCCGGCCAAAGCCACAAAAGCAATCTGTCTCAGGGTCCTGGTTTAGGACTGAGGATTTCCTGGCTCCTGGTCCTCTGCTCCAGCTACAAAGACACATTTCTCACGCAGTTAGTCATATATTATCATCGTCCCTTCAAGGCGGGTGTGTGGAATGGCAGCAATTAGAGTTCGTGTGTCCCCCATTGCCTTTGCTGCTCATTTTTTTGTACCCGCTTAAGCTCAGATTCACAAAAACTTGCAAATCTTCCACATTTCCCCAAGCTATTGTGGTGCAAGAAGCATCCCCTCCTGGGGGAGGATGCTGAGGTGTTTTTACTTGTGACCAGCATGAAGAAATTGACTTTCCAGCCAGAGATTCCTGAGAGAGTCGCCCAATTTCCAGCCAGTCCCTCCCTGTCAGGCGTCGCTCTCACCCTGGGATGGGTGGGCAGGGGAGGGGAGGTGCACCCAGGCTGGGGTTGCCCCAGCCACCCCCCCACTGCGGCATCTGCAACGTGCGCTTTGGGCCGCTTAGTGTCAGGCCCTTTATTGTGCCAATTCTGCTACCTTTATAGGCCTTGCTACTTAAACTAACAAAAAGTTTGTAAGGGAATAGGATATGAAACACATAAATAAAAGTATCAGGTATCCCTAAAACATGTGTGGATTAAGCTGGTGAAAAGGTGAAATTTCTCTTCCCCGTGAGTTAATGTCTATTTTTCTTGGAAACTATACTTTGAGGGCTGCCCCCCTTTTGCTAAAGTGATAAAAGATACGTTTTCTTATCTGAATGCAATGACATTTTAAAAGGCTCCCTTTGTTGTTTTTAAACCTGCATGTCAACAGTTATACCTCTTATACAATTTTCTTCATATTTACTTAATATAACTCTACATTGTGTTGATATAAAACTAGACAGCATACTTTTAACTTCTCAGTACTTTTGTTGGATGAAAATCTTTACAATGCCAGACTAATCTTTCATGACTGACAGCATATTGGCATGGCATGACAATTTAAATCCACGTTGGAATATGTTAATCCATCACCTGGCATTATGATTTTTTTTACTTCTGGCTTCTAGACGCTGTAACTTTTGTTTCAAGCTGAGTGTTTTTAAAGGTCAGGTGTCTCTCTTCTAACTCTTCTTTACAAAAGAGTTTTGAAACTGTTTATTCCTAGATATCAGGAACGTATTCTCAAATTGAATAAGAATAAAAAAGTAGCTTCTCTTTTTCTAGCCTTTGTTAGGAAACTTACTCTGTTAATTATTTACTCTGTCAGTTTGAAATAAAAACATTTATTCTATGGCCATAAGGGTGAAAAAAACTGGATTGCTACTTTCTGCTAAATACAAAAAGGATTACTTTTTCAGAAAATATAGCTGATCTCAGTGATCTTGGAGCTATATATAGTGCAAAGTGAAGAAGACATTTGGATGTGGAAAGAGGAGCTAAGTTAAAATGCATTCAGAAACATTTTTTTTTCAGCAGTAGCCATCAACAAAAAATATGTTTGGCCTTCTGCAAAACTGTAACTGTGGATCTTGACCTTGATAGTGAGACTCTTTCCTCTTTGAGGGTGGCAGAGCACTGGAACAGGCTGCCCAGGGAGGTGGTGGAGTTTCCTTCTCTGGAGACATTCTGAACCCACCTGGACATGTTCCTGTGCAACCTGCTCTAGGTGGACCTGCTTTGGCAAGGGTGTGGGACTAGATGATCTCCAGAGGTCCCTTCCAACCCCATATCATTCTGTGATTCTGTGATTTGTTAGAAAACAGCAAATATGTCACTGTCTTTGTTTTATTTTTCACTTGCTTAGAAAATATCACACTTTCTGCTCTTCTGTGGCCATTTCAATACAGAGGTTGCTAATTGGATCTACCCGTCAGCTTAAATCTCCTTCTTACAATGCTTAGGATGGTCCATTGCCTGGCATGCGTTGTCATGAATTTCACTGAATTTCACTGAATTTTTTAGAGTTGGAAGGGACCATAGAGATCATCTAGTCCAACTCCCCTGCTGAAGCAGGATTGCCTAGAGCTAGAGCATGTTACTCAGGACTGCATCCAGGCGGATCTTGAAAATCTCCAAGGAAGGGGACTCCACAACCTCCCTGAGCAGCCTGTTCCAGGGCTCTGTCACCCTCACTGTGAAGAAGTTTCTCCTCATATTTGAGTGGAACCTCTTATGTTCCAACTTGTGCCCGTTGCCTCTCGTCCTCTCACTGAGAACCACTGAAAAGAGTCTGGCTCCCTCCTCCTTCAACCCTCCCTTGAGATACTTGTAGGCATTGATAAGGTCTCCCCTCAGCCTTCTCTTCTCCAGACTAAAGAGTCCCAGCTCTCTCAGTCTCTCCTCATAAGGGAGATGCTCCAATCCTTGAATCATCTTTGTTGCCCTTCGCTGGACTCTTTCTAGTAGTTCCCTGTCCCTCTTGAACTGGGGAGCCCAGAACTGGACGCAGTACTCCAGTTGTGGCCTCACCAGTGCAGAGTAGAGGGGGAGAATGACTTCCCTTGACCTGCTGGCTACACTCTTCCCTATGCAACCCAAGATACCATTGGCCTTCCTGGCCGCAAGAGCACACTGCTTGCTCATTGTCATTTTACTGTCCACCAGGACCCCTAGATCTTTCTCTTCAGTAGTTGCCTCTAGCAGGTCCACCCCTAACCTGTACTGGTACCTGACATTTTTCTTCCCCAGGTGCAGGACCCTACACTTTTCCCTGTTGAACCTCATGAGGTTCTTCCTTGCCCAGCTCTCCAGTCTTTCCAGGTCTCTCTGGATGGCAACACAGCCCTCCGGGGTGTCAGCCACCCCTCCCAGTTTGGTATCATCAGCAAACTTGCTGAGGATACACTCCGTCCCCTCGTCCAGGTCACTGATGAATATATTAAACAGCACGGGTCCAAGTATTGACCCCTGGGGGACTCCACTGGTTACAGGCTTCCAACTTGAACCTGCTCCATTAATATTACCCTTTGAGTCCTGTCGCACAGCCAGTTCTCAATCCACCTCACTGTCCCCCTCATCCAGCCCATACTACCTCAGTTTCCCAATGAGGATGTTATGGGAGACAGTGTCAAAAGCCTTGCTGAAGTCAAGGTAGATGACATCTGCTGCCCTCCCCTCATCCAACCAACCGGTTATGGCATCATAGAAGGCTATCAGATTGGTCATACATGATTTACCCTTGGTAAACCCGTGTTGCCCACTTCCAATAACCTCCCACTCTTCAACTTGTTTGGAGATGACATCTAGAATGAGTCTCTCCATTACCTTCCCAGGGACAGAGGTGAGACTAACTGGTCTGTAGTTCCCAGGGTCCTCCTTCTTGCCCTTTTTGAAGACTGGAATGATGTTGGCCTTCCTCCAGTCCTCAGGCACCTCTCCTGTTCTCCACGACTTCTCAAAGATGATAGAGAGTGGCCCAGCAGATAGTGGCCCAGCACAGTGAATGAGCTGTGGTTACAAAGGGACATCAGGTTTAGGCTGTGGGGAAAACTGAGAGAGAACAACCAGAAGAGGTAATGAATGTTATATGGCAGAAGCAGAAGGAAAACTCTGTGACATGCATTGATGACAGACTTGTTTGAAGAGCTGAGTCAGCCACTGTTCTTCAAGACTGCCTCTCCTGGGTCCTGACTGATATCCTGGCAAAGGAGCAGCCACACTGAAACTCTGGTACATTACCATGGGAGAGAGCAGAGCGAGGAATTTACTCTCTCCTCTTCCTTCATTATGAAGGTTCACAGTGCTGGGGCACAGCATTGGTTATAGCTTTGAAGAAGCAAGTCAGCTAAAAGTCATTACTAAGCAGGCTTTTCCCCAGGAACTGGGAATACATGGTCACATAGTTAGAGAAGAAGATGGACTGAAAACTCTTAACTGTGAAAATATTATGTAGCTGTCAACAAGGGTGAATACTAAAAGAAAAATGAAAAAAATAGAATCGTTCCTTTCCTCTACAACAGCAAAAAGGAAGAAAGGGGCAAAAATACAGCTGTTCAGAGAAGGTTATTAGGTAAGTTTCCATGTTATGAGCTGTCTAACGATGAAGTCAGCTTGTTATCAGGATTTGTTTTGACTATAGACAGTATGAACTTTACTCACCAATATAATGACGGAAAACAATTTGTGTGTGTCACTTTCACTCACTCATTTTCAGGGATAATGAGTTCCTGCTGGATTAGTCTGCACTACAATTTCTGCTACCACTGTTGACTGAAAACAAACCAAAGAGAAGTTAAAATAATGCTATCTACAACCAACTTAGAAAAACATTACCAGAAGTGGCTAATCCTGGCTTTGAGTGTCCAGTTAAAGCCTACATGTGAACTGAACCACAGCTAGGAAAACCTGCCTGCATCTATGCCACACTTCAGAGTGGTAGTCTTTGACCCTTAAATGTCTGGCTCTTACAACTGGATAATGAACTTGGTACAGTTCAACGGCTTTAATGCCTCAACAGCAGACATTCTTGCTTCTGGTTTAAGTTGTTCTAGGCACTAAGCTTACAAATAGCCGAAGGAACTCAATTAACCAAGTGAACACAAGCTGTGGTTATTTGATGGCTGGTATTATAGAGGAAAGTAAGTTCTAGTTAGGTGAACAGAGAATGAAGCAAAAATTTCTGTTTTCTCGTCAGTAATGCACCTGGAAAGGAGCAGGAAGGATTATGTACAGTCAAACAGAAGGAGAAGGTCCAGAGAGGAAGGGAAAAGAGAGCAGAGATGACTTAATATGATTTCAGGTGTCATAAAATAAATCCTATGGCAATAAAACGTTCCGAAGCAGTGACATGCAAGCACCACAGCTGGAGACTGGAAGGATCTCTCAGATCATGGAGACCATCCCCCTGAAAAGTCACAGCCGTGATTTAGGACATATCAGATGTGCAGCCAGAGGTTAATTGGTGGCTAATAGGTCTCTGCAGCCATACTAAGAAGCCACTGTAGTCCATGGGTGTTGAACTTAACAGCACTGACTGTTGCAAGCGTGACCTGAACAACCTGAACTTTCCTGGCTTGTCAGTTTTGGAGGGTGTTTAACAGGTCATTCAGTACAGCAGTGGATTAGTGAGGGATGAAAAATGTATCATTTCAATTCTTCTCTCCCAGCAGCAAGCAACCGATGCCATGGCATGTTAAACATGTTTATTCAAGCAAGCTCTATTCCTTTTACTTTTGCTGAATAAGTGCAAGTTCACCTTTGCAATATATAAATGTTGCCAACATACTGACTGCTCAAAAAGAAACGGGGAATGTTGGCTGCCATTGAAGGGCTGTCCAATGCGGCAGCGACAACACACAGAGCTGTGGCAAAGGTCTTACTGGAAATAGCTTTTCAGTAGCCATTCTTGAGTTCTCCTTTCCAGCTGCCTCTGTTACAGAGGCAGTGGCATTTACAGCAGCCGAGTGACCACCCGCCTGAAACCCTGTTCAGCTGGGGGTGTCCAAACAGAGTGCCCAGGAGCACAGTGGCAATGCTGCAGGGAGCCTTTGACTTGCTGCGAAGCATTTTTCCTTACCCATTTCAAAGGAGTTTTGAGGGTAGGAGACTATGTGACTTCAGTGCATGCTGCAGAAAAGCATTCTGATGGCTAAGCCCTTGCTCAGGGTGCAAACCTGAAACAACTCACCCCCGTCAGTCAGACTCAGTATAAGTGCAGGCTGTTCCAGCTCTGCTTGAAGGCAGCTTTTTTGCTGTCCTACTCGTACGTTTGCCTGGGTTGGGCTATGGTTGCAGTGTCGTAGTGGTACAATGCTGGTTTTGAGCCAATGCAACAATATTTATTCATACTTAGTTCAGAATTTGCCCCAAGAATTGCCTCAGAAAGAAATTATGTTTTCTGTAAACAGCGGTAGTATAATATTACAGACTCGTAAAAAAATCAGTTGAACCAAAAGCTCAGAAAATTTACAGATAACTTTTCACAACCACCCCTATTTGTTCTCACATTTCCAGTTTGCTTTGTATTTTTCTTTTTCATCAGTGACTTTGCAAAATATTCCAGCTAACTCCATCCATGGCGTCCACCAGTGTGGGCCACTGGAAACGTACAATTTATAAATGTTTGCCAGTGCCTGTTGACTATGTCAAGGCCATGTAGATCTCCTATAGGTTAGCCCTCAGATACACTAGTTCTATATAAAGCATCTGGATCATCAATTATTTATGTTTTGCTAATGGAAAAAACAATAATTTTCTTGGATAATTGTCAAAATTGGAAAACTTCCTCTGAGATAGGTATATTAACAATTATTTCAATTATATTTTATAGCAAGGAACAAGTAAAGTGATAGGAGATGTGGAGATAGAGATGGATCCTGTGGTGGCATTGACCCTTTAATCACTTCTGCTCTGATGATGTTGATGAAGGGGTTGAGGTGGTGGTGGTGAGACTGAAAGCTAGGCTCTACATAGACTGCTGTCATCAGGATTATAATGCTTCTTTGCTTTTAAAATGGGGGGAAAATATCATACCAAAAAGAATAATACATTATATATATGCTTACTGATGGGAAGGAAAGACCATGGCATTGAGGGAGCTTTTTGTGCATGCAAAAATTTGGGCACTCAAGTCCCTGTAAGAGCGAAAAACACAGAGAAACTGCAGACCTGTACCTGGTATCAAATGAGGTGTGTTTATGGTAAAAGTCACAACCTTCAGTGGCACGACAGAGAAGATATTGATAACCATGCACCAAAATTTTCGTGACTCACTAGATTAATGAGCAGTTCCAGCACAACCCTTGGAGTTTTTGCCAGCCTTTGCCTGAGCTGTGTTTATGGGGCTGAAAACCTCCTTGCAGAGGACATGCAGGATGAGCAATTCCCTGAGTGCTGGCCCCACAGAAATGTGAGGATGTCTGCTGCCAGGGAAGGCTGTCAGGAGATGTGGTGGGCACAATAGTCTCAATAGTCACCGTCCTTCTCCAGGTGCTGGGCCTGATGTTCTTCACTCAAGGGGAAAAAAAAGGAGGGAAGGCAAGTCTGAATAGCAGGAGAAGAAGAAGAGCACAAGACAGGAGTGACTGTGAGAAAGGAGGATGGAGCAAACAGGAGGGAAGGAAAGGAAGTCCAAAGAGCCATGTAATTCTGACACTAAGAGCTGTGACAACTTGTACCCAGGTTTGGGGTTGAGTCCTACCAAGCACACTCCGGGCAGGTTGTCCTCTCACCCTCAAGATACGGAAGAGAAACTTGGCAACATCCAGCAGCAGCATTCAGGATGCAGTCAGGATCTCTTCAGCTGGTTTCCTGACTGGAAAGAGACAGGAGTGGTCCTTTGAAGGAAATGAATGGCTTTCCCGACTTGGCATCCCTTCGGCTTTCAAGAGCTTCCATGTAACATCTCTGGAAGCAGGTCAAGAGACACCACAGACTATGTTGGGTGGAAGCCAAACCCAATCCCTAAACAAAGACTTTGCTCCCTAAAGTGAGAAGTGCCAGCAACCTCCTGGAGTCTATAGTGACAACCTCATTGCCACCAGCTGGGTCTGGAGAGTGCACTGACATAATAATGAAGAGCACTGGCATTAACTATTGAGGTAAATTGCTATTTAACTTTAAAGAAATATTATTTTAATTTTGGTTCATTTCTAGTTTTTCCATTGGCTGAAATGACATGGATTTATTTTCCTTTTCAGGTTGACTCTCTTACTTTCTGCCCAAACTCTCTATTTCTCAAGAAAAGGAGAGCCTGATCAAACTTGCCTCTGTAGATGTCTAACTCATTTCTGCTGGGCTCTTTCCACTTTGGCAAGAGCCTTCACAGCCTTTATGCACACTAGAAACATGAAAAGAGTGGGTGAGGTGTTTGATATAGAAGACAGTTCCCTTGCAGAGCAACTGGGACGTGAGGAGTCAGTGTGTTTAAGGAAGGCCAGAGTGATGGAGTTGACACACTGAAAGTGATACTTGTGTGCTGAATTTCCTTCTAAACTAATGAATTGGGTAACTGTTTCTGTTGTTACTGTTTAAATATTTGGATTGGTCAAGGCTTTTTTATGTTCAGACATGGAGAAGGATCAATACAGGACAGGAAATAACATTATCAAATGTATATCTCAGACTTTGATGCTGTGACAGAAAAGCTCATAAATGATCTATGGTCCATTGAACCTTTTCCAATACTACTTGTAACTTTTAATGACTATGAAGTGTACTTCATGGGCTTCAAAATGAAAATTGTTGAAAAGGAAATTCTTTGATTTGGAAGGGAAAGAAAGTCTTACTTCCACAGGGAGTCTCAATAAACTGAAACAAGACAATACAGAGAGAAGATCATACAACTGTTTGTAGGGCTGAATGTATATTATTTTTCTCAGAAGTATCAGCTTCTTTCAGTCTGGAATAGCTCAACTTTTAGGACATTAGTGCAATAAATGTACAGAGTTACACATTCACTAAAGTTCTCTTTCCCTATGAAGAGCCTGAAAAAGAAATAGAGTACTGAATATTTCATTATTCAATATTAATATTTAACATTTATCTTTCAAAAGTCACACAGATAAATAAGCAATATGTTACAAATAGAGTCTCTGTGGAAGAAAAGAAGATTTTTAAAGTCCTTATTGAGAGAGGGTTTTCTGCTGACAAGTGATTAAGTTATTTCTTGGTCTTGGCTCTAGACATGATACCATAAAAAGGCAGTCACCTTATCTTGAGGGCTTTTTTTCCCTCTAGACTTGCACTGAAGCAGAACCTTGTCAACGCATGAGCTTACATCATTAGCACGGGTGTTTGGTTTCCTGAAACTTAACAGAGGAGAGTGCTGTCGATGGGAGAACAGGGAACGAGGGGTGAAGGCGAGGGATGGCTTCTACATGATTTGCTGAAACAGAAGCGCAAACAAGAAGACAGCCAGCTTACTCCACACAGCAAAACCACGTGTTTATGTTCCTGCCCAATCAACTGGTGATCATGTCTCCTTATTTATCCATTTAGGTCAAAAGGTACTTGGCATATCACTGAGAGAGTCTACAGATGCAGGTTCTACTTGACAGTACGTGTTTTCCACTTTTTTAGTTCAGAATATTAGTATAAGGAAAAAGAATGTCCGCTGTTCTCAAAAGACACTTTCTACTACCCAGAATAGTATGTGCTAGTTAAAAACTGTCCTGATGCCTATAAACTACTTTCTGGAGTGTCCCTCTCAAGGCTGAAGTTTCTTGCTTGCATAAATCCCCTTCAGTCACCTAAAGGGACAATGATTTATCCCATTTGATCTCACTTCAAAACCTGGCCTTCAAAACTGTTTCTCAGCCATTATTAGTAGTGGTTAGTTGTAGGGGTAGCCAGATCACTAACTGCTGCTCTTTTTTCTGCCAGGTCTCTATTTCAGTTTTGGTATCTCAGTTGTGGACAAGCAAAAGTTTCTGAGGCACTGCAATATCTGTGGGCATGTTCCTTGTTTGCCCCATTTGCAATCTAATTTGACATAACCTACACTTCCTTTATTGTTTCTTACCCATTATTTGACATTCCACCACAGGCAGCATTCTCCCTAGATCCTTTGACTCCTTTGACCTTGTCGAGCAATATAGCAGGGTGAGCCAGAAAGCAAGCCCTTTCAATTCTCATTGATTTCTATCCTTTCCCATTTGTGGATACCAATTTCAAGCATTTGGGGATACCATTTCAAGCATTGATTACCAGGATGCACTTGTGAAACAGGCAGACACAACCATGAATTGCATGTACCAGCTAGGTAAGTACCTGACACATATTACGTAGTGGTATATATTGCTTCTTTTTATTGTAGCTGGGAAAATCCCTTCTACATTGATATACTCAACTGCTAAATTGATTTAACTTTAGCCACACCAAACTTGTTTCTTTCTGTGTCATTTTTTTCTTTCCCAGGGGTATTCTGTTCATTAAATTTTATTGGCACTTGTGTAGGTGTGGATAAAACTGTATATGTAAATATTTGCTGAAACTGAATTTTCAATACCCAGAAGTACTTATGTGAGTTGTAGGTCCTGGACCATCCAACTCATAAGCGCCAGAGACTCAGGAGTGTCTGACCGGCTACCTGTGTGGTTCAAGGGAAGGCAATGGTTGCAAAAGCAGCTCAGAGCCAATCTTCTAGCTCCTTGATACTTAGACTACTGATTGCCAATATGATCCTGAAGAGGACAACAATCATCAGGCCACTACACACTCAAGTCATCTCGTAACTGAAATCCTTTCTGCTCTTTCACATTGCAGTCAAATCAAAACTATAAGAAAAGGCACAAGAGAAATTCTTCAAACTTGTGGCAACTCCTGTTAGTATCCAGCTATGCCATTTGGAAGTGTTTATTTTGCTGTATGTGCTTTTCTCCCTGGAAGCTTGTCAAGTGGCAAAGTGGGATCCTTGTTTTCCAGGATAAATATTTTGGGGGTGATAAAATTAAATACTATTACTCATTTCTCTTCCAGGACACTGGTAGTATGAGCAGTTATTCCAAGACAGGATTTTCATGGGAACATACTTTGTCCATCAGTTTGAAAAAAAAATATAGGCTTGAGAACCTTGTGATTATCTTAAAAAACTTGTGTAAAAATGACAGCCCTTCAAAACTATTAAAGTAAACCAAAATGCAAGCATATGTTGTTTTGTTTGAAAAATGCTTTGCTCTCTTTTACTTTGAAACGACAGCTTATTCCTCTTTCATACCCCCTTTTTTTTTTTTATTTTTTTTGTTATGATAGAGGTGCCATAGTGTTTCATGTGCAAAAGTTACTGATACTGTAACTAACATTTAGGGTATTGGCTTGGACTTGGTCTGCCATAATTGATTTACTGCCTTGGGTGAGAAACCACATGGAATGGTCTCTGACCAATTGCACCTATGCTCCTCAAAGTAAAGGCTACCAAAATCTCAACTCAGCATAATTCTACTCTCAGTTGTACTTGAAAAGAATAAATCACTGAACGACTCCATGGAAAGAATTTTATTTTTTAGAGGAAATCAACATTTTTCATACACTGCTCCTCAGCTCAGGGAAATATGGGAGCCAAGAAACTAAAGGAGCACTTGTGAGAGTGGTGGGCTTGAGCTGTACTATTTGATTTGCCTCGCTGTGGTCACACCTCAGTTGCTCAGAGGAGCCTTTGGAAATGTAATAGGACCCGTCATTATGGTGTAAAATCTATCGTGTTGAAACAGTGAAGATATATTAAATGGTAATTTTTTTGTCTACCTCTCTTCTTTTTTTTAAAGAAATGGTTTGAATTACAAGGCAACTCATTTTGTTTCTTAGTCTAAGGTCTGTATCTTCATGTGCCTTTTGGGGGTCTGTGATGTGATAGTAGCTGTAATTAAAATATTTTAGGAACTTTTGCTGGCTTCAAAATGTAGCTCATTTTTACTTGCATATAATTGCAAAATTAATGGTGTTATTTTTTAAAGTTCAGTTGAAAGTAAATAAGAAGTATAGATTATGGTTAAACAGTATTTATTAAAGATGTCATTGAAAAATTTTGTTGAAATATTTCCTGGGCAAAATGTTGTTCCAGTGAAACTGAAATCTGCCTCAAAATACTTGCTATCTCAGAGAAACTAGACATCATCCCCTTCCAAAACCATTTCTGATACCTAGAAAAACATCTTTTTGAAAAAGATGAAAATAATAATAAAAACAGAGGTAGATGTAATTTTTGACACTTTTTTTTGAACAAGGAAAAATATAATTTTCAGAACACCTGTGTTTCTTACAAACCTACCATAATAAATCAGAATTTGTCAGTAACCGAAGAAAAGAATATATCAGATATCAAACATATTCCAGTTTCAAGCTTCCAAAGGATTATTATGAACAACAGCAAGGAAAAAATACATGCCAAAATGTATTAAAATGCCTAAGGGCCTTTCTTAAGTGAAAAGTAAACCCTACCCTCCTTTTTGCCGATTGCGTTTTGCTCCCAGCCAAGGCAAACTCACGAAAGTGCTGTCTGGCCATTCTGGTTGCACAGTCAGGTAGTGTGCCTGGATCCAGGGCTCCTCGGACAAGGGAGAGCACTCGGGATGTTTTGGTGGAAATTCACGCAGAAGCAAAGGGTAGGGGATGGACTTGGCTGGCCCTGGCTTGCCCAAGCTTGGCCTGGCCTGTGTGCGGTGTGGTGCTCACCTGGGATCAAGAAGGCCATGCCGCACTGCTCTGAGTTTTCCTCTCTCAACCTCTCCAGAGACCCCCCACTGGCTTTTGCCTGTCCCTGCACACTGAAAGCCTTGCTCAGTGCTTCACCTGCATTTTGCTCCAAACAATTGTCTGTGTGTCCGTAAAGCTGTCTCTGGGAATGTTGTTCCGACTTTTTTGGCCAGGTATTGCCATATGGTTCAGCTTTCACTCAGAAGACGTCAAGATGCTTTTGAGTTTCTCTGACGTCTTATGGCATCTTTCTGAGCTATTCCATTTCCTGTGGCATATTAATGACACAGGCATATAAGGGGTTTTATGCTGGCTGCACATAGCAGAAAATACATATAAACCAGGGGCTCAACTTTTTATGGCAGAAAATATGGCAAAGAACCCAGCCTAAATTATGCAATTGTTCTTTCTCAGGTAGATGCCCAAAGTGGGAACCAATTCAGCCTGAAGTTTTTTTCTCTTTTCTAAATTAAATTTTAACATCTATTAACAGAAAAATCACATTTTGAGTCTGAAATCTCTCTTAACCCGTTCTAATTTGCTGGCTCTTTATTCTGGAAAGTTTGGGAAGGAAGGAAATGGCAAAGCACTGATTTCAACATTCACATTTGGATGTGAGCGCCTTACATTGCCACTGAAACCCTGGGCAGTGGTTGACAAGGGTTATGATGTGTTGATTTTGTTGTTCTGGCTGCATGAGGGCAGTGAGACCACTCAAGAGAAAGATTTCTGGTTTGCATCCTAATACTGCTTCCAAGTACAGACTTAATATCGGCTGTTTCTAATGCAAGGTCCCAGAAGTTGTTTTGCTGGAGTGTTTACAGAGTGTAGAAAGGAAAGTGACAAAAGTCATTACGTTCTTTGATTTGAGTGATAACTTTTATGCACCTAGTAGGTTGACTTTCCTTTCATGTTTTGTTCCTCAGAGTGGAGAGGACTTAATGTGCAAAGACTTACTGTCTTGTGATAAGGCAGTGATTCAGCACCCTGGAATTATGCTTTCCTTCCACAAGTAATCCCTCTCAGAAGTGTAATACCAGATTGCCATCCTTGTGAGGGAACCATTGGAGGACCTTGTCAGCAGCGGCCCACTGCAGGGCCCAGGAGAACAACCTCCAAGATCATTTCCCATAAACTCTAGCTGAACCTAGTAAAATATTGGCCACTGCATGCTGCAGTAGATGAATGTGACCTCCATTTATCTTTCATATTATAAATATTTTCTGTGATTTAAGGCATTCATTGCTTCCTTTTGCTGTCAAGGAAATGAAGGAAATACATTTCAGTAGCACTTTACAGAATGTACTTATCTTCAGTCATTGCTGTAAATATGCAGTGATCATATTCTCACTGTGCAAAATAAATCAGAGTGTTTTGCCAGTTAGCTCACTCAAGTCTCAACTTAAGTTATGACTAGTGTCAGTTTTTCCCTTGTTAATAAACTTCTTAGCTACATCCCATTTTTTAATGCATTTGACCATTTCACAGTTATAGTTAATAAAGAAGCATTGGAATAAAATCAAGGTCTGCTAAGTATCATTTCTGTGTTTTATTTAGAACAGCATGGATCCCATAAATAATAATAGTGGGATTTGTAAAGTGCCTCACCCCTGCAGTTCTTAAAGTCCTGAACAGAGGAATGAGTGTGGGATTAGAGGTGTCAGTCATTGGCATATAATGACAAATAAACAAATGAAACATGATCATATGGAACCTAGGGAGAATGAAAAGAAAAATAAAAAAGAAAGACCACAGAACCAACATGTGGGAAATAGCTTAAAGTCAAGTATAGCTAAAAGGGGGTCTTTAAAGGTGGAAAGGGATGAAAGGAGACAAAAGAAAGGAAGGAGCACGCCGAAGAGTCTATTGCAGCAGAAGCAAGGCTAGCTGCAGGTTTCAGATGCTGCAGAGGTATGTAGACACAAGCACTCTCACTCACATGCTCCAGGGTGTGACTTCAGACGTTTGATGCCCATAATTTGCTAGGCTGATGTTAGGAAAGACACCATTACAATACCAGGGTCTCATTAGGACTACTTAGCAAATGTATTGGCATTAGTGGTATCTTACTCCCAAAACTGAGGCTGGTGTCAAAGGTGAATGCTAATACCTGCTTGCCCACTGTTGAAGAATAACCCTTTAATTACCCTATAGCGCAGCATGCCTGACTTGCTGGGGTTGCTTGCATGATTGGGTTTTGGGGAGAGCTGTGGCTTTGTGCCTCTGATGGGTGAGGAGGATGTCAATGCACAGCCTAGCTGAGGCTACTGGCTTAGCAGTCATGGTGCATGGGGTTCATACAGAAATGTATGGGAGCTCTCTAGGAGACTTCTGGCTCAGCACTTGTTGGTAATTAAGAGACCAAAATAGTAGGCAGTGCCTGGGAGTTCTGCTGCTTGTGTGCAGCCCTGAGAATTGTCATGTGAGTGGATGGTACTGTGATGGGACATGGTATGTGGAAAGAAGTGAATATTAGAGATACCTGTGTTCTTGAGGCATATTTGAGTGTGCTCATATAAATGGTGAGGGAAGGGAGGAGAAATGTGGAGAGGAATTATCCCTCTACCTCTTCCAACTCCTTCAGCTCTTGCTTGTGGGTGGTGCACCTCCACCAAGGGCTTTGCCATGTCATCTTTGCCATTGTGACCACATGGTTGTCTGCATAACATGAGTTGGCAATGTTCACTGGCAGCCCAGAAAGCCAACCGCATCCTGGGCTGCATCAGGAGAAGTGTGGCCAGCAGGTCACGGGAGGTGGTTCTGCCCCTCTACTCTGCACTCGTGAGACCCCACCTGGAGTACTGTGTCCAGCTTTGGAGTCCCCAACACAGGAAGGACATGAATCTGTTGGAACAGGTCCAGTAGAGGGCCATGAAGATGATCACAGGGATGGAGCACCTCCCCTGTGAGGACAGGCTGAGACAGCTGGGGTTGTTCAGGCTGGAGAAAAGAAGGCTGCGGGGAGACCTTATAGCGGCCTTTCAATATCTGAAGGGAACTACAGGAGAGATGGGGAGAGAATCTTTATCCGGGAGTGTAGTGATAGGACAAGGGGTAATGGTTTTAAATTGGAAGAGGGGAGATTTAGATTAGATACTAGAAAGAAATTCTTTACAGTGAGGGTGGTGAGACACTGGAACAGGTTGCCCAGGGAGGTCGTGGATGCCCCATTCCTGGAGGTGTTCAAGGCCAGGCTGGATGGGACTTTGAGAAACCTGGTCTAATGGGAGGTGTCCCTGCCCATGGCAGGGGGGTTGGAACTCGATGATCTTTAAGGTCCCTTCCAACCCGAACCATTCTATGATAAGGTCTAACTTTCTGCTGTATTTTTTTTTTTATTATTTCTACTCCTTCTGTTTACTTATTTGTTCTTTCTCCATCTTTTGAGTCTGTCCCCTTCTGGGAACCCTGTTTGTTCCCCCTCTCTCTCCTGCCTCTGGCACAGATTGCCTTCAGCACCCTGCCTCCGCTGGTCATTCTTTCAACCCTTGCTTCATCGTTCAGCAACCAGAAAATGTCACTCAGCCAAAGCCTTATTGCTTCCCCATCTGAGATGACTCTGGGTGCTGATGCACAGATTCTCCCTTGCATCGTTGGTTGCTCCCACAATCCCCGCAGGGTGCAGGTGGCACCTCTGTTCCCCCTCATGTCACCAGCAACACTAGGTGTGCCACAGAGAGCCCAGAGGGGAGACGCTAACCTTTTCTGCTTCCTCAGCTCCTCTGCCACGCTGAGCACTGGAGTGCAGAAGCACAGAGCACACGGCGTCAGTGGCTGCTGTGGAGAGGGAGTGGCTGGAGAAAAATTGCCTGGGAAGAACGCTGCTCTCTTACCACCTTTCTGCAATGAAACCTTGAACCAGAACATACGTGGTGAACAGGCTAATTTGAATGTAAGGTTTCAATTTCAACTAAAAATATTCACTCAGCCCTTGCCGTAATCCTTCATATTGTGTCCGTAGAGTTTATGGAAACACAAAGTTAATTGCTTGGGTGTTTCCAGAACTTCTCTGGTATTTAATTTAAGATAACACATAAGGAAGTGTGTTTGCAGTTGAACGTAAGTTCTTTTTTACATCCTCAGTTTATAGTACACAATTGTTATTTTTATAAAAAATTCTTCCTGGTCACTGCATTAACTGTCAGATCTCATTCAGACTGAATACAGAGGCTGTTTCCTCTCCGTAGCAGTCAGCCCCCTAGCTGGCACACTGCTAGGACAACATTGGTAATTGCAGTATAACTTCTATGGAAAAGCAGAAGACTGTATTGTCGAGGGCTGCTGGTCTGACACCGTTGGCAGTAACACATAGTTGCACAATAAAAAAAAAAAAGGTCATAAATGATCAAACCAGAGAGACTTAGATGCTAGTCAATATCAGAAAGAGCGCACAGAATGCTCTTTCATTTGAGTGTAGTGAGTCTATGAAAGTCACGTCCCTGATTCACCTCTCTGAACTAATGAAGTCAGTGCTGCGAAGATGGTGGTATGTTTTCGTCTGTTCTAAGAATGATATCAATGATGAAAACGGATAGCCTGGATTGAAATGACAGCACCCCTAACTTCAGTAGTGAAAATAACCCAAATCAAACTCCAAACTTGGAAACCACAAATAAAGAGGTCTCTCTGGCTGAGCTGGAAAAAAGGAGATCAAATGAGATTACTTGCTGAAATCTGGTCTGAGACCCTCAGGCCATAAGACTGCCTAGGAGGAATGAAAGGGACAACCTTAAAGGTGGAGTATCTCTGAAAAGTGAATGCAAATATTCTAATATGGCCTAAGAATTACTTCTCTACACTTCTGTACAAGCAACATCTAAGATGTCAGGCAATATGCATTAGCTGTGCCTTTATCTATGTCTCTTGTCAAGAAGGATCAGGCTTTTTCAATCTAAGGTTGCCCAGAGAGGTGATGAAATCTCTGTCACTGGAGATAGACAGAAGTCAACTGAGCAGGGCTGAGCAACCTGACTTCACCTCAAAATTGGCCCTGCTTTGAACAGAGTTTGGACCACAAGCATCCAGTGGTACCATCTAACCTAAATTATTCCATGTTTCTATATGTTGGTCCTGTTCGCTTTCTCACATAGAGCTTCAGTGCCAAAAAAACCCACCTCCACATTAAAATAGTAAACAAAAACTAGCCAGATGTTAATTTCTCTCTTTGTTGTTTAATGCTACAGCACATCCCAGCTCCACATCTCCAGGCACTGTAGGATGGTGCACGAAGAAACATGAGGTGCACACTTTCTGAATGGGTGTCATGGGAGGAGAACGTACCACTGCCACACCCCACCTCTTCCCTAGAGCAGAACGTAAGCCTCTGGGTGAGTTTTTCAGTCTCCTACAAAAATCTGGGATAGGAGGGTAGCACCCCAGCTCACTAATCTCAGATCAGTTATCTATTCTTCCTCTCTCTTGGGTACATAAAGATGTTATGCCCTAGGAAGATTCCCCTTTTCATTGCAAAGCTAAATCAGTAATTAATGAGAAATGCCTGGCTCCATTTGTATGAGGGATGATGGTACATGTGTTCTTACACGTGGTACTAGGATCAGGTGGTAGGAGCTATGCTAAGGATACTTGAGTGTTACAATGCATGAGCATTAAGGAAAGGACAGTTTCCAGTACTACAACGAAATGGTGAGTATCCGGTTGGCAAATAAATCCCTTATGTCAGTGCTGAAAACTAAGCAAGCTCTAGTACCCTAAAGATATGTCAGACACTTTCATAGACTTTGGCATGTTTTGCCACTGCGCAGTCTCAGGTGACAAAAATAACAGTAATCCTTGGATTTACTTTTCAAGAAGAGGAAATGGCTCCCTGGGACAGGCCAGGGAGATTTCAAACTATGGAAGGAAATACTAAATGAACATTAAATGACAGTCTGCTTTTCCCAGGGGTTTCAAGCATCATTAATTTGTTCTTGGGTGCATATCAACCTATGGTTGTTGATAGAAAAAGCATTGGGCTTTTCTTGTGATTGTTTCTTTTTAATGTGTTTATCTATCTATCTATCTATCTATCTATCTATCTATCATTTATTTCAACTGTGGAAAATGTCAGTGAACAGTTATGTCTGGCTTTCATCAATAACTGAGACTTTGTACTAAAAAATCAAGTATGAATTAGTGGGTTTGTAAATTGTATAAGGATGCATACATAAAGATGAAATACACGTTTGTTATTCATGATTAGTCCCCCTCTTTTAAAAAGGATGCAGAGGCACGTAGTATGGAAATAGAAAATTATCAGTTCTTCCTGGTGCATTAGCGCATGGAGCAGAAAAGCAGTAGCACAGTCTGTGGAAGTAGTACCTCAGTCCAAATAACACCTTCAAAAATCTTGAAGGAGAGTCTCCAGCCAGGAGAGAAAAAGGAGTTTTGGTACAGTTACAGTCCCCAGAGCCTACTTTGCCAATTATTTCCTTGTCTGTTTGACAGAAATGTCAAAGGCCAAGCATCCTTCTCACAGAGACCTGTAATGATGCTTAGCTAGTTTATGGATATTTTTTCTGATCTGAATTGACTCTTGCTTTTTCAATCTCTGCTGTGAGTCTTCAAAAGTAAATATTCTTCAGTTTTCTCCCTGTATGTATGTTAAAGGAATGGAATCCAAATGTGTTTTCCAACCTCCCTTAAATGTTGTCCCTGAAGAGTAAGTATCTGTAGTGTACTTTAATGTGCCATAAAACTTGGGAGGTTGTTTTTGAATATTTCTTTCAGTCCCTTCATCTGCAATTGCTTCCTAGCCTTTGATATGCTTGATCAACCCCATTTTGCAGTAATGCTGGTTAATCACTCTTTAAGGGACCAAACTCTCCACAATGGAGGTGGTGTAGCTTTAAAAATATCCTATATAAACCTCCAGTTCTGTCTTTAATCTCTTCTGTTTTGTCAATCACCCCCTTCATGCTACAGGTTGGATCAGAATGATACTGCTTGGGATGGGTGCAGCTCTCATTACAGACTTTTCACTCCTGGTTTCTCCATTTTCATGTCAAGCTTATGAATATGTGTATTTGCTGCCTGTGGGGTGTTATAAATCCCCTCAGAGCAGAGGTAGTTCAGCTCTATTTTTTCATAGGAAATTACAAAGCTCACATTAAGAGTATGTACTTGTCTTAAAGGGGTCAATGGCAAGTCGTGACTGCTGATGATATTGGAAACACAGGGGGTAAAATGCATTTCATGTTATGAAGACGACAAACAGCAAGCATAATGCAAGTGAAGACAGATAGCTTTTCCTTCACCAAAATATCTATTGCCTCTGGACAAACTACTTTACTTAAGAAAACTCTAAATCTAACCTATGGTCTCATATTACCTTTAAAAGGAAAAATAAACTCTGGAAAGTAACATAAAACATTCTCTAATCAAAACTATTTCATCACAGTCAAACAACTCAAAATGGTTTACAAAAGCTTTTCATTTCACTTAATGATGACAAGCAGTAGAGCTTCAGAAAGTCAGATTTGTTCTTGGAAGGGTAGAAGGTAGCTAACAAAAACCACAGGTGAGAAAGGAAGTTTGTCAAGCCCAAACTGGGAATTGTTTTATGAACTGTTCCAAGCAGAACCTTAATCATTTGACTCATCGGCTAGCCCTGAGGACTCTGTTTTGCCCAAGCATATTTCCACTGTGTGTTTAAAGTTAGAATTTCGTTTAACTTTTAACCTCAACACAAGTGATCTGTGCTACAACTGTTCCAGTAAGTACCTGGAGAGATCTCTGGAGATTTGCTGCCCTCAGCGGGAACAGCATTCTCCATTTTCTGTCATGTATAATAAGGAAAGCGAAGAAGCCAAGAAAATGCAACATTCAAGCCTTTATTCTGTCTCCCACATAGTCTGTCTCGTTAACCACTTCCTCTGAACAGAGTTTTCATGTTGCTACATGTGTTATCTTCTCCCTTCTCTTTCAGGAAGATGTCCATCATAACAGCCTTTTGGCACATTCATTTGAGATAGCAAAATTTACTACCATACCCATGGCCTTCCAACCTAGTTAGCATTCTTATTGTGCTTCTTACATCTCATAGCATCAGGCAACTAATGCAAAATGTTCCGAAGTCGTATTTCTCTCTGCACACTACCCCCACCCTTGCCGCTTATTTGTTTGTGGGTTAATTTATTTTCCCCTCAGCTGTACTTCCACCCTTTAAAAAATCTGACGGATTCTTTGCAGGAGGCACGCTTGATGTAACGGGTGCTAGTCTTGTGATGACAGAAGGTTGTCATCACAAAGTGTTTTTTCTGGGCCTGTGATTTTGAGAGAGCCTGTCCTAATGGATTCTGGTTGCTTATCAGCTTGGGTTCTGCTGATCGTGTTTCACAACGGTGCTCATGTCTCAATCCTACGTGTTCATGGTTAGCTTTTCTGACTGGGGACAGGGAATGCATCTGTAATGTGACATTAACGCATAGCAATCCATCACTGCAGTGTGGTGATTTATGTATTTGCATAGATAGTCCTGCATAATTTACTCATGAAAGGATCTCCAGGTTTCACTTCTGGGAATTTTGTAGCTCATTCTCATACCCTTCTTTGGCTGTGTGTATTTGTCTGTCTCTGTCTGAAGTTTCTTCTGCCATGTTTTTGCCCTTAAAATGTCCGCAGTATGGCAAGAATGGAATGTGAAAAATGGAGTCCTTCCACAATCTGTCCTCAGGCAAAAGCTGTCTGTCTTGCCTTGGGTATTGGGCTGCTGTGTGCTTCCAGGCCTTCTGTCTGTGACCAGCAAGGGCTGTCAACGTTGCCCAGCAGTCTGAGTAAGTAGTCTGTGAAAAGGAGGCCATCTGTGATGTCAAGGGTCTTTCCAATGCTCAGCACATGCTTCTGTATATTACTGCTGTATATTTGCACTGTCTCCTTCTGTAGCTTAAATGATCCTTCTCCACATTTTCCCTCAGTTTGACAAGGTCCATTTTTAGTCCATATAGAGAACCTACAGTTTTCCAGTTTGTTGTATTCTTATGGATATCTGAATATCATGAGTAAAGTGCTTTTATCCAGAGGTCTATGCTTTTTTATACACGGGATGCTGCCCTATGCACTATTTCCCTGCAAGTGTGGTGTACTTATGAGCTAGACAAGAAATCCTCTAGGGCCTACCCATTCCAATCAAATGATAGAATTGCGCATTGCCAATCTCTGCCTCATATGAGTTTGTCCTCACATTCTTTTCAGCCCTTCATTTACCTCCGTTGTCCTTTCCTCATGCATTTCCTACAGAGTTATGGGAGTCTACTCCCATTGTGATTTCTGCTCTTCCCTGTACTGTTGTTCTTACAAATTAGTTGAGTGCCAGCTCTGCTTATGATTGGCACTTAAGTATAAGTAATATAAACTGTCTAGTCTCAACCAGAGTTCCCTGCGTGCAGGGAAGATTGCTGAAGCACTATCCTTGGAGCAGCTGTATCCTTTGTACTTTGTCCAGAAGAAGAGCTGGGTCCTGTGGAATTTACTTGTTGCGGAAGTCAGTTATTTTTATGCAGTTTGGCAATGGACAGGCCTATCATTTTGTCAGAAACTTGATTATAACTGTTGAAAAGTAACCTCTTGAGAACAGCATTTTTCTGTGTTAAAAATTTGTCCAGAGCTCTTCTAGGAAATCACTGATTTCTTCTAGCTGGCTGCTGATGAACAGCCTTGCTGTAGTGTATGTGGTGGCGTGTGTACGTTATGGTTAGGATGCAGACTGTTCTTTTTTGGATTTCCCTCTTACCCGAGAACACAGTGATTTTGCAGCTGTTTTGGTGCAACCTAAAGAACACACAGCTGCTGAATACATTATCTTTCGTGTCGAAGAGCTGCTGTGATTATTGTTTTTAAGTTTGGGTTTCTTTTCCTTCAGTGCCCTCAGTTTCCAATTTCATGTACCAGAAAAAATGAACCTGTTTCAAACTCTATGTCTAGTGTAGACAGAGAGAGAGCAAACTCAGTGTATGGCAGAGATTTTACGCCTTTGCCCCACATATACTGTCCTTTCTAACCCTGAAAACACTGTTTCAGGATTCTTGGCCATTACCACACAAGTATGTTTGATTGTAACATTTTAAGATTATGTAGTGATGACCGCAAACAATCCCAACAAAAGCAAACTGAAAAAGAACTGTAAAAGAGGCAGTTATGGAAAAGTAAGGTTTTCAGGTCTCGATCAGCAGCACCAACAGTTTTTTCACAATCTGAACAAAAATGGGTTTGGTTACATCACCACAGCTTCCAAGGAACAGGTGTCAGTGTCCACGCACAGTTAGCAGTAATTGGTATGTCCGAGGCAGCCCCAGGAGAGCCAGGATTAGATACACCATCACGGAGACAGAGCTGTGCTCTTACCCATGCAGCTGGTTCAGTCAGCTCCAGACGAAGGTCCAAGACAGGGCCAATACTAACAGATATGTGCCATGTTTCCTGCTTTGGAAGTAGATGCTTTCCAGCACTAAACACCTGAATTCACAAGCCTGGTTAGAACTCTTTTGACGTAGTACAGTATGACACAAAACTTGAAGCTTCACTGCATTTCTGATACCGCTCCCACTGCTACTCTAAGAAAATCCTATCAGATTTTGTCAAGGTTAAACTTAATTTTTGCTTAAAATGTAAAAAAAAAAAAATAAAATAAATGCTACTGAACCTTATCCTGGAATAAGGAACTGGAATAAGGAATTTTTGGTAATTTTTAAGGATTCAATCAAGAAAAAGTTATTAGTTTTCTACCAATGGATTGCATTCCCAACAGGATAGCTTTTTATGACAACATCAGATTAGACTGGGGCCCTTGTCATAGCAATGGGCCCTACATTTTAGAGATTATCCTTCATTTGCCAAAGTTTTCTGAAGATCTAAATGCCAAAGCTACAATGGCTTCTCAGGAGAGCTGCTTACCATCCCAGACCGCTCTGCCCGGATGTTCTTGCTGTTCACCCACAAAAGCATTAACTCTTTCCACTAGGAGGGAGTCCAAGAGGTGTGAAGGGGCTGCAACCTGTGATGAGGATGATTTTCCTCCTGACTTGTCTGGGGACAGACCTGGACCCTGAATCCAAAAGAATGGTAAGGGAGAAGACAGCTAAACTTATTTAAAGGGCAGCTGACTAGAGTAAAGTAGCCCGCACTGACCCGTCAGAAAATTATTTCATCAACTGAGCTGCTGCCTGCTTCTGCCTCTGAAGCCCTTTGCCTCCATCACACACTATGGGCTGAATTGTCACCTGTTGCCAGATTTTAGCCACTTCAGGGGTAAACATAAAGCTGAATCAGGGACCTGGTTATAAATTTCCTATAATGTATTTCTCAGTAGACAATCCTGATGCTGCAGTCAGTCTCTGGGACTGCTTTGACATTTGTCAATTAAGGAGAACAGTCTACAGTATCTTCTGACCCTAGTCCTCCTATCATCTTGTTGGCATTAATGTAGGGTCATGGCAGAGGAACCCTCCTGAGAGGCTGTCACAGAGGGCTAGAGGCTGACTTATCCTTCAGAAGCTGCTTCTCAGAACCCATTTCACCTAGAAATACACTGCATACATCACCTGCTAACAAATAATTCAAGAACACTTCAATGTGTTCCACCTGTGGCTTGAAGGGAGTGACTGATGGTGGAGAGTAGAACGGCGAAGAAGTAGGGGATGTGTATTTTGTAAGTGTCCTGTCAGGGATGATGGATGCTGTAAGAACATTTCGCCTTTCATTGCACATACTTGTCTGTTGGTTCTGCTTTTTGTTGCAGAGTGCATTGAAAAGTGAAGTCTTGCGTGTAACTCTAAAAGCTGCCTCTTTTATTAATGCTGCCTATATTTTGTCTGCAGGCAAGGGTCTACTGCCCAGCAAAAGGGAGCTGATTTGTTTTTCTTCAGAAGAAATTGCATGCAGTTTTAGTAGTTACAACAGCAGGGGGACTAACTGCATTCACTGGAGTCAGACGTAAATAAACAGTGTCTAAAGAATGATTCTAGGCTGCAAAGATTATCTGTGAAAGAAGTCCTCTTTCCAGCATTGACAGTGACATTGTCCCAGCTGAAAGAAAGCAAGCACCCTGGTAACCACAAAGCCGATTTATTGTTTGTCCCAGCAGAAGTGATATTTAAAAGTTGGAAGACATTTGTCTTAGACTCTGACTTCTTTTTCAGTTATTTGTGTGCATTCACTAAAAAGCCAATAATCTTTGAAGGGCAAACACCTCCATCAGAGGTAAGAGAAAAGTATATGAGGCTATTATCTTGTCACAGTGTTAAACGGGGCAGATTCTTGGCATTCTGGAAAAGAGGAGCTGACAAAGAGCTATGGTGTGGCATATTGTTCTGAGGGACTGAATCTGATGTTCTGAAATGTGAGGTTGTGTTTTGTATGCTAATGGGAACCTGAGTGAGGAAAACATTCATTCTTCAATGAAATCATATACTCACATACCTTACGGAGGAGATAGCTGAGCAACTAAATTGCTACTATTAGATGTGCATTTTTTGTTCAAGGCTTCTGTGCTTCTGAGTTTGGACAGAGATTTTTTATTATAATTACAATTTTATATAAAAACAGTGTGCAAAGAGAATTCTCCACTGTTCCTCCTTCTCTATGGTGTCTCTCACAAAGCCTGTGCTCTGAATATACAGCTACTCCTTGAAAAAGTTGAGAAATAGATTTGTAATTAAAAAAATAAAATATTGCTTGGTTATGAATAAAGTATTGGGTCTGTTGTATTTCATCTGTGGCCAGAATAAGACTCCCTTGAGATTACTCCAGTCCTCAAAATACAGTTTTCTTATCCTATTCAAGACATCTTACTAGATTCCTTGTTAAATGGAGAGATTGAATTTCACTGGGATTCTCAGTCTACCCTGACCTTTTTAAGTAAACCATAATGAAAAGCACAAGAAGAATCTGATACCATAAGGGTACGCCATATTTGGGCCAGCAGGTGATATTCTTTGATATTTGTGGTCACCATCAATCTGTCATTTCTGTGTATTGTGTACGCCAATATCAGAGACATTAGACAAACGAAAACAATCCCAAACTCTCTGAAATCTTTGCAAAATTTCATACCCCCCCATGCCCCCCACCCCCTCCCCAAACAAAGAATAATTCTTTTCTTTCAAAGATCAAAGACTGATAACCTATTTGAGTCTGGCACAAAAACCTACATCTCCTTAAACTGTTAAGTACTTATTTGCTGCTATTCCACTGCCAGACATCATCAGTTAGACATTCTTACAGACTGATGGCTGTGGAAGATGTTCATGACAACAATACCTCTTCCAGGTTATGACTAGGTTGCCATGATTTCATAGGTTTATTTTGGGTTTTGTCCTGTCTGTACTGAAGTCTGTTACAGTTTTGGCATGGATTTTAATAAAAGCAAAATGGGTCACTCTTTGTATTTAATGACAAGGAAAAAAAAAAGTATTTCTGAAGGCAGAGACCAAAAAATTTAATGGTAAATGATAGCAGATTCATCACCAGGTTAGACACTTGAAATATGGCAGTCCACTTTGAAAAGTTACAAAACCCACTGCCTACGATCATTCTCTGCAGAGGATCTATTGCATCTGCCTGTCAGTTCATATGTAACTTGAATCTCTTGACACAAGGAAAAGGTAAAATAAAACGCTGTGTAAAAATCACTGTGGACTTGCAATGTACCCAAATATGATACTCTAGTTCAAAGAATGGTGTTTGAACCAGACTACAGTTACTGACAAACATGTTATTAATGATCAGCCATCAAATGCTTTTGATTAAAGAGAGAAATCCTGTAGCACTAGAGAAGGCCTATTCTCTTTTTTTCCTTATGCTATAGTAGAGGTACTTAGAGAAAGGTGAACTGCTTTAAAAAGATTAATTACACCTGCACTATATTTTTATCCTCCTTGGACATCAAGAAAAAAAGGAAGCTGGCTTGGCTTGATTGTATTTTATCTTTAAGTGACACTGAAAGAAACTCTTTAGTTACAGGAGCTACGTGGATAATATATAATGCTACGTGAAGGATTGCACTGAGAATCCCAGCTATATTCCAGCCATTTTTAGGACAATTTAAAGAAAAAAAAAAAAGAAAAAATAAAAAATGAAAATATTTGTCCCTGTTTGTCTTAACTAGAAGGAAGAAGCATTTTGAATGCACTCAGATAAGTATGGGGCAACATTCCACAGACCCCAGACGTAAGTGCCAGCTTTTCAAAGGTATTTAGACATCTAAGGAGATAGATAAATGCTTCTGAACTTCTCAGATACACCAAAACAAATTAGAAGCTGAAGACTTAGGATAATTTGATGCCAGACATCTACCCTGCTTAGACTTGTTTGAAAATGGCAGTGAGTCTGCAGTTACATGCTTAGATCCCTAGACACATTTACGAGACTGTCCCAGAATTGCCAGCCTTGGTCCAGAGCTCATGCAAAGTTGGATGTACACAGAAGTATGGACCATTCTTTGTGACCTTGAGCATGGTGTCTGGTTTTGTTCTGTGGCTGCTACATTCAGCTCAGATTTTTATGTCAACAGTACACAGAAGTATGGACCATTCTTTGTGACCTTGAGCATGGTGTCTGGTTTTGTTCTGTGGCTGCTACATTCAGCTCAGATTTTTATGTCAACAGTGGTCTGACCCTTTTGTGTGTCACCCAGTGTCCTCTGGCATTTTGGGTCCATGATGCTGGATCCAGTCCTTGCTAGTTCACATGTTCTGGGTTTCAGTCTCAGTCCTCTAGCTGGATATCTCTCCCAGCATATGCCTTGATATATAAAATTCATTCTTCTCAGCCAGTGGGCAAGGCAGCGCTCAGTAGAGCACTCATCAGTTGCGAAGGAAAAATGAAGGGGAGAGGGTTCAACTTATGCAGACCTGCTGAATGTAGATCTGACATTTAACCTGTGTATAAGTGGTTGGTTTGTACGTGTTGGTGCAGTTGAGATCCTCCAAGGGCATAGAGCTGTGATGCATGAACAGATAAACTGTACATGTGCTGCAGCCCCTAGACAGAAACTTCCATTACTGTGGCTTGGAAAGTCGCTGGATTGCCAGTGATAAGCCAGACCATGGGCTGAAACTGCCCACACCGCTGGGGGTGGTAAGGTAGAGATGAAGGTCATGCCCCTGTTCTCCTTGTGCCTGTAATCAGGCAGATAAAGATCAAACGGCATCATACACAATAAAGATGCTAGTCATGCGTGAAGAACCATAATTACAGACCTCTGTGTTTGTGCAGAATTCAGTCGAACTTTTACTCTTCTAAAATGATCCTGGCACAGGATTGGCATGTCAGAGAAGAAAAGAAAGTCAGTTTTTCTTATAGCTGCTGATTGCAGTGGCAGAATGCTAGAGACAAATATATTCGGTGAAGTTGTTTTTTCCATATGAAGTAGAGTGTTGTTTCTTGAGTTACACTTCTTTGGCCGAGTCAAGCATTTCCTGCGAGGACTGGATATATTCATGCTCAGGCCCTGATCCTGCAATCTGATCTAACTGGGGGAGTTACGTCTTGTGCAAAGATGAAAAGCCCTCACAGGATCCCTGCCTAGGTGAAAAGGTCTGCCAGGGTAGAACTGATTGCAGAACTGGAACCAGCAGCTGAAAACCAAAACTGACTCAGGATAAAATACATAGGCAGGAAAAAAAAAAACCCAGTCTTCAGAGGACTTTGAAAGCCTCCTGCGCTCACGGGAAAATAATTTTTCAATGATTTGTTCCAACAAACTGTTTTCAGAGTTTTCTACATTTTCAGGCTGACTTACTGTTTTTTATTACAATTTTTTTCAGTCTTAACTTGGGCAGTATTCCCCAAACTGTAGACAAAGCTGCAATTTGAGAAGATACTTTCCCTCTGCAAAACGGTTTGCAATTTTTCATTGTGTAAGGAGTTGTAGGCAATCCTGAGGTGGCTTGCGGAGAATATGATAAATTTGCAAGGCATACTGTACTTAGAGAAAAAAGATGGAAAAGTTCCTCCACGCTTATTTTCTCCCCCATTTATAATCATTAGGCTTTAAATGCCCCATACATCTCTGTCATTTAGATAAGAGGCATTGATTGCTTAACTGCTGCACAGACATTTCATACACCTGGTTTTAGATGACATTTCAGGGGGAGAAAGAGAAGGAAGTACTGTAAAAAGTGTTCACAGTTTGCAATGTCAAACTTTATTACATAAAGTCATAAACAACCCCAATTAGTAGTAAGTAGGTTCATAGCCAGGGTTTTAAGCCAGCTCTGGCTTCATTAAATGTTTCCTGCAGTCGAGCAAGGCATTGGGATATATAAACTGAGCCCTGATTTAAAATAAAGCACAGTAAAGTTTTAGAAAAGCTTTACTTTTCCTTCTGATTGATTTCTTGTCAAGGTCCAGCAAAGCCTGAGGAAGGGGTTAAGTAGAGGTCTTGAGGGACCACTTGACATCTGCTACACTTGTGACTTTTTGATCTTGTTTTTTTTCCTGGCTTTGAGGGATGCCCTACAGTAAAGGCCATGTGTGCCTGTGTGTGTTTCCCAGAGATGGCCGGGGCTGGGAGGGGCACAGCGGCCAGGGGAGCAAAGAAAACAGCTCCTTGATGACAGATCAAATGAAGGCAAAAAAAAAATGAGGAGAAGGGGGATTACATGCTCTGTAATCACGGGTAATGGGAAGGAAAACACTGGGGGTCTCAAGTGTGAAAGCCTTTGTCCAGAGGAATGTAAGCGTCAAGCATGTTTTCGTATTATAGACCAGAACTCCACCCGAGCGCCGGGCAGAGCAGCGTTCGCCCGCTCCTCTGTGTGCAAGTGGCCAGCCCTGGGACCCCTGGGTACCACAGGCAGCCAGTGGGAGGTGGATGGCCCTCCTGTGGCCCTGGAGTCCCAGAAGAGGTCTGAGCACCCTGTAAGGCAAGCTGGGAGCTGAGGGCAGGTGGTGAGAGGCCACACATCTCATGAAAAAAGCCACTGACCTGGCCTCCTGCGCTGGTCGCTTTGGAGGCTGACGTATAATTTCTTTTGTACTTCTGCCTCCCAGAGTGTTTCTTTTTCCACACTTTCTCACTGGTCCCACCAATTTATGGCTTCATTAGTTAAAAAAAGCTGTTTACGAGAAGCCAGTTTAGCTACTTGGTGGGTGGACACCATCACAGGGGCTGCTGCTGGCAGCACAGAGATGTCTGCCTTGGAGGCAATTGCTCTGCAACGTGGTCACTGAGGTCTCTGAGGCCCATGAGGAGGCTACAGTACATGAGCCAGCCTTCTCCAGACATGGCCTCTGGGTACCATGGCAGCAGTCTTTCCCTAGGGGTCTGCAGGTCCTTGGGTACCACTGAATGGCACAGCTGGAAGAAAGCAATGCTTCTTTGTTCACTGAGGCTCCCACATCTTCTCGGGTCACTTTTTTATACTGTGTACTTCCCTGGGGGAAGAGGAGTGCTCACTTGCTTCCTCAGGCAAGTTTATTGTGACATTATGTGAATGAACAGCCTTTTAAACCCACAGTTTACTAATTTCTCTTAAAGGTTTTTTTTCTCCTTCTTTCCCTTTCACTTTCTATAGCTGACTGGCCTCCACTACCAAACTATACCTCAGTGATGAACTCCATCAAGCACTGACCTCCAGACTCCTGCAAATCACACTCAGGTTTTAACCCAACAGCATGTCTCTGTCTCCAGGTCTGACATAAGGATTTACAAAGCAAGGGGCAATAAGGCTACCTTCATGTGAGCGGAAGGGTCAATTTCCTTCTGGAGATCCCACTTCTTCTTTTAAACAGCTATTTCCCAGGAATGGGTGTATCACAGTTTCTTGTAATGTGGAATTTCCCTGGCCCTGGTTGCTGCAGCTGTGATAGATAGTCATGCAAAAGCTGCTGGCCAATGTGTCAGCATCTGGAAGTTGCACGGGGACAAGCTCGAATGAGAAGTCATCTTGCTTTCATGTGCCACGATTTCTGCAAAGCTGGGGTCTCCAGTGAGGACTTAAACTAATCTCACATAGTTTATGAGTGAAAATCCATTTACAATGAGAATGACCCCCACTGACCAAAAGTTTAAACTAATGCCCTCTGTATGCATTTCCTACAGTGGGGATCAAGTTCCATACGTATGATGTAAGCAGGGCTCAAACAAACCTCTCACCTACACACGGAGCAGAAATCATTTGCAAAGAAAACCAAAATGACAGCCATATGCATGGGACATTTTATATGCTACGGCCAGGCTTGCAGACCTCAAGTAGGAGGATCTTCTGATCTGAAGATGCAATTGAAAACAGGTGCCTGACACGCCGCACATAAAAAAGTATACAGGCAATCTGGGAGCTCTCCAGAGATTCTTTCAACTGCTGAAAATATGGAGACAACTTCCCAGCCCCCGATCCTGTGCTATCCCTCTAATTCCCCTGCTCCCCCTCCTCACAGAAACCGAGGGAACTGCCAGGCCATGGTGAAGCTGCCCTGTTTAGTAAAAGAAAATGTGAAAAAGATTAAGGAGGATCCATCAAAATGTCAGCCTGATCTTGAACTGCTGGAAAAGAAGCTTTTTTTTAATTCAAGTGTCTGTCACAAAGACCTGGGTGACCTTGTTTTGCAAGTGAAAGCCTTTGATTGTGACCCAGGCAGGCTTCCTGTGTCCAACTCCTATTTAGCAAATAAACTAAAAGTACTGCCCGTGTTTATGGCAAACACCTGATTAGGTTCTACTAAAAAAAAAAAAAAAAAATTACAGCTGGATAATACAGGACCAGATCAGGTTTCCTTTTTATTTGTTGTCACCAAATGCTCCCGATCTTTTTGAGCTCTAAGGCTCGTTAAGTGGATGTTTTAAAATGGTGCAACAGACAACGCAGCTGTATTTCATTTGTAGATAATTGATGCAAGACATGTAATAACCCAACTAGATATGTTGACTCATGAGCTAATTTAGGTGTAGATGTTACAGCACTTGTGCAGCTGGAAATGTTGCCATCACACAAATCAGTTGCAGATTAATGGAGTCAGGTCCCTCTCTGCACCAGAAGAGATAAAAGGCCACAGTCAAATATAAAAACAAGTTCTGAAGAGTTATTGTAAGTTTAAACAGTATTTGAAAATGTTTTCCTAACCACAATGCATGCTGTAATATGAACCTGGAATCGCTTAACTATATGGTGATTTGGCAATTTTATATAGAGTGGATTCATAAAGCCGAGAACATGGGTAAGGAGAACAGAACGTGGCTTAATGTTTAGAAGGTGAAGCAGAGGTAAGCATTTCCACTTCTACTATTTGCTTTGATACTGAGTGATATCAGCAAAACTGTCCTGGTCTCTGTTTACCAGCATGGAGCCTGGGGTGACGGTATTTACTTACTGCTTCAGGACCTCCTATCGTTTGGTGACATAACCGGTTAGAAGGTAGTGCTGGAGCCAGAGGGATCTGGGGTCTCTTTTCACCTCTGTGTTACTGGCACCCCATGCTGCATTTGCCTCTCTTTTGAAAGAGAAGTAAAAATTTTTACGCATTTCCTGAATCCTTTTTGTAATCTGTGGTGGAAAAAAACCAAATATGCAATTCTGAAGGACTATTATGACTATTCTTATCACCAACATCATAACAACATTAAATACTGGCTGTATACAAGTGTATTCACAACTGCTGGCTGGTGAGTCACTATGTAATGCCTCTATATCCGTTGTAGTGAACTTGATGTTAGTGATCTGCACTCCACTGACAAAAATTAATGGGTAGATCAATAACGAGTTCCAGGATAAACAGGAAAAATAAGATTGGGATCCTGTGAATTTATGCCTCCAAGTTAGGTTGTCTGACGCCTCCTGAAGTGTAAACACTGACCAAGGCTTTTCCTCTCTTTGACATGTTCCTGATATCTTTCACCCATGTTGACTCCCTGAGGACAAACCAGGGTTGAGTGCAGCCTGTAGTCTCTGTCTCACTGCTTTCTCCCTTCCACTTGACTGTCTCTTTCCAGAAAATGTGTGCAAGTATTTTGCACTACGTCCTCTGCACATTGCTTAAAACTGACAAGCAACGACAAGAGTACCAGGACTCGGAGGTAGGAACAGGCAGATGAACAGATGCACACACAAATACATTTCCTCAGGAAACATGCTAAAAATTGTTTCCTTGACTTGTTTCTACTGTTTCAACTGTACAGAAAACTGTATTTGCTTTCTGCCTAATGCCACTTGTTTCAGTAATCATTTGGAAGGACTAAACTGGAAATAGAAGTGGGTTAGGCAACACCTATCAAGATTTTTTTTCAATTTTCTATTATTTTTTTTTTTTTTATGAGCCCACTATAGGAAATAATTTGGAATGTCTCTGAATGTTACTTGCCAGGAAACAAAGTCACAGCTTTGAAAGTATCAGTTCAGGCTGAGTATTTCCAGATTGACAAGAAAATGCTAGCCAGGCTCTTTTCTTGTGAAATGGAGACATTTATGTGACTGGCATCTGATTCAGCAATTTCACAAACACGGATCTAATAAATAATTTGGAATGTCTCTGAATGTTACTTGCCAGGAAACAAAGTCACAGCTTTGAAAGTATCAGTTCAGGCTGAGTATTTCCAGATTGACAAGAAAATGCTAGCCAGGCTCTTTTCTTGTGAAATGGAGACATTTATGTGACTGGCATCTGATTCAGCAATTTCACAAACACGGATCTAATGCAATCTATCTATGGTTTTAGGGCATCCAATTTCAGTCACTGCTAAAGAATGCCATCACAAGTGTATCATGCAGTTGATAATATTTTCTGTGTGAACACAGGAAAAGGAAACTCTTTTGGCTGGAAAGGAAGTCTAGGAAATTAGTATTAGCATCCACAGAATGATGCAAATAAATGGATGTATGTAAACAGATGTATGGACTACTTTGCATACTTTGTTAATATTGACTTTCGTTTGTGTTATTGGAATGATTGCTAATTGAATATGAGTACTTAGTTGCTCTTCACTGGTAGAAAGAGCTGAAAATCTTACTCAGGAATATGGAGTGGAGGTAGGACACGTTGGGTTTAAACACTTCTGAAGTGTAAATGGCAATATATGAGCTATTATTTGAGGAAATCCTGCTTCTTTGACTATGACCAAAGGTGGATTTATGAGAAGCAATATGTGGAAATGACAAAAAAACAACAAAAAAAATTCCCGTTATGTCATAGGACTATAGTGGAATTGCTTCTCACATTTCTTTGCAGTCTGAAGAAACCAGCCTTTTCTTGGGTATCCCATCTTAGTTTAAGATGGAATTGAGTACAAATTCATGTTGTTTTATAACCTTCTTTTTATTCGATCTTGTTCCACCCACTTAATATAAGCAACAATTTGACTGAAGTCAGTTGCCTAGTTCTTGCTATATTTACTACTGTTTGTATGGTCTGGGAAGAAAAAGCAGCATTTGCTGAAGTCCAGCAGTACTTATTGAGAATGCTGAGCTGACCAACAAGATGAAGCACAAGACTGGAAATTTGAAGGAGCGCTCCAGAGAGGTCAAAAGGGTGGATAAAACTGTGAGTTATAGATATGCAGCAACTGGCCTTAACCTGAAACCATGTTAGGATGAGTGGTGTGTGCAGAATCACATCAGTTCCAAAACATGGAGTTCAACTCTGTGGTGCTTCAAAGCAATGGTTTCTATTTCAATGCAAATTTGACAATGATAGATGTTAATCACACTCCTTAACGAAGAACCAGAGGCATAAAAGTGAGTAGTGTGGCATATGAATCCCATAAAATAGAAAAGAACCACATGCAGTAGATATACTTAACTGCTCAGGAAACCAATCAACACCTCTAAAATGTGGCTACATGGTAGCATACAATACTTCAAAGTTAGCAGAGTTTGCAGTGAAAACAAGAAGATCTCAGTTTTGCAAAAAATCCAGTGTGGAATTTTACAACTGCAGGAAAAATAGAGCAGAATTAGTCCATAAACTGAGATAGTCTCATTGATAATGAAAGTGCCAAGAAAAGAAAATACTGGCTTTGAAAAGGAAATATTTTTTTTTGTTGTTTTTCATTCACCACTGTTGAGGGGAAAAAAAATGTTTGCTTTAACCCTAGTCTTGAAAGGGTTTAATTTACTTGCCCAATTCCAGACATGAGTAGTCTCAATGACTTCAGACAGAGTGTAGTCCTGCTGAGATCAATGGTGGTAGTCACGTATATAATGTCGAGTACATGCATGCGTCTTTTCAGCACCCAGATCTCAAATGCCTACAAGAGAAATAAATACACCTGGAAATAAATATCAAAGTGCAAATAGAAATTTTTTTCCCAGCCTGAGATGAGTATTCAGGAAATGGACACAATAGCTCATTTGTGATACATTTTATCACTTCTGAAATGTCTAAGTGGAATCACTTGTGGAAAATGCAGGAAGGTTACAGTCCCAAGGTGTAGGGAAATTACAGCCTATGAGTCTCCCTCTCTCACGATAGCTGGGATCATCAAAGATTTCCCAAACGTCTTTGTGAGTGGGATTGTAGGTGAAGTTGAACATTTATAGGCTCAGAAATTTGTCCAAGGTTCTCATTTTATTTCAATAAGAACTCATGTAATGTCTGTTGAAAATTCTACTGACAGTCCCATACATGTAATTTATGACATTTCCTATCAAGATGTTTAGCTGAATTAGAAACACTTGTGAAGAAGCCCGTCTGCAGCCAGTTAAAAAGCATTTTTGTAGCAGAGGTGAGGGCTGTTGAGGCAACAAAGGCTGGCTCATCTTACTTTTATTCTGATGGCTGTTGATCAAGCAATTGCACCATAAACTGTTTACAGCTGTGGCTTTTGTTACGGTGACAAAGAACATGTTTAAGGGTAGACAGAAAGCTATGCTGTATGTTAGTTCACAATGACCATGCAGTTTACACACCAAACAGTGCAAAGCTTATTTCTGCAACATCCAGGCTTCTCCATGAAGTGGCACTAATTTGTTCTCCCTTCTTTTTCATTTGTTTTACTGAGCTAGTTACCTGTATGCCTGTCCTATTTTCCCAGCTTAACACCATGGGGACCATGGTGATGATGTGCCTCCTAGCTCTCAGGCTTCATTGTAGGCATGTGGACTCTTCTATTTAAATGAATAAGACAAAAATTAAAGATACCCATAGGTTTGAAGGGTATTATTATTGAGCCAGTGCAGGGAATGTACATGTTCCTTCTGTCACACCAAGGGAGAGAATTTTAATTGCTAACATTCATCTACCTGAGCCTTGTTTAAGATCAGGAAAGTTATTTTGCTGTGTGCACCAGAGGTGTAGCTCTCTGTTTTTGCATGGTTTCCTTGTAGTTTTGTTCTGTATTTGTCTTCAGAGTTCGGATAACTCCACAAGAAAATGGTGAGAACTGGCTTCCTTGGAAGGCCAAATCATTGCCTGCCTTCAAATTGTCCTTGCCTGGGTACAGAAACCAGGGTGTGGACACTCACATGGAAACAGCCCTTTTGCCCCTTCTGTGTTACATAGCTGCACAATAGGACACGGGCCAAATTAATTTCATGTTTAGCTGTCTAAAGCACAGCTATCTATTGTAAGTTGGTAGTCCATTCTGCCTTCATGGTTAGTAGATAAGCAGCTCCAGAGATTGCCTGTCTTCAGGTGAGATTTACTGCCCTCTTGAGGTATTTATCTTTCTCCTCCAAGAACAGAGGAAGCTTAGAAGACCTTATGCCCTCATGTAGGAAGTTTGTATCAACAATTGCCAGCTGACTTACCTTATCACACTAAGGAATACAGGCTGCCCTCTTCAGTAAAGAAAATCAACATTTTCTGCACAGACATCTTGGAAGCTGTAGAGAAAACTAGCAAAGTTAAGCCCAAATCAACTTGGGTTCTCCTGTCATGACATGGATGTATAGCATTCCCTTACGTCATGATGCGCCACCTCATGGTGTGACGATTTAACCCTGTTTCCAACACATGATTCAGGTTACACAAAATCCATATTCACCCTTATCAGAACATCATTGATCTGCACTGCCTCTGCAGGCTTCAGGAGCCAGATCTGGAAAAGACAGCCAAAACCAACGAGCTGGAATAAAGGGACTCTTGGCCAAATTTGCCTGTAACATTCAATTTCAAATTTCAATGTTCCTGAAGCTGATTAAGACTTGCTTCAGCTTGGCTCTTGTCTCATGCTCTGATGGGTTATCACCTGAGAATATTATTTTGATTACCAACTGGTTGGTGTTGTCTGGGGATATTCCACCTGTGTTATAAGGCCAGTAGCTGGGATGGATGATGCTTTCCCAGAACTCAGATCTTTGAAGGCTGACAACATCACAGCCAAAAGTCTCAAAAGTATTTTGAAATTCTATGGCCACGGGGATGGTAGTAACCTATTTGAGGGAAAGTAAGTTGTGACATCCTTCTGCAGAAGACTGTATTGTCTCTGAGACTTCTGCTCTTGATTGTCTGCGATTTTCAGAGTTCATTTCAAATTTGATTTCCAAATATATAACTTCATATTTTGACTCTTAATACCCTTTTTTTTTTTCAGACAAGTAGCTTAGTTTACACTGTTTAGATACAGTCATGTGTGCCTGACGTTTGATATCAGCCAGGTTACACTCTATGCAGGAGAGACACTTGTTTATATTTTTAATATTTTTTTTCTATATTAGGTATTAACATATTAAACTGGAGAGAGAAGGTACATTTTTGGTGAACCAAAAGAAGAAGTAATTGGCTAAAAACCTCCTATTAGGATCCCTAATTAGTACCTTTTAAACAAACAAACAAAAAAATGCCTGCAGATAAATGTAGAAGAAAGATACTATGAGATAAAGATATCATGGGAACCTTACACTAATCAAAATCTTCTGTGACTGCCTTATTAAGATACTTGCTTTAAGAACAAAACATATGGTAGAAGCCTCAAGGAGATAGGCCGTTTAGCTCACCACCAACAGAAGTGTAAAATGCTCCCAATTCCTTCAAGGATTTAAGTAATGCTTGCTTAGGGTGTTTCATTCACTAGCAAACATGGTGATTTGTGAAGCACGACTAATGTGTCCCTGGAAAGTTCCAGCATGAAATAAGACTAGGTGTGAAAGACTAGGGTCCAAAGAGGTATGATTTAAGGGGAAGCACTCCCTGAAAATGTGAGGATGAGTGTTACTAACTTAATCCATATGATATCTTCTCCCCCCCTAAATGTATGGTAGACTGTAGGGCAGAAATGCATGAAGCAGACATTAGTCATTGTCTACAGGTGATATTTCTTCCACGAATTTATCAGCAAGGGTTGCCAAACTGTGTTTAATCTTTTGTACAATCGATTAGTGTGCAAAGTAAAGGAGCTTACCTTATGTTTGCTTGCAGATGCACACAAGCTCAGAAAATCTTAAAAGGCACTTGTTATGTTACAAATGTAGCCCTGCACTATCACACAGTAATAGAAATAACTGAAAGTTAGGTGTCTGGGCAGAGACAGAGGGGCAGGAAAATATCATTCTGACACTGATGTTGTTACATGAAAGAGTAGATGCACGATATGATTTTCTGTTGTTTTTCACTTTCTTTTGAACTCTGAGGATTGCCAGAAGCAGGATGCAGTCTGCCATGATTTTGCTTGGATGATCCTAGATTTTCTACTATCAACATAAAAAAACATATCTAACACTTATAATTTAATCTAAACTGTACAAGATATCTCTGTACAAGCACAGAAAAAAAAAAAAAAAAGTATCTTCCATTCAGTGTGCAGCCTTGGGAGACATCTAGAACTGAGAATAGCTTTGAAATCATCCAGTCAATTCCTCTAACATGGCACGGGATCACCAAGTCCTAATTTTGGTAGTGAAAGGCATGTGGGATGCTAGTTCATGGGACAACTGAAAGAATATGTCTTATTTTTCTGGGCATAGTATGGGATGTTCTAGAGAAGTTTCTGGCTTGTAGGGTTGCCACCACACCTTGGAGAGAAGTACGTAAAAAGGGGATAGAGAAGAGCAAGTCTTAACTCTGCTGCCTAAGTCCTTGTCTGCTCTCTGCTACACTTTGTCGGTCTGACAGGAAAAAGATGACTGTGGAGCAAATCTGACATAGTTCTGTAAAGGTAGGTATGGTCAGAGGAGGTTGGCAAGGAACAAACATTCACTGCAATGACCCAGTGTTCCTGTGGTGAGACACATGAAGTGCTACTACTGTCCAGGTAAAGGAAATGTGCATCTGTCAGCTGTTACTCCAGCTAATGTGGCTTAATCGAGGCAAAGGCACAAATCAGTTCCTTCCAAGAAACACAGGTAGGTACTAGGAAATCTTTATGGAAAGTGTGAAGTGATTTGTTCCTGTGTTCTAGCTAATACAAAAAGCTTGAATCCCCAAGAAACCCTCTAAATAAGTCACAAATGAAATAGACAAATGGCTCCCGGTTAGAACAAGGCAATGTCTTAAAGTTTTTAGAGCTAGATCCAGTTTGGATTGGAGTAGATGAACCTGCTTAAAGTACAAACTGCAAGGATTTAAAAGTAAATCTACCATATTTCTATCACTACTCTTGATCTTACAATCTGCAACAATGAAACTCACTGCAGACTTCTTAAAAATAGCAAAATACAACTCAAGCACCCACAGCACCACGTCAAATCCTAGACCTAGCTGGTGGCTCCCTGCCAGGAATTGGCAATCTTTCTAACCAGGAATTGGCAATCTTTCTAACCCAAGAGTGTAAAGACCTTCCTGAGCATAGTGGAAGAGGGAATAGCACCTTTGCAATGTTGTTTTCATCTGTCCTATGTGTCCTGTGGTTGCCTTTTTTTTTGTTTTTCCTTTGAATTCTCATTTTATTTGTTTTAAAGTAAAGAACAACTGAAACAAGTTATGCAGCACTGTCTCAGCAATTTGCAGCCTCACAGATCTCAGTGCAAAAGACAGTGGCAGTATGAAATCAGCTATATTTAGGAATATGCTGATAATATTTTCTTGCTCTCTGTACAGTGAAACAGGAACAGATATAACATCTGCTTCCTCATTCACTGATTTTTCCTTGTTTTATATAACCAGAATAATTTTACCTAAAATAATGAATTGAGCTGCTACATTCAGTCAAGCTGTAACTGTGCCACATTTTACAATTTTCTGATTCAGTCTAAGCACAGCGACTCTGGTATAATGTGAAGGAAAAGATGTAAAATTTTTATTGCAGAAAGCAAAACCTCAGGACTTAAGAGAATATCCGCAATATATTGACAAGGGAGAATGAAGGGTAGATGTTGTCGGGTTACCTTGACATCTGATTTCACTTGGAAGTAGCACATCTTGAAATTTTCTTCTGAATTGAAGCACTGAAACAGTAAATACACTTGTTCCTCTCAGGCAATCACAGGTTGTTTACATTCCAGTGTGATATGGTGAACACACTGAAAATAATGGAAAATATTTTATAAAAACAAGAAGCTGTAATGAGCTGCTCCTGAAATGGGACTATGATGGCCATGATATTTGGAAATGTTAAATACAGCAGAAACAAGTCCTAGGGATTTGAAAGTAAATTTTTCCCTGTAGGTCATACTCGAACTGATGCCTCTGCAAGTTATTAAGAAGCACTGCACAGATGAAGGTGTCAGCTATGAGCTTTGAGATTTATTCTTTGTGACTGTGACGGCTTGACAGCATTTCCCCAACTGAAAAGAGCCTGCTACTGGTTTGCTGCAGTATGAATGCACAGGCACGCTGTTAACGCAACTTTCTTCTGCTTTTTGAATACACCTCTATTCCTCATCTTTACTATGTCTGGTGACAGTGAATTCTACAGCATAATTATGTGATAGTTGAAAAAATACTTGACTTTGTTTGCTTTAAACCCAGTAGCTTGTTCCTGTGCTATGCAAAAAACCCCCGGTGAATAATTGTTCCCCAATCATTTCTTCAAACGATTTATGGTATTTATTATCCGACCTGGGCCATCTCCTCCCTTCAGCGTCCCCCCTTTTCAACAAGGAGTCTGAGCACATTTAGTTTTTCCTCATATGGAAGCTGTCCCACGTCTTTGATCATACATGCTGGTGTTTTCAGGCTCTACATCTTGAGGCATGAACCACCATTTAAACAAAAGGACATCTTCTGTGAGGGGCTTCTCTTCTCTCCCGCAGCAGGTGAATAACGTCAAGTCACAACAAACTGCTAATAGGTTCCATCTTGGCTCTGACCGAGCACTGATGGGTTTTGATTTCCTCCCATCTACATGCTGACCAAACGAACAGTGTTTCTTGTGTGTGGTTAGTGTTTAAGGCCTCATTGTGTATAAGGCCTTGAAAGATATATTTTTATAGGTAAGCACCTCATAAAATATTTTTCTGAAGACATTTATCAAGAGAGACTGAAAAACCGTAAGGAGAGGGGAAGGAGAAGGCGGGGAAGCACAACATGTGCTTTTCAGCTGCCACAAAGCCCTGCCGCAGCAGCCTTCATGTGAGAGGCGACACTTTGCACATTACAATAGGGAATCAAAAGATTTATACTCAACACTTCATATATATGACTCTCTACGGCATCATTTTGAAAGGGTGATTATTGGTTTGACATGAGGGAATATTTTACATTAAATGCTGAAAGTTCTCTATATACATAGCAATAATCACCTGATGCTGCTTTTTCTTACCGCGTGGCTTTTAATAATAAATAATCATAATAATGATAGCTAGGTTCTCCAAAATTATCCCATTTGTTTTCCAAGAACCCCCAGGGGCTGGTATTTATCACTTGATGTGTATGTTCTCTGCTCCTCTCCCTCCACTTACGCATGCATATAAAAGAAGCGCAGACATACGGGAAGTGCCTCGCTTAATTTGATGGAAGCTCTGTTTGTTATTATCTCCCTGAGCTGTGGTAATTGTAGTTCAGTTGTTGAGCAATTGCTAAGGCAGAAGTTGTAGTTCCCCTGTTAGGCTTCTCCCTGGGATCTCTCATTTTCTACCCCCAAAGATCTGATGTGTGCAAAAGCAATGCACTGACTGTGGAAAAGGTGACGGGCAGCACCTTCTTAAATTCTTGTATAAGTCAAGAGTATGAGCACACATTGAATTTACACTGGACCAGTTTGTATATATGTTCTTATACTTGTGTTTACATGACATCTTGGACTAATTAGGGTCTTTCAGCACATGCAATGTGGGAGGAAGAAGGAAAGGTTGGCCACAAAAATACTAGACAATACTAGACAATACTAGACAAGCCCCTAGTACAATCAAAGAGAAAGGTCTGATTTTAGGAGGTATTACAGCACGGCACCTGCAAAGTGTTGTCTTTGCTCATGTCTGTTTTCTGCAGAAAACTTGCCTTATTTTGCTAATTTGAAGTACACACAACAGAATAGTTTCTCATCTTCCCCTGATCTCCCCATGGTATTAAGCTTATGGACAAATGACCTGATTTGGGATAAAAAAATGACTGGGAACAACTGGAGAGGTCTTGTGAATGGATAGTTTCAGTAGTTATTTTTCCTAAACTTATACATTTTCTACTTTTTTTTTTTTGTAGTTGCTTGTGACTTTTTGTTCAAAAGAAAAGAATTTAGCAGTTCTGAAATACCACCTGAAAGACGCAGAGCAGAGGTACACGTAAGCAAGCATCTAAGTTTGACAGAAACTGACAATAGTAGATGAAAACCTGCCCATTTTCCTGCAGCTGCTTCTGTAAAAGGCCTGGCTGGTAAAACCCAGACTTACAGAAGAAATTACCTGTAACCTATCTGTGACCAGACTTTCACTAAGTGAAGTTCTGGTTGTACATGACTCCTGCTGTTGTAGCTGCCATGTCCTCCCCTGTCCACGCAGCCTGCAGTATGTGGTATTTCATGACCTCAGCAAGCAGAGAGGAATGAGAAGCCATTTCACTTGCTTTCTTCCTGTCCCATGCTCTGCTTATTCTAGTTCTTACAGGCTTTTTTGCCTTGACGCAGCCTAGCTCACTGAAGATGTTGCTATCCCCTTATAGCAGCTGTCAAAGCATTTTTCTTCTCCTTGCTTTCTTCAGCAAAAATTATCTGGACTGTAAATCACTGGCTCCTTTTGTTTGAAACCCAGAGACAGCTTTTCTGGAAGCTCACTGGGACAAGCATGAAATACAAGATCTGTTACTAGGGATTTCCTCAGGTTGACAATCAATATTAGGAAAAAAAAATAATGATAGCATCAAATCTGAAGTGTCATTTACTGTATGCCAGATACAAACACAATTAAATGCAAACTCTTCTTACCCAACTCCTTTTCCTTCAAAGTACCTTTCTGTTCTTGGATGTTTTTTTCACTATATATATATTTCCTTTCTTCTATTTCTTCTTTTTCCACTGGCATTTCTATTTGTTTCATGCCTTTTGCAGTTTTCTCTATACCTGTGCCTTTCTTGTAAAGCTACTCTGCTCTCTTCTTTTACAATCCCTTCAATCTTTTCCTCTCCATTTGAGAGTTCACACCACTAGCATAATGTTTTTGTTCACTTGCTTCCCAGCAGGTATGTCCTGTGCCTCCAGTGATGAGAAGTCTTCTGCTGCGGCTATTCTTAATCTTGCTCTACCAAATCAGCTGGGTGGTGTTGGCACCAATCTATAATTTGATTTCAGGATATTTCTCCTGCCTGCCAGATTTGAGGAGGGAGCTAATGAGCCAAGGAGTAGGGACTACTCCAGTTCTGGACACAGTAGCCCCATGGTGCTGCAGGTTTGTGAATTATCCCATGATCCCACAGGTAAAGCTGACCCTGAGGGTAGAGGCCTGCAGCATTCTTCACACAAGCCAGCTAGTGCCTGAGTTATGAGCAGTGCTGGCCACTGCAAGTGCTTTTCAGGGCAAGACGCTGAACGCAGCAGTCTCGGCAGATCATTCTGGATATATGCTGACATAGCTGACTTCAGATGATCCAGGAGTCAGAGCTCTACAAGCCTTTTTACACAAGGCTGTAACCCAACAGCACATGCTTGGAAGCAAATTTGAACCAAGGCTTTGAGCCTTGCTGTGTTCCCCTGCTGACTAATTTATGTAGCAGCTTGCAGGTAACAGAGAAACACTTTCTTTTTTCCAGCTGGATCAGGGGTAACTCTGCTCAGAAACAGACATGAATCTCTCCAGCTGTATGCATGTGTCCTTCCAGACTATTGAGTTGGTTCAATATTTTGTTCCCTGAAAGAACAAAGCAGCTGGAACAGAAAGCTTTCACTGACAGCAAGAGCCTTGAGTCACCCGTAGCTTCACTTTGTCCTCAAGAGGACAAAAATGAGTGCATTCCTGAAGCCACTGCCTCCCGTCCATAACATTGACTCCACTCTACCTATGAAAATGTACTGTGTTATGCAAACAAATATGAAATCTATAAACAAGCATTCTTTTTGCCTTAAATTCTGGGCAATTCACAAAAGTTTTGAAGCAGAACCTTCTGTGAATGCAGGTGCCTCTGAATATGAAGTCCCATTTGCATTTGTCTTCACTGAAGCTGTGCTATTGCTTGCAGACATGGTTTTCCCAGACTGTATTACAAAAAAGAGGATCATAATAGAAAAGGCCTTTCAGCTGCCAATTTGTAGGGGATGGTATTTTGTTTCTGCACCCATCTCATAACTATGTTAAGACTAGGTAAGAAAGTCATCTATAGGAAAGAAGGTACTTTCTCCTCTGCAGTCAGACCACTTTCAGTTACTCTGTTATGACAACAATGCAATGATCATGAAAATGCTTGCAGTCACAAACCATCTGTTTTAGCCTGTCTGACAGAGGTGAAATGTGTGCCCTTGGTGAGGACTTATCTGGGATAGTCCTGAGCTTTGCATAATGCACCCCCTGAACTTAAAACTAGCTGATTTTTTTATGTGTTTCTCTAGGAAGGGATGAATGCTGCTGTGATTTGCGTTTCCATCAGCTGTACTAATTTTAGTTGCACTGAGTCATGCCCAAATAAAGAATGAACACCAGGCTAAAATTATAATTGCCTATTTTAGAGAAGTTTCACATAGGAAGTCACCTGAAAGCATTCCCTGAGTAGACCTGAGTGCTCCCATGCCAATGTTCCACACTCCTGCTCAAGCAGAAGATGTCACAAGCACTCCTTATACTTGAGTACGTGTAACTGAAATTGCCAGCAGCAAGTGGCAAAGACTGAATTCAAGTCTTGACTAGCAAATAAAAGAGGGAGGGAATTCCCAATGGGTTGGTGTATTTTCTGAACGGACACGTATACTCTGACAAACAGTTCCAGACCATCTTGTAAGACCAAAGTTTTTGCTTTTGCTGGAGAAAAATCTCTTGAACCTCACATGATTTGCTGCTAGGCTGGAATCTACCACACAACAGCTACTTCATTTTAACCAGATTATGTTGCAGGAGGAAGGTTGCACTTGAATGTATTTGAATGCTTTATTCTACTGTTAAACAGAGCTCTGGGTGTAACACACTTGCCACACTTACATTATATATATATTCTGGCTAAATTTCTACTTATATATTGCCCTCAATAAAATTTTTTCTTTTGCAAATTAGAGGCTCAGATTAATGTATTTTATAAGTTGGGGTTTTTTTTCTCCCTGAAGTTTTAGCTTTTTTCTTAAAAAAAACCCCCACATTTTGGCATTTAACTATATTTCTTTTGTAAACTGTTAGAGTAGCAGCTGTGCGTACTACCAGCATGACATGATACAAAAACATATTGTTCCTTACAAAAAAGAGAGAAAGATTGAAAAAGGGTGAGAAGGAAAAAGAGAGGCCAGGACCTCTTTTCTCTGGTCAGGCACAGACCATCCTAGGACTCCTTCTGAGCCCTGTGGGGGGCTGGCAGGAAAGAATTTGTAGCCACAGGGACATGTTATCCAGAACCAAGGCTTGAACCTAATTGTAAGCAGATTTTGCCCGCCTTTTTTGGATGAATGATGGCCCACTGGCATGTGACCTGGCTTGGCAATTTCCCTACAGTGTCCAGGCTGCCATAAGGAGATACGTAATGTCTAGAGTGATAGGAAACTCTTTAGTGCAGATGGTACAGAGCTGCCTCATAAAATGACTCACTGTGAATCCTCACAGAAATCTCAGCTATAAAAATGATAATGGAAAAAGCACAAGAAATGCAAAATGTCTTAAGAACTATTTGTTCCATTTCATGTCATCCATTTTAGATACGAAAAAAAATATATTCTACAACCAAAACATCAACTGCTTCCCCTTCGTTGTTTTTGGCTGGCCAGGCAAAATCAACAGGAGAAGGTACTGGAGCTGTGGAGGTGGAGGGTGCTCTTGGAGAAACAGAATGACAGCTTGCAAGGCTCTGGCCAGTCCTTAGGGAACAGAATCGATTTCTGGGGAATGCTGTGTGTACACAAGCTCTTCTTTCCCTTTTCCAGTCCCCTTGTCCCTCCAATAGTAGGAGGAAACATTTAATTAGTAAAATTGGTACCTGTAGTTTTCTCAAGAGACCCACTCAATTTTAGTTCAGAAACCCCTGTGGGTGGAATTTTTCCTGTAATCCCTGAAATGACTAGGAGCATGTATTTTAGCAGACAGTTTACTATCAAAGTCAGATTTTCAGTTCTTTCCTTTAGATTTTTGCACATTTTCATTTGCTTTTCAGCATAATTTCTTGAGTTTTTTGCAGTGTTTACCCGTCATTTAATGCAACATCTCTGCAGCATTCTGGATTGCTTGTGGCTTTTATTCAGTTTGCCGTGTTCAGCAGGGACAGGCAGTAACACAAGACCATGAGTAAAACAAGAGCCTTAGAAGAGGAGAGAATTGAATACCTTTTGGTTTTACCCTCTCCCCTCTTTCTGCCATGGGAGATGATATCAGAACACTAAGTAAGAACATACAAACCATTTTGAAAGACAAGGTGTTATCTGCTTGCAGGCTACATGTGCTATTGTGATGATGATACAGGACATCTATGCTTGCTCTGTAATTGCTCTATCAGCATTTTAATGTGGTTCAGCAGCAAATCCTCTAATCTCCCCCACTTGCCTCGCTTAGGTTAGATTTGCAGAGCAGTTCCTGTGAGAACAAACCAGAAATCAATCCCAAAGCTCAGCTCCATGAACTCAACAATCTCTTGTTAGGGAAGCAGGGTCAGACCAAATGTCTGGTCCTCTGGGCAGCTGCAAACCATGCAAGTACTTGGAACACTTGGTCCAGGGAATTGCAACAAACCTAATCCAAACCAGAACTGCATAAAGCAATGGGTGAAGGGGCTTCAACACAGATTGAACTCTTAACAGGTACGCACACCTGCTACACTCCTTCCCTTGCTCAGCTTTACCTCACTTACCCTCTCTCTCTCGGCTGTCCCTATGCAAAAGCATGCAGCACCACCAAGGTATAATTTAACTGTCTTTCAAGGACAACCAAACAGCTCTCCCCTCTTCTCCAGCAAACTCACACTGCAAACACTGTGGATGTTTCCTGTAGAGCTGTCTCCAGCTCACCGTCTAGTAAGGCACTGCCCACACTCCATGCAGAGAGGCAGCGATGGAGAGGAAGAACCAGTACCTGGGACTTTTCCTGACTGCTGATGGCACTGAGCTATCTGCTTGCCAACTGATTCATACACCGAATTTATGCCGGCTCAAGTGTCCTTTTGGCCACATAATGTTGTTGGGATGAGACTGTAAAAATGCTGAGATCTGTGCAAAGAGATAATGACACTCTTTTCTCAGTGAGACTCTTACTGTGGTACTTGGTGGCAGGTTTCAGACTGAGGCCTGCCTGCAGTGAAGCAAATGAAGAATGGGTCAGGTACTTTTTGGGAGAGGGAACCCAAACAGAGTAATCTGTGGGGAAACAGGGTGACATAAGCAAAGGGCTCAGCTGTAGTAGCAGGAATTCAAACAAAATGATCTTTCAGCAGTAATATTACGTTCACTTTTTGAACCCTCTGTAGCAGGACTTGTCTGATAACTCCAGATTTAGACTTCATATTGACTTTCAGAGTGATCTGTGCAGGGTTGAGTGTTCCTCCTAATAGAGCAGAACAGTTGCAGAGGAGCACAGCAAAGGGACAGGGGAGAGGGACAGCAAAGAGTTTCTGTTTTGAAGATGCAGACTTTTTTGACACCACAGCACTGATCTGTAAGCATGTGTGGGACATACCATATGACATTTTCTCCAAAATTCAGTTGAAGTTCCCCCCGAATTTCAGACTGAGACTCATTGTAGTCATAAGATCCACACTATACAAGACATCATTTATTCATAAAAAGGAAATGAGTTCTGTGCTTGTATGTGATATGCAATGCATGTGCTGCTCTACATTTGCACCACACTGCATAACACATTATATACAGGCTGTAAAAGGTTGACTCAGGGCAGTTATGGGGGGAAAAGTCTGAAACACAATCCTGAATCTTTCTCTGCCATGTTATAAAATCAACTATTTTTTGTCTGTATAAACAATTTCATTTTAGAACCAACCCCCAGGAATGTGGACCTGTGATGAAAATATATAATTCAATTTGAAGCTGAATATTTGGTGATAAAAATACTCCCAGGAATAATATTTAAAGAAGGATTGCATTCTCCCATACTTTAGTTGCTTGCTTTCTTCTGGCAAAGTAAACAAAGGCACTTGTACATTTAACTCACTACCTCAGAAATGATGACTAATGAAGTTTCCTAAGTATTTCTTTATACACACATATATACTTGTACAATTTAAAATGGCCATAAGGTTATTTGTAGTTCTGTTTCAGATTTGTTGAACTCCAAGTTTACTAACTTTCAGTGCAAAAAAAATCACAGGAGGTGTGCGATCTTTGTCAGATTTGTTAATTAGCTGACAGTTTTGCAGAATCTCAGCATTCACAACTCATTTATGTATATGGCTTTATATGATATTAGAATACCTTGGGAATAACAAGTTTGTAGTTGAATTATGTAATATTCTCGTTATACTGTGTCTTGCAAACATTTTCATTTTTTTTTGAATACTCTGCTTACCAGGGAACACTGCGTTGTGTACTTCTGACACTGCTTAAAAATTATCTTAAAAAGATTTACTGGAAGAAAAGCTCTTTTTTTTTTTTTTTTTTCCCCCCCTCTTCATCCAATCAACCTATCCAAAAAAGAAGCTAGTATTTTTTTCTACAGAAATGGCTCATAAGCTCTATTTTGCTGTGTGGACAAAAATCACTGAACAATCACTGAATTTCCTGCATCCCAATCCTACAAACTGTCTAAGGAAATCAGTGTGAGTAATGGTACAGTGCTGTGCTCTTTAATGTGCTTCATTTCAAGCCCAGACTTTGTCTCATTAGACATGGATGCAAGCTGCAAAGTTTTGGATTCAGGTTTTTTAATGAGCATTTCGAAAGTTCAGAAGTGTGTATAACTAAGTTGTTGGTGGTTTTTTTCCCCAGACTGTTACATGGAAAGGCTCCTACTGTGAGGTTTGGATCAAATCTGCAGTTTCGGTTCAGTTCTATTTTTGTTTCTAATGTAGTCAAGTTCGCAGCATTCACAGCTTGCCATAAACCCCCTCTGTTAAACATGCGCGTTGTTAAAACATGCAGAAGACTTGGCTGAAATCGAGTGTCGCCTAATGGAAGCCAGCAGAACTGTGGGCTGGAACAAACCCCTAGCTGCAGTGTATGACCGCAGCGAACACCTGGGCTTGCTGGAAATGGCAAAATAAATGGCATTTTCATAGGAACCATGCCTGAGCATTGCCTAAACTCTCAGCGCCCTAGCTCAGGTAAGAAAAATTCCTCTGAAATGCTTCTGGGCTCCAGGAGGGGCTGTCTCAGGCACTGCTTGGCTTTTGAAAGAAATGAGGTTTCTAGCCATGTTGCTTATGAAGCAACAGTACTTTTATAGCTGAAATCGAGGCTCTCTCTTGAACTATCAATAAAATATGGCTTGCTTTTCCAGCTGCTTTGTGTGCTCCATCCACTGGCACTACGGTTGGAGTCAGGAGGAGTTGTTTGCCACAGCTGCTCCCCAGCACAGCTGAAGAAGTGCTTTTTCCGACCCCTCACATGTGGAGCCTCAAGCTCCTTGGCCTCCAGTAGACTGCTCCGTGCAAGCATCTAAGTCTCATTTTGCAAGCCCATCTTTCCATTTATCCCCTGTAACACCTTCGTTCTGCTACACATCTTTTGCACATGGGAAGGCAAGGTCAGGGAGAGAAAAAGAGATAGATAGCAAACATTTTGGGAGAAGTTTGTGACCCAGCTGGGAGTTCTCTTCCTTATGTGCTGCTGGTTTTTTTGGAAGCTGGGATGCCTGTAACAATGATGGTGTAAACTGGTGTATACCTCAAGCAGACCATGACTAGTTTATTTTGATTTTCAGGAGAAGCTCCAGTGTATGCCATGCCTGCCAGGACAGGCTTCCTGGCATTGCATGGACTACCCTTAATGCACCACACTGAGAAGGGCTTTATGTGCCAGATATGGGAGGCTGGCTTAGGGGAGTTATGGGGAGAAAAGTCAGAAACAAAATATCATTTTTTTTTTCCCTGCCATACTATAAATTCAACTATTTTTTGTCTGTATAAACAATTTCATTTTAGAACCAACCCCCAGGAATGTGGACCTGTGATGAAAATACATAATTCAATTTGAAGCTGAACATTTGGTGATAAAAGTATTCCCAGGAATAATATTTAAAGAAGGATTACATTCTTCTATACCTTAGTTGCTTTCTTTCTCTGGCAGAATAAATTAAACCTCTGTGTAAATTTCACCCCAAACACCTCAACTGATACTTGAGGAAGTTCACTTGAAATTTTTGTGCATGCTTCTAAAATGGCCACCACATTATTTGCCTTTACGTAAAATAAAGGCAAAGCTTTGAGATTTGTAGTCTCCTCTGTCACACAGCATCCATAAGATTGTGGCCTTTGACAGGGTGGTAGGTCTAAACTAATTCAGGAGACAGCTGTTGACAACTGGGAAGTCTATTTCATCTGAAAAGCAATGCTTAGACATATCTTTGATTTCCTTTGTGGAAATAAGAAAAGAATCTCACCCATGCCATAAATACTTTTAAACCACTAAGATTCGTGTGAATGACAGTTGGAGATGATTATGTCTGAACTGTGCGTGGTTAAGGAGACTACTGAGGGTATCAGTAGCCTGTGCTTTGTGCAGGTCATTTGGTGGGAGGAATGGAAAGGACTCTGCTTTTGTCCCTGCTACAAGACAGTGACCTTCTGGGAGGGTGGTGGACATAGAAAAGGGACCTTGATCGCACGCCTTCGTGCTCCCAGTGTCAGCCTGCACTCACCAGCACCCTGGTAGGAGAAAGGTGCCTGAGAACTGTGGCAGTCCCAGCAAACCAAGAGCAGCCCAGAGCTCCTCCAGTCTTTGCAGAGGAGATTGCCTGGACCCCCAGTGCCTCCAGTATGGGGGGAGCCTGGGAACCAACCTGCATCCCCAATTCTCCTGAACTGCACACAGGGCATCTTGGCAGAAGCTGAAAACTGGGCAAACATACTCAGCAAAAACCCTCCATGGAGTAACTTTGCACATGATTATAAATCTATGAAGGGCTTATGGAAAAGTCATTCTGATCTGTGTATCTCTTCAGCCTCCTCGTTGTCATGATTGAGAAAAATAACTCTAAGAACTTAATATGCTCACTTTTAGTAAAAGGCACATTTTTACATTACTATCAGAATGCTAAACTGGGACCCTTCTGATATTTGAAGCTTCCTGGCTCGGAATCTTTTTGCCATAAAACATACTCATCACAAAGCTTAAGTGAACCTTTGAGATTTTGAAGTTGTAACCATAGCAAACATAATTTAAAGAGGGGAAAAAGAGTTTTGTCAGTGTTGTTTCAGCTCTAAATTGTGCAATCTCCATTTCTCTGAGATACAATGGGTTTTGGTCTCAAAACAGACTTGGTAATGTCAAATAATTCCAGTGGACTATTTCAGTTACAAAAGAAAATTAAGTTTGATACATGACTACTCAAAGGGCTTTTGAAAATATCATGGCAGAATGACCTTCAAAGAAAGTGACAGTCTCAATAAACACTCAGCACAGCTGCGATATCAACCCAGTTTCCTGGGATCCCGAGGTACTGCAAAAGCTCTCAGGAGTGGGAGGTATTTGCTTTTCAGCCCAGCTTGAATTATTTCTATATTAGGTTTTATTGAATCTATATGTGGCTATTTTATGGCTCTTTAATGTTTATGATGTATTTATTATCATTCCTACATTTTCCCTGCAGGTCTACTGAAGAGAGACAATCTAAAGATCGTGAAGCTATTTGTTATTGTACCTTTAATTTACAGCTGCTCCAGATTTTTCATTTGAAGAGTTCGGCAGTGTGAATGACATTAATTAAGTCTCACTATGTCCATCTGAATTCATAGTCCTATATAAAATGCATTTTAAATAGGGGTAAGCTGAGTCCAGGAGCAGTCTGGGCAATGAAGCAAGTTTACGACAGGGCCTGGGGAGGAACCTGCTGATGGGAGATTCCTGTTGCAAATGCCAAGCTGTAAATTATGTCACTAAACAGATCAAAAGCCTTGCTCCATTTCTCAGTTGCCACTCAAAATTAGAGGAGTAATAGTAAAACCCAGCCCGTTTCCTGGTGAGGGGTGCTGGCTGGCAGCAAAGGGAGATGGAGCTTGGTTTGGCCCCAGAAGCAGACCCAGGCCCAGCCTAAGTAACAATGTGGTGTTGGGGTCATACGAGGGAGGAGTGGCCACATTGTGCTGAGCAGCTCTAGTATTCTCTTGGCTGCACTGTATATCTGATGATAGGTTTGGCACCCATACTTGCTCCTGTGAAGATATCCATGCCATGAGCCCTGCTCTGTAAGGTCCATGTGGCCAGAGTCCTTCACGTGCTTGTCACTTGCCCTCTTCCTTTCTGTTCGCCAACTCTGACCTCTTCTGAGAGTCCTTGTGATCTCTAAGTTCAGTTCAAACTTTTTTATTGCCGAATCAGATACCAACCTCAATTTTCCCCCTTCTGTCCTACTAAGTATCCGTCTCATTTTAATAGAAACAACTTGTACTAAGACCACAGGATGACAGGAAAACCCAGATGGGAAGGGATGTCAGGAGGTCATCTAGTTTAACCTCTGCTTAATGTCTTCCCAAGTCTCTTGTGTTCAATTAATAATGGTAAACCATGACTCAGTTTGCAGGTGCTAAAAAAGCAAAGTACTAAAGAGCATGGGAAGAGGCTTAACACTACCCTCAGCTTGCTTCCTCACCAAAACAGTTTGCTTAGATTCACATTTAAATGATTGATCGATTGGATTTTTGGCCAGCGCTTGGGATCGTTTGGTCAGAACTTGTCTACGCCATCTTGTGAGACTTCTGCACTAACATATTCTCAGCCTTTATGAACCCTCTGTGAACTGGATCTCAAACTCATAAAAGACTTTCTTTCCTCCATGGCATTTGTATGGACACCGTGCCTGATAGTAACATGGGAATTTGCTGGCTTTCAGTGACTCATCCATAGAAATTAGGAAGATTGGCAGAGGCCCTAAATGCTATGTGAAGCCTGAACCAATGAAGGGAGAAGACTTGCTAGCATAGCTACACTCCTTGCAGGATGGCAGCTCTCTCAGGTGACTTTGGATACTTCGGTGTGCCAGGTGGAGGGACCCTTATTCCTCTTCCTTTCCTGTCCTGAATTGTTTTGGGGTGATGTTTCCCTACATTAAAGAGCTGCTTTTTTCCTGCAGTGGTTATGCTACACAGGTGGGTGAATCTCTTGCATCTCTGGGTCATAATGTCACATACCTAATGCTAGGATGCTACTTTCACATCTGAGGGAGAATTTGCCTCCTTGTTTGAGAAATCAAATTAGAACACTTTATCATTGAAGATAATATACAAATGACATCATGGTTTTATGCTGATTATAATATTTCTTTGTGAAACTAATAACTGTATTTGGACTGCACTCTTTCTACCTCTTCTCTCTTCCAACCTCTCCCAAATCATACTAGCACACAGGTCCCAAATTAAGCTGTGTTACAAGCTCAGACTCCTCTGGCTTGCTTTTTTTCAGCCTGTCAGTAGTCTGTAGGCTAAAGGCACTGTAAACAGAGCTGTTCTTAGAAATAATGGCTTGATAAAAGCATATAGTTTCAAAACCACTCGACAAAATATTCATCAGAAGGGATCTCATGCTATTGCTTCCCACATGTAGTCAATATATCACTTTAACTACAGTGCATTTACCCTCTGTTTATCATCCCTTCTGAAGCCATGTGGAATACTCATCTTCTCTAATCCTTGTCTATAGTATTTCCAAAGTACTTTACAAGCTTGGAGTAATGGACTTTAATGCCTTGCAGCAGCTGAGCTGGTAGCATATATGATACCTTAAATGTAACAATCAAAGGAGCATGCAAGATTTTGGTATTTCCGCTGGCTTGCAGATGTGCAGAATCCAGGTCCAAAAACTGTAATGTCAAGTTTAGACTAAAAGTGTTTAAAACAAAATAATGTCTCACTGCTTTGTGTCAACACCCCTATAATGCGAGAGGGTATTCTCTGATAGAGAGAGCACCAGTATTAAATATCAGTTATCTGAACCCTACAGTAATTTCTTTTTTGTATGTGTGTCCACGAATAACCTTGCTCAAGATTTATGTAACGGAGTGTATTGTTTTATTAATCCAGAGCATGTGGTATTCTCCAGGTGCTAAGCTTTGATCTCCTTGCCTTTCTACGTATTAAGTTTTTCTGGTTCTCATTGACACTGATGCTCTTGATTTAAGGTAATCCTCTTATTGTTGGGGACAGGAAAAAATGCAAGTGAACTCTGCAGTGAACCTGGAATCTTTTTTCTTTGTTTCGTCTCGGCTCTGATTGAATCTCCACTAAATTCAGTTCAGCAGAATCCAGCCACTGCTTTTGGGAGTAAAAGTATATCTTTCTGCAACATTTTATGGCATGGAATGTCGTTTATGGCACATTATATTACAGTTTGAAATGCTAGCATCCACTAACTAGAGGAGCTGTGGGTTTATATTATAACAACTGAGCAGTGAAAAAAAAAACCCAAGAAGGCAGACTTCCGTGTCCGTTGGCTAGTACCAGAGGGAAAGAGTAAGAGTGTGAGTATGGGTGGAGTGGAAGGCACGAAGCAGGGGAGAGGACAACAGGGCAGTGAAAAACAATGCTGGAGCAAGGTTCCTTCCAAATGGGTTAGCTGGCACGGAGGCTGCAGATGAGAGAACGGGCTGAAGGTGCCACTCAGTTAACTTCTGAGGTACCACCTGATAAGCAGCTGCGTCTCCTCATGGTTTCTGTTGCAGCTGGCACTGTCTCCGCATCTCTCGCCTCTGCTCCAGCATTTTTCTCACCTACTTTGACAATTTATTTTGCAGGCATATGCTGAGTTGAAGCAGCTTGGTTCTGGGAATGGGAGCTACTGGGCTGGGGTTGCTGGGATGGGCTGGAGCAGGTGTGAAACCAGCTCCTCATTCCTACTTGGCCTGCAGCATGCCTGACATGATCCAGGGAAGTCTGCAAACATGGGCTTGCCTTCAGGGCCAGCGGGGTGGCTGGGGAGGAATACTCTGTGCTCTGAAATTAGGGATTGCAGGGTGGGTGGGGACATCCACTGAAACATCTATATCACTTTAGCAATCACTGGGCATGGGACATTGATTCCATGTGGAACTGCAAGGTCAGCAGAGCTCAAAGGGATCATCTAGTCCATCCCTGTGCCCCAGCCTAGCACTAGCTGTGCCAGCATCTTGTTTTGGCAGACAGGTGTCTAGTCTGTCCTTAGCGAGCTCCCCTGTGGGAGATAACGCATTCTCCTCAGGCAAGGCCTTCCACTGTTTTTCTGACGTTGCCATTAAAAGGGGTTTTCTAAAATTTAACATCACTCTTTCTTGCTGATAAATAAGCTCATTTACTTTGTTTCTTATCTTTAGTGGACACCAGGAAGAGCTTACTTTCTTCCTGTTTGCTGGCACCCCCTCAACGTAGCTGAGGACTTGTTACTACTGTCTCTCCTTGATCTTCCCTTCTCCTATCTAAATAATAAAGTACTTGAGTCTTTCCTTTAAGATCATGTTTTTCTAGTCATTCTCATGACTCCTTGAAGCAAGGCCAAACATTTCTTGAGCTGGAGACTTACCAGAGCCAAGTGGAATAGAAGAATTAATTTATGTTTCCACTAGATTACATTCTTACTTAGCCATTTTGGTAGGGCAATTGGATTTTTTATTTTTTTTTTCCTGCAACTAACTCTTTTTGACTTCTGCACAGCTTGTGTGCTCATACAACCTTCAGACCACCTCTGCCAGGGTCTCCCCATCATCTTTCAATACAGATGATTATTCTTCCCTGAGAGACTTGCATCTCTTCTGGTTGAACTCCATTTTATTTATTTCAGACCTGTCCTCCAACTTCTCAAGATCACTTTGAATTCTTATCTTGTCCTTTGATGAACTGTCTTGCTCAACTTTTCGTTGTTTATGAATTAAACGAGAATGCCATCTGCTCCAAATACTTAGTGAAAATATTGAGCAGTGACAGACATAACACACCTGCTACAGGTGTGTTACAGCCGAGAGGAGAACCACTGATACCTCACTCATTCAGTGAAAATGTTTCTAACCAGTTATGCATCTTTTTCACATTGATCTCTGTGTTCAGAAGGTTTGGTTAGTTTTGATTCTCCATGTAGAACTGAAACCACCAAAATCTGAGGAGAAAAAAATGGTAAGATTCTTATGTGGCACTCCAAACTTTCAAATTGAGATTGCCCTGAACGTTGCAGGTCTTGTAAACTTCTAATTTTGATTTCCTGGAATATAAAAGGAATTGACCAAATACCAGAGAGCATGTCAGACGTATTTACCTGAATTTGTCTTCTGAAAGATTTGATGTTTATGGATAAATAGCTGAGATTGAACAAGCCATAAAATGGAGCATGTATGGACCACTGAAGTGCTTGCGGGCTGTTGCATGGCTGTCCCTGTTCAATATACAGTGGTCTGATGCAGTTGCTAAGGAAAATCAAATCTTGCAGAAAAATTCATTAATGAGACAAATGTCATACAAAATAATGGCGAAGACTGTGAAATACTACTGGATATTGTTTTCAAAAGATGTGTATTAAAAATGTGGAAAAGGTTATCATGCTTTTTTATTTACTTGCTTTTTTTTATACCGAAAGTAATAGGATTTTCTCCACTCAGATTTAAACTTTTTCTATTTTTTGCTAAAAAAAACATAATGAAATCGACAATTTCGTTTGCATTCTTCTTACTTGCTTCTTACTAGATGTGTTTGAAAATACAGTTTTAGGGCTCACAATGACTCAGGTGAACCTCTGACACGTGGAGAAGAGTGAATCTTCCATCTTACAGTGAAATACCTGATGCTAGCCACATCCAGAGAGAGGACATTGGGTTAGATGGCCAGTGGATTTGAACCAGCCTACTATCAAGAAGAGTTTGAAGGGGTATTTATCACAGATATTGCTCTGTAAGCGGCAGTCAAGTTTAACAGTATCTACCTTTGATTCGGTCCAATGCTTTTAGCATAATTCTTACTATTCTCTGGGCCTGTACTATTTTTGTGGGCTGCACCGTTCAAACAGTGGTTTCCTTCCATTGATGCAAAACTACTAAGGGGTGGTAAACAGTCACATACACGATGGCCCTATTGCCACAGCAATTGGGAGCATCACAGTCTGCAGGGTATTAATGACTGCTTGAACCAGGGATGAGGAGGGACTTTGTCCCCATGCTGTACTCATGGACCATGAGCAGGGGAAAGGGGGGACTTGTCTAGTCCTTGCCACCACATCTGCAACTGTGACTGGTTTGAGGCAGGCACCCCTGGGTTGATTCACTGCCTTCCAAAACAGGCACTGAAATCCTAGGGATAATTCATCCCGCAGGAGTGTCTCTTTCTCCATTGACTGCTAAAGGAGCACAGGTGACTGGACCACAACATTGAGACACTTATCGATCTGTTAGCTCAAACTCACTGCACAGATGTGCCTTCTGCCCCAGGCCCAGTCTTGTCTCCTGGTGTTTCACCAGCTATCAGCTCCATGCTAATTGTTGGGAGGCAGAAAGCTTTGAGCGCTTCCCAGTGCCCATTAAGGTCAGTTTCTTTGTGTCTGCCATGTCCTGACGCTTTTTTTCATGCAGTGGGTGTAGGCCTCAGCAGAGAGGCTTCAGCTGCACTCTGAAATGTAGCTCCTGCCAGAAGGAGCTGGGAGAAAAGAATTTAATCTGAGGAGTCTGGAGGCAGCTGAGATAATTTATGATCAGAGCAAACAGGAGGATACGTAGCTTCAAAAATGTTGCTAGTTTGTGTAATATGCAAGGAGGACAGTGTAATGGAGTGTGTATACATGGAAATAGTACAAATAGTTTGCCAGCATCCTTAGGGTATTGGGAAAAGATTTCCGTTCTACTAGTTGAATTGTCATGAGGGATTTTCAAGGGTCAAGTTCCATATTGCAAGGAGGATATGAAACTTTTAGGCCACTTATTGCATGGACATGTGAAGCAAGGATTGTGCATGCTTGGAGGTTGTAAAAACAATTGGGTCTTTTATGTTTGAAAAGAGGCTTTGTGTCATGGGCTGTATTGCATCACTGAATCTTAATCTCTTGAAAGGCATGATTGAGAAGATGGTGCTGTGCATGCTGAAGTAGTATGGCAGGCTCATTAGAGAGTCTACAATGAACCCTCACAACAAGTGGCATAGTAGAAGCTGCACATCACGTGATTCGTGCAGATTGCAAAATATGAAACTCAGCAGCGAATATGATATACCTTTTTAAAGGGGCCCAGTAAACTAAAAAAAAAAAAAATTAAATTCCTGGGGAGCCTTTCCTTATGCTATTACCACAGAGAGTTTTGAATTGAAAATGTTTTGTATCCGTGGTATATTCTTGCAGTACTTCTCCATTATTCTCTAAATTTTAAGTCATTTCAGAGTTATTGTGAGGAAGTAGAACAGAACATGACCTTTTCCTGCTTCAGGTGCAGGTTGGGAGGGATCCTCTGGAGATTTAGGAGCACCTAGGCAGGCTTTTAGACACTGGAAAATTTTAAACATTTGTTGAGTGTGGGGTAGTGGTCCAGACATTGAACAGGATATTGACACACATAGAAATGAGAAAAAAAAGAAAGTAAAAGCAGCGATGGGTCATTGGAGTCTTTTATAGTTCTTCTGGTATTATTGACACGCAGAAAATCACAACCCAGATTTTTTGTGCTTTTTAACAGGTCCAGCTTTCCATAAGCTGCTACCAAGACCCTACCTTTTATCACTATTTTCTCACTAAATCCTTGCGGATTTCTCAAAGGAGATTTAGGTTTTGATCATTTTGGAGTTCATCTTTATATAGAAGTCTCAAGTGAAGTTTTGCTGTTCTCTCTGTCTAGGTTATTGTTACATTTTCTACCTATTACAACCTAGTAATATAATATAGTACATGACCTAAAGTCTCTTTGAACACATAAACCAGCAAATTATTATTTTATTTTACAGCCATTCCAACTACATACTAAAATCATCTGGGAAAGTGTTTTCTAGTTGCTGATATGATAGACAAAAACAAATTGCATTGTATTTTTTACTTAATAGAAAGACGTGTATAAGAAAAACAGTAGCAATCAGCAATCTGTATGGTACTGTACATGATTAAAAAAATACGATCTAATAATATCCAGATGAGAAACCACACAATACTTCAGCATTTTCCTCTAATTATCTGTTCTACAGCAACAATGAAGGAAACTTTATATTTTCTTTCATTGTTTTCATGGCAGATCCTAATATTTCTTTAAAACTGCACATGCCACAGGGCAAACCAGCAAGTAATAATGTTCTGTGAAGCAGGTGGCCTGTCTGTTGTTCTGCTCAATGGTTGCCAGTGCATTTTTCAGTTAAGAAAGGAGCTGTTTCATTGAGTAATTTTAGAGACATATAGCGAGATTCCTCAGGCTGATAAAGAGTGTTAATGGAATGAGGAGAAAAGTGTCTAAATACAAATGTTTAACTCGTCTGCCCTGTCCTTCTGTTAGTGGATAGCGTACTATTAGTCTTCTTGGATTACCCTCATCACTCAGTCCGCAGCTTAAGCTACACTGACATCTCTTTTTTTCTGCTGCAGGAAAACCTTTTCCAGTGTTTATACTTGTCTTGTCCTTGCCTGTGGATGAGCTGCTCCGTATCAAAGATTCAGATAATCCAAACACAATTGATTTTGTGAAGCATTTTACTGCTTCTTCTTTCCAGACCATAGCAGGGACTGAGATGATTTATTGTGATCAGTAATAACCTGAATTCGTAAGCATGTTCCCAGAGTTTGCAAGAAGGGGAAATCATATTGGGAAGAGAAAAAGCAGCCAGTCTTACCTTTGGCCAGCTTGCCTTGGCGTAACACATTTCTTTAGACCCTCGACATTTAATTTGCATTATGTATAGTGTCTAATACTAAAGGTCCTTTATTAGATCCTTAGGTGTTTCCCCAAAGGCTGACATGGTAAAAAAAAGAAGATCAAGCAACCAACAACTTAAAATAATTTCATGTTAAAGTGTGGTTTGGCTCAGAAAAAAGTACTGTAAAACTAGCACCTTTTAACTCAACAGGCTCTACTCATATTAAGTAGTATGAACTTATTGTATTGACAAAAATAAGCTTTTACTCTTTTTTGGCACCTGGTCAGCACAGTGATGCTTGACTGAATTGAATTGTATTCAGTCTTGGACTTAGTCAGCAGAGTCATGTACTTGTTAACCTCTGCATAATTTGGAGCAATGGAACTTCACTGGTTTTACTGCAGGGATATTTGACTCCAACATGTTATTGCTTTGGTACCCGATGACCTTACTATAACACACTCAGAAGCTATTGGGTGAGCCTCAGGTAGAAAGGACACAGTTTAACTCCCAAAGCTCAGGATGAAAGAGAGGATTAGTGAAAATGCAGCCTGAAAATTAAGAGTGCTTGGAAAAGAAGTTAATGATAAGAAATGACAGTACTAGAGCCTTGACCTTCAGGAAGTCACTGGAGGAGCAAAGCTGTAGCCAATGCATAACACAAACCTGACCCATACTTTGGTAAAGTACTCTCCAGGTTACTTGCCGGTTTCAATATTGCAGATTTCAACAAGAGCAGTCATATAATTTCCAATAGAGATACTTTAAACAGTCCTGTAGGAAATTTAGACCTTCTGAAAACCTTTCTAGTCTGACCTAAGGTGAAAACTTCTTGTTTTGAAAGAAGAAAAAAAAATAATAAAGGAAATATACAGAATCAAAGAGAGCATGTGACTTCAGAATCTCCTTAAGTGTCCTGACACAGAGGAACCACCCACTCCAGATGGGAGAAAGACAACTTCTGGAGCATGTAAGGTTTGCTGCTCCTTCTTGGCTTTCTATTTGCTTAGTGGACACAGACCTCAGCTTTTCCAGGCTTTCTCACCTGGTGTTAGTAGTCTAAGTTCCAGGGGTTCCTGTTAGAATTGGGCTGCCGGAGGCCTTCATCTTCCTGGGTTAGTGCAGAAGGTTTGGGAGCCCCAAATCTGGTGATTGAAGGAGGGTAGGATAATGAGGAGATCCCAGTCAGTGGGAGCCCTAGCATCCCCGCAGTCAATGTTCGTCAGATGCCTAGGTACCATCTCCGATATACCTCTTCTCTTATTCAAGAGCTGAGTTGCTCCTCCCCATTGCCATCCAGTTGTTTTTGCAAGTAAAAGGGATTTCTCTTCAGCCCTTCCTCTCTTTTCTGAGATGGGGACTGAAGGCATCGGTCTCTGTGGTGAAGCAATGACTGCAATTTAACAGTCCGGACACTGTGCAATGGGATAAAAAAATCTGTTCCACATGAAAGAGTAAATAATGACTTCCACCACCAAATGCGATGGAGCTGATGACTTTAAGATCTCCTTCAGCAGTGGCCTGGATTATCTTTTCTTCTAAAGAATCAAATATTTCTGTCCTAATTTACTTCAGTGAATGAGTAGAAATGGAAGAAATGAAGGTCAGTGCTTGCCTGGCACCGAGACCCTTGCTATGGTCTCTGCCACATCTGGGCTTTGCGTTTCTTTACCTTTCATTTTGCATAAGGCAAGGAGAGTCACACTCCTACCCTGCTGTAAGCTAACTCTGCCGTAAAGTAACCAAGTAGATGTCAGCCAGTGGCATCTGGTTTCGTCTCTAAATTGAATGCTGGCCTCTGCAGCGGGCTGAGTCCTTTCACAAGAGGCCAGAGGGGTGGGAAAATAAGAAACTCCTACAGGTTTGTCCTCTTTATTAAAATAAATGGATCACCATATGAATAGACAGTTCACAATTCATCAGGGAAAAATCAATACAGAGGAGGTTTTTCACTACAGTTTATTGAACAGAAAGCCGTATATGCTTAAATACCATGAGGACATGGGAAGCCAGGTACACCTCCAAATATTTCAAATAAAAGCAGAATTTTCTAAACACTGGCAGTGATTTTCTTTGTAAATAGGTTTAACCTTGGACCTTCTGTCATCTTGTATTTTTACACAGGAAATTAATTTTCTACATCCTCTGTGTGCATAGAGAAGACAGAAAGTCGAAAAACTCCAAGGGATTTCCAAAAAAGCCTCCATATAAATTTTAAAATTAAACAGATGTTATATGATTACCATTAAATCTGAGCCATGGGTTCCTAGGTTATAAACTATACATGATGTTCTGAAGCAAGAGATGAAATAGATTTTTTTCAATTACTGAAGGTTTTCCAGATCAAAAGGTTCAGGATTTAGATGAATCCATATAGGCCTTGTGTGTTCCAACAAGAGTTTATAAACATCCAAAATAAGTAAATGCTCTTACAATGTCTAGTAAACAGCTATGGGTAGAGATGCTCTGTGACTGCCCAGTTCTGCTGGGAATGCAGTTATGCGCTGCCAAAAGCCTGTCCATTGAGATCCCTGTCCTCAGTAGGCATTGGAGTGGAACCCAGGTGAGCTAAGGGTAAGCCCGTCTGCTTGCCTGGTCACTTGCTGCAATCCTTTTTCCATGTCTCTAATTCCAGAAGAAATCCCCACATCTTGTGTTTTCTGCTTCAAAATTGCTACATTATGAAATTTTGTGCTGATGGAAGGAAGCCTTTGAGAGAGGAGAGAACTGCTACCTGCTAGTGACATGGGTCTGGCTTTATGCCTTGCTCTCCTCACTGCCCACTGACATGGTCTGCTGCTGCAGAGTCACCCTGACCATACAGGACAGAGCTTTGAAGGAAGAAAGAAGCCCAACTCCTCTCCTCCTGTCCCAGCCTGCCCTCAATGGCACTCAACTGCTCCCCACCAGAGCAGTCCTTTCCCACACACAGCTGTGGTTGCTGAGTCAGCATCTTGCACTCCTTGCTTTTAGTCACTGTACTGGCCTCTTCTTTGCTTGGGCCATGGTTTGAAGTTTTTCAAGAAGCTGGTGTGTTCAGTCACTATTATTGTGGTTATATTTGTTTCTTTCAGCTCTTGCCTGGTCTCTAGGTACTGAGGAGGTTTCCTGAAACTAAGACAGAGGAATTACCCATTATGGCCCTCTGAACATTTTATGTGAATATCATTATGATTTCTGTGATGACTTTTCTTAAAAGTTGGTGTCTGCCCTGGAATGTAGATTCACATCATAAAGTATCAATTATATAAAAGCTAGACATCTAGTCTAAACTAGTCAGTAACACTCTTTTATGCTATACAGAGAACAAGAGAGGATCTTTCATCACACCCTAAGATAGGCTTCTTATGCTAGTGTAGACAAAATGGCTAACAGTAGATGAGACAAAACCAGCCTAGCCCACACATGCAACATGTAAGTTACACGTTCTTCTATTACGTGACTAACTTTACCTCTTGTACAGCTCTGTCAGTGGAATTAACCCAGCATTTAGTATTAAATATTGGGCACAATTCTCCTTTCAGTAACCCCAGGGAGTCATTCATGAAATCATGGAAGTTATGACAGTGAACAGCAAATTCACAGAGGCAAGAGTCATGTTGAGGAACAGGGTGCTGGGGATGGTGCTGTAGAAGAAGAATGTGTGTTCTGGAGCCTGAGAATAGAGGACAGAGCATTGTATGCACCTTCCGTGTTGCACGTCACCTTGATTTTACTCTTGGAGACGCATTACTGCTCTGGAGGTGTGATGGGGAAGTAGCCTAAAAGATCTAGAAAGAGAAAGCCCAAAGATAGGTAGGAAGTGTTACAGTGTGCAAGAAGGAGAAGTGACAGACTTAACCTTGTCTGGAAAATGAATTGGAGAGGTGGTGAGAGACATTCCCTTGTACAAGAAGACCTCCAATGTGCAAGGGAAAGAGGAGAAAAAAGCCACTTCACACCTGGTTTCCTGTGCAATTAGAAAATTAAACAACGCAAAGATTATTTGTGAACTGCCTAAGCATCACAGAAATACCAAGAGTCTTACCACTATCACCTGATTTTCTACAGCAGGCACACATTTCTGTTCTCCACAGAGGCATCCCAAAGGGTCGACTCCACTCTCCTTCAAGGAGCAAAGCCTCATTGGTTTTAAAAAAATATCTTTTTCATCCTGTTGGCATTAGATTGTATCACCAAGCCATGTAGTGTTTTGTCACTTCACTGCTGTAGACTTTCTGTATGCCAATGAAGGGTGACTGTCTGTGCTACCTTTTATCTTTCCAAATATGTCGTCGTTCAACCTTGTTTTCCTCTTGATTTCCTCCATCTGGTTTTCATCTGACTCTGAGCAGCTGTCCAAGGTGTGTATGTATATATCCTTTTTCTTGTTTCATCTTTGCTGAGATGCCTTTCTGCTGAATATCTGCTTAACATTTTTATTTGGATCCATTTCATTTTTAATCTTACTTCTGACCTTCATGACAGAGCTCCTCTGTCAACTTCCTGTTGTTTAGGAGCTTCAAGTGTGCACAGAGCAATTCAGTCACTCTTGAAAATTAAAAAAGAGTAACTCCATATGGTGTACAATAATGAGTAATTAATCCCACTAATGTTATGGCTTTCCCTCTGAAATGCTGTTCGGCTGAAGAACTTGCCTAACCCAGTGTGGGGGGTGTCTGGGAAAGTAGGAGGGCTATTTCTGTTGCATATTTATTTTCCCTTGGAAACATTAGGTGATGCATTGTGGAATTTCTGCTTTGTGGGCTGGAAAGGGAAAATACCAGCAACATTTAAGGGGCTATGAAAATATGCCACATTGTGCAAATGCTCAGATGAAAAATGCAAGATCCTGCATAAACCTGTAAGGCTGCCCTCTGAATTCTCTACAAACCATGAAGTGCTTCCCTTTTTGGAGGGACTGCAGAAGCTCTAGTGGGAGAGCCGAATCTGGTCTTCAAGCCAGGCTCATGGCTCCCATGAATTGTTATATGAACTCTGTGCTGCCTAACTCCACCTCTTGTCTCCCTTGACTTGTCTTCTTGATCTCTACCATATCATCACTCAGAAATCAAATCTGATTTGATAGCTGTATCTTTTTTTTCTTCTGGAAAACCAATGTTTTCTAAGGGTTCAGTATTGTAATTGTGGGGAAAAGGGAACTCCATAATGTTGTTTTTGAAATATCCTACATACAGTGTGTGTTTTCTGGCTTTTTACTCCAAGCCTATTAATTTATTGCTGTTTTCCTCACCCACAGAGCACTAGCTTTCAGGATAAATCCCAGCACTTGGCACATGGTTGATTGTGACTTGTTAGACTGACTACTGCATTGGACACAGTACAGATGGATATCAAGAGCATCTTTGGGCAGGTCCATCACAGAAAGGATCAATGATTTAAGGATCAAATTGACTTTACTGAGGTGCTGAGACATTAGGAATATATTGCTGTAATGCAATTGAATTTTTTTGAAAGAACAATGAAATATATCAATAAAAAGGAGGCAGAACAGAAGCACAAGCTTGCGTAGTTAGAGGGAAGGAAAAATGGAAACAGCATAGACAAAATAAAAAAAAATACCGGGGAAAGGATTCTCTGTACTTAGTTAGACATCTAGAGGTATCTTTTATGGTGGTTTTGAGCTCAAACATATACTTTGATGTGTACTGTGCATACTTTTATCTGATTAGTCTTTCAAAAAGATAAATCAGATACATTCTGGACACATCTGACTTTTTTTTTAAGAGCTTCAGGAGAATTTATCTTCATTTGAAAGGATATAAGTTTAACTTTTTCCCTATTTAAAAAAAAATCACCTGATACCAATTAGAATTCCTTTACTGCTCGGCTGATTTATAGTACTGTAATACAGCACTGAAAATATGAAAGCAGAGAAGCAATATTTCAAAATGCAGCATAAAATCAACAATAAAAATGTATATTTATAACCTGAAAAGTATGATTTCATCTTGGAGAATTACCAAGCTAATAGCAGTAATAAGCATGATTTTAGTTGTACCATATTGTACTTATTAAACACTTCAGGGGACTTGTGAATAAATCAAATCACAAGAACATTTCTGGATATTTGAACATATTTTTAGATATTATAAAAATGTGGAAAACTATCACAACTGGTTATCATGTGTTCATGTTTTCCAAAAAAGGTTTTAATCATAAACCCCATTGTTACATCTTTCAAGAAACTGGGCTGATGCCTGCAGGCTGGAAAAGTAACTCCATTTAATAAATGTAGATGTAATATCTTTTGAAGATAAAATTAAAGCAGAAGAAGTATGTGCAATAATGGGAATTATACTCACTATCCCAGGAAATCTTGTTTGGTGTAGAGAGGATGTTTCAGAGGAAGGCAGAGAAATGTTTTAGTAATAAAGATAGGCTGTACCCAAAACCCTGGAGCCAAGCTCGTGAGCTACAATATGGAAAGTTTGGATCCAAACTCATACTTTGTGGATTTATCATGGGCAGAACTCCAGCCTTGAGCGATGAGATGTTTCTCATGGAAGTGAAGGAGTGAAGGAATAGAGTTTTTTGTTATTCGTTACTACTGTTATTACCTATAGTACAGTCCAGTTCAGAGGACTGAGGTAAAACTAACACTCCATTGTGTTAGGTGCTTTACAAACAGACAGCAAAAGAAAGGTCCTGCTTTGAGAATGGTACAGGATAGACAACTAATATGAATAGTTGGAAGGGAAGCAGATACAGGAACAGAAGAACACACCATTGAGTTGCAAAGAAGCTAATAGAAATTGAAGTTTGCAGATGACAAGACTTCAGACATACAGGCAGATGACATTTCCCAGTGCTCTGGCTGTGTCTGCAGGACAACAAATGAATGGTTGATTCCTTTATGAGTTACCTTAAGTAACAGGGTGTTGGTTGAGCTCCATGGAAACTATCTTTTATACCAGTTTACAATTAACAATTCACACCACCTAAGAACTTGGGCCCATGTCTTCTGCTTTGCTGTTTGTGGGACAGCATGGCCCACTGGAAATGCAGAAGACATAAGTCTGAAGTCCACCAAGCAGGAAGGCTTTTTCTGTGTTGACCTGTTGTGGGGTGGAGATTTTACTTTAGAAAGCTGTGGTAGTTCTTTCATATTTTTCCTCATGCTTGATCTTTGTTTAAAAACAAAAGAAAGTGTTGCTTTGATTTTGTTTTCAATAGATTAAATAATAGGCTTTTAGGAAACCACTGCCTTCTTTCCAGCTTCAAAATAACTTGTGCTATTATTTTTCAGAGTTTATGGTGAAACAAATTCCTTCATGGTGTGAACACTGTGAAATGACAACTTTCAGCCCATAGTGAATTGTTCTGGCTGAGTTAAAAACCCTTGAAAATAAAGATTGTAATAGAAATACTGGTGGAAGCCTTTATGATAGTAGTATGAACAAAGCTCTGCTGTAATGTTTTTTGGAAGCAGAGCCATAATGATTTGTTCAGGAATCTGTTCTGATCTCATCATAAAGGGAAAAGTGTTCCTGTCAAGTTTAATCCCAGATCTCCTATAACTCGGTGCATATTTCGAGCAGACACTATCAATAGACAAGCAGCATTTAGAAAATATTTTTTGTTCTACAGTACCCAGAGTGAGGAATAAAAAACCAAGGAGCTTAATGACATTCTTCACAAATAGCAGGACAAATAAAGTACAATCAATTGTTGCACTGTGAGTTGCAGAAGAAAATAAAGCCATTATTGTTATGACTGCCATTGTTATGACATTATTGTTATGAAGCATATTGCTATGACTTGCACTGTACTGACAGTATTCTTTGAGATGTTCCTCTTGGGTAAAAAAATGTGACAGGCTTGGTGGACCCCCAGTATGTTTTCAATAGAGGTGCAGGTACATTTATATACTTTACTTTTCTCAGCTACCTAATGCAGACAACAAATAGTCTGGGAAACAACTGACTGAAATCAACTAACCTAACTTATAAGTACAATGCACGACAGTCTGTGGTGCAGAAACACGACAGGTAGCTCTGGATCTCAAACGAGTAATGGAGCGAAAGGGATGCACTGTAAAGTGTGAAAATAACAACTTAGAATTAACTTTTGTACCTGTCTCCTCACAGTCTGAACTACACGATACAGATGGTGTCCTGACAGACCACGTTAAGACAGTACGAACGAAAGAGATTCTCATGAGGGCTCTCATAGGAGGGTGAGTTAAAAACCAAGAGCAAGTTTTTAGTCCACACCTGAAAATATGGCTGTGGGAGAGTGCTTTATTGATAAGAGGTCCTGCAAATCGTGTGTCTCCCTAGCAAGCTTGGGAAAATGAAAGGAGAGTCCTTGGAGCGTCTAAACCCCAGTCACAGTCCATGACAGGAAAGTGGCATACAAAGACCACAGGCTATGAACACATGGAAAACAACATGCTGTAACCTTATGCAGGGACTGAGTTTATAAAATAAATGTAAAAAATTATCTCGCTTCCAGGATTGCCACCTTTCCTAATGCCATTATTTCTCTCCCTCTTTTTCTCTCTTTCTCTCTACCTGTCTACCTGCCTCTCTATCTCCTGTCTCTGATTTTAAAATGTATTTTGATGGCAGCCAATGATGTACTACAGAAGAGCTCTACTCCAAGAGAGCATACCATTATGGTCTTTTAACCTGGGACTGGCCAGGACTGCTACTGTGCATGTGTGATATAGATTGGAGACATGCCCGTTTTGTTCCTCTGTGATCTAAGAGACTTGTCAGTGCACATTAACTGACTTCAGCATGTCTCTGCAGCCTTCCTCTGCTGAAAGGAGCAACATATGAAGACAATGAGGGCAAAATTGCCACCTTTTGTTTGTCTCTTGAACATTGACCTTTATGACTCATGATAAGGCAGGCTTACAGAAGGACTCATGTGTATTATCTTGCCATAAAAAAGTTCTGAAGTATGTATGTATTTTTACAATGGACTTGAGCAAAACCAAATGTTGAAACATGCTGGCCAATAAAAATGGGAACACTGATTTTTGGAAGAACAAACAGTACAGTATTCTGATACAGTCCACAACATACCATACAAAGAGGTTAGGCTCTGCTGGAGAGTCTTAGCTGAGGAGTTAGCTGGACCAAACCAAAGTGGGTAGAAACTTATACTACATATTTCCACAGCCACTGTAGGATTGTACAAGGATCATTTCAATTAGTTTTTTTTTTAAATGTAAATTGCTTTCAATTTTATGGCAGGAATAGCATTTCATTGAACATTATTTGGCTTGTCTCATATTTTCCTCCAAGAAATTGAATGAAAGTAAAGCCCTGGGATCCACCCCTGAGGGAAGGTACAGTACATTAATCCCAGAAGCCTCCTCTGCAGTGCATTGTTCTGGCCAATAAATAAGAAAGAAAACCTAAAGAGGTGCATCTGTGCTGAGGAATGTGGGCCTACCTCAGCTCCTGATTTTGTTTAGTGTTAATCTGGAGACAAACATCTCTTTCATGACAGATCCTTCAGGATGGTGAATTCCCTGCATGCACATGTTTGTGCTTGCCTTTTTGAAAAGCATAAGTAGAAAACATGAGGCCCGAAGCTTAGCAAATGTAAGCTTCTTTCGGACAAAGAGAATTCTTCATCTGTTCCCCCCAAAAGCTCTTATTATCTTCTAACTAAAGTGGATAGACCCTTAAAATATTCACTAAACCTGACTGAGGTGTCCATGCTCTCAAAAATGTCAGTTGTACCTTTTGTAGCTTTATTGATGTTGATGTGGCAAAGAGAGGAAGAAGAAAAGACAGAAATCAAAATCCAAGTAATGTGACTCACAATATGACTTATGCTCAGAGGAGAGACAAGCAGTGAACCAAGGCTACTACTTGTTCATGTGAAATATTTTCCTTCTCTTTCTCCTTCATAGCTAAGTGACTAGAGATGTTCAGACTAATTAAAGTGCCTCTTCGTGTGTCTGTAGGTTTGCCATTAAATAGTTCCTAAGAGTGTTCAGGGACAGATAAAGGAGGAGTAAGACTAGCCAGGAAAGGAGAAGGAAGAGAAGACCACAGCCACCAGCAGGAATGAATTCTAAACCTATTAGAGGAAGAAAGAGAGTTCACAAGCAACCCAGTATATTGAGGTTCCTCAGAAAGACACAAAACCAAGAAATGATGCAGTACTGGAGTAGATCAGAGCCAAGTTTGGTGGTTGGACAGGGATCATGCAAGAAGAAATACATTGGATATTAGTGTTTATTCCTCTGACAGAGGCCTAAGGTTGTGACTATGCCTGTGGGATTAACCAAATGGGGGAGTATAAATAGTGGGTATGCTAAAGGAGATCGTAAATGACTTGATTCGTGAAATTATGCCTCTTGCTTTTTCTTTGTCTCTCTGAATGTCTGTACTGCATACTAAGAATTCTAAAAGCCTGTTTTTTAGGTAATGATATGAAAGGTAACTCAATTTGGGAAAGGCTTTGGGTATGTTCTAGGACTTGGTTTTTGTCATGTTTTTAAGGATATCTCTAGTTTTCCTTCTACTTGGCTATTCTCCATTGTGATCAAAACTGTTCTCTGTCTACTGCCAGCATGGAAGGTTTTATACTTTTGCAAAGGAAGGTATTAAAAGCACAAGCCTACACCTGCCTCTCTGGTAGACAGGCACTGTAATTTATTGGTTTGATATGTCGGAAATCCCTCCTCTACTGCTTTCATTCCTGTTACACTTTTTTTGAAAATCGTAACCAGTCCCATACTCCTGTGTTCTCCCCTAACACTGACATCACCTGTCAGAGACACTTTGCTAAGACTCCTTTACACAACTGAGGAATTTTTGTTGATTTTATAATATCAGTACTCTGATTTCCTCCCTTTTTGTTAAGATCTCTGGTGTCTATTACTCCAGAAAACCATATAGCTCATTATATTATTCTAAGTATTATAAGCTAGCACCCACCTCTCTAAACTCTAACCCCTTTCCTGCTCACTGCCGTAGTATACATCAACCGCTGCAGATACATCCCTATACTTATAGTGTGACTTATTTAAAAAAACACCCCTTAACTTCTATAGCTGGAAAACTGAGGGGCAACTCGATGAAGTGATTTGACTGAGGTTATGTGGAAATCTCAAGAACCGGACAGGTACAACAGGACATGGGTTGCTGGCCATGCCTCTACCTGTCCAGAGCGCAGCATTGTCTAGCCCTAGGAAATGAATGCAAACCTTCCAAGTCACAGTCCAGTAGTCCTCTCTCTAAGGTGCCAGTCATGTAGCACTGGATATTTTTCTTAAAGCCTTGGTCCTTGGATCTACGTGATTACTCTAGACTCTGAGCTTCCCTATACAGCAGTAAGTTTCTAGCTCTTATGGGCGTTGAGAGAAGTATGAAAAACCCAAAGCATGTTAGTTTAACAAAACACATACACAAAATAGATTACTTTTTGTATGCTGGTCCCATAACTTTTGGGGCACTGATGCACTGGACGTTCAGGGTTGGCAGTACAGTGAACTATAAGACCCGCTTCTACCTCACACCTGAGAATAGATATAATTTTTGGGTTAAGGGAGTTCAAGAAGGAAACAGTATGTATTCTCAGATGTCTTGTTGTGTAATTCCTTTCTGGAAATACTCCCCTTACACCATTTCTATGAATGTCTTTCCTTGGACAGGGCATCCACAGCTTGTTTATGCCTCCTGTTGTTTGCCCTAGCTACTACTACCTCTCTTTAGACATTTTCTGGTACGGATTGAAACATAATGGGCTTTATACCATAAACAGCATGAAGTGTTTGCTCTGTGTATGCTAGCAGGCTCCTCTTAACCTTTAATCCTCCCAAATCTTTCTCCAAACAACGTGAAACAATCTATTTTTACATTCTTCTTTGTTGTTTGACACTGGTTAATACCATAAACAAATTTTGCACAACTTGAGAAGTAATTAGAGCCTCTTGGGTCAGGGAGTGTGTTAAGGGTGCTGCCTCCACTTGCCTGTCCCTTTTTCAGCATCTGAAAAGGGTGAATCTGAGTGGGGTGAGTGACTTCTGGGGTGGAGCGGACACACGTCTCCTTTTGGTGAGAGCCACAGGTTTCCTCAGATGCTGTCCGGGGTGATGTCCCTCTCCAGCCTGGGAGAGCTTCAGGAGGTGAAGGGATGCAAAGCCTCTGAATGCCCTTCCCCTGCTGACCCTGACCCCATTAGGGGCTGACAGCTGTGAAAGACATAGGAAGCAATTAAAGCACACTGTATTAGTCACAAAGGCCGATAGGCCCTGCTCTCCGAAAGGTGCAGGTCTGCAAAAGAGATAAAACTGGGAACCTCGAGTGCTGTAACACGCTGCTCGGAGGCTTTGTGCAAGTCTATCCTTCTGGATCCACTTGGGGTTATTTATTTACTTAAAGTTCGTTTGAAAACTGGAAGCTTCAGGCTACTTACCCAATTAACCTCAGCACCTGTTTGGCTGGAAAAGCTTGGGAGCAGTGTGAACAAGCTGTGGCAAGGCTTTTCCCCCCCCTTTTTTAAAATGAAGGGAGTAGACAAAATATATTCCTGACACAAACGTTATTCCAGCATGCTCTCAGGTCCATGGTGTTGGGGTTTTTTCCTGATAATGATTTAAGTGGAAGCTCCTGCTAACGTCCACAACTGCTATAACAGGGACAATGATGATATCTAAATCAATAGATTGTAGTGAATGGCTGTTGTTTTAACTTTTGCCTGCTTCTGTTTTATTGCCCGATGGATTTTGGCTCTCAGTTTTCCTCTTCAGAGGCCTACAATCTGCACCAAATGTTTCACATTACTCAGTGTGAAAAACCTCCTATTCTTTCAGATTTTTTACAAGTTCATACATCCGTGGAAACCTGATATTTCATATTTCATTCTGCTTTGTGAATGTCATTGTGAGGGATGCTGGTTCACATGCAACAGGCCTCTTCTGTCTTTGATCAGCTTGACCGCAACTAATTGTAAATGGAGAACAAATGAAAGAAATATTTATAAATTTCATGGGAATTCAGGCAGGGCCTAAGCCTTTCCTAATGCCTCCATTCACAGTAAATGTTTATTGAATACTTTTAGTCTACTGTGTACTTCAGAATTTATATAGTGTTAGGTTTTAGCTTGTTCTGAATAGATCCAGTAAAAGACCTTTCCTGCGTCTTTCTTTCTTTCTTCCTTCCTTTCTTGTCTTACTTTTCTTTCCTTTCCCTTCCAAATGCCCTCCTTTCTTTTGTCTTTACCTTGTAAAACAGGCTGCTGGCAGAGGAGACGAACACCACAGTTGCTGGGTTCCAGAGCCTACAGCTGTAAGAAGGGTAAGAAAGGGGAAAAAGATGACCGTAAAATTTAAAACAAATTTTGAGGCACAAAGCTGAGTTGGGAAAAATCAAATGAAAATGTTAAAGATTTGTCCAAAATAAAGTCATAAATGCCCTGAGCCAAGTGAAACAGCTGCTAGGTCACGCAGGCTAAATCTGAAAAGGCAACACAACAAAAAATTTAATATTATGAAGCTAATCAGAAGTTGCCAGGATAAAAAAAACCCAAGCATTCCTGGTTTTACTTCTTAGTCTCTTGTTCTTTTTACAGAGTTGTGCTCTTATAACTTTTCCTGACTTTAGCACAGGTCACTTTTACAACGGGAAACTTAAAGCATTCAAAATATTTCGGGGAGTTCACCCCCCCCCCCCCCCCCCCCCCAACCCCAAAAATTTTTTGGTGTCCAGGTGGGTTTGGAGTATCTGCAGACCAGAGACGGGCACCTGTTTGTTTATGTATTTATTAGGTAGGAAATGCACCTTATTCCTGTTGCTCGTTAGCCCAGAGCACCGCCAAGGCCACCACTGGTATTTGGGGGCGTGCCCCCCCCCCCCCCCGCCGTGTCCAATCCTATAGATATTTGACTGTATCAAGGATATTGCGGGCAATCTCCTTTGGCCAGGGACTGGGGAATGTACAGCTTGTGGAGCCTCACGTGTTATTTGTCACAGATGCCATGCGTGTTGCTGGTCCCACTGGCGTGTGCTGCTGGCGGGCACGCACGGTGGCTGCAGACACGGAGCGGGACAGGTGCTGCGCTGGTGCGAATCAGCGCTGCTCCGCCGAGGCTAATGGAGGCTCTGGAGTGAAACACGAGATGTGCCAAGCAGAAAGGAGAGCAAAGCTACTCATTTCAGCCTCTCATGAAGGCCCACGTCTTCTACTTGTCTATCAACACCTTTTTTAAATGCTTCTTTCATAGGGAAAGCGAGGAAGGAACAGAAAGCCCTGGGAAGACGGGGCAAGGAAGTGGAGGTGTAAGTGTGAAGTTTGACACTGGCGTGAGGGAAGGAGCTGGGCTGGCTTTTGTGGAGAGTGTAGGAAGGTAGGGATGTAATTTTTCCCTTTAAAATACAACATGAAAAAAAAAAGAAAAAAACCCCTGAAGTCAACTGCAAGGCTAAGAATTCATTACCACGGTCTCACTTTGCTCCTGGAGCACATTCCTTCTCTCCCACGTTTTTAAATTTTTTTGTTTGCTTGTACTTCTCATCTGTAAGTTCACTGGAGTCAGGAAAATGCCTCTTTTGTCCCTGGAAAGTACCTTACGCTTGTGAGGAGATGGTGAAGAGGCTTGGAACTTGTACAATGGTAAAATTTTGAACCTAAAATAATCAAAGAGGCAATGGACTTCTGAGAAAAAGACTCTTTAAGGTTGTTTCTTTCCAGTACCCCTATGTTTGGAACTTGGGAGGACATGAAACCTAGACAATGTGACACTGAATTCTGAATTTTCTCTGAATTTAAAGCCTTCCAACTTTTTTTTTTTTTTCCTCTTCGGGAAGGCAGTAACATCTTAAAAGCAGCTTTATGCTGTGATATGCAACCCAGTATGCTACGTTTGCCTAATTCCTGAGTCCCTAGAAATGAATACACATTTCTGGCAGCCAAACACCACATGAATTGTTAAAAATAAAACACTTGATAATCGGTATTAAATTAAATCACAGAGCTGAGATGGATGATGATTACGATCAGGGCTTTAAGTATTATTTACCTTCCGACAAAGAGCTTGTCTGGTCTTTCACAAACAGGGTATATAAAACACCTACTTAGCATGTAACTTGAGCTATGAAAATTGTATTACAGTTAAGTGTTCTTAAAGCCACAGGCTTTTTATCACAATTAAGAGAGCAGGGAAAAGGGAGGGGGAGGAAAATGGAGGTAGCTTAGGGAGCACCCTGCCTCCAGGTCTCTGACTGCATAAATGGCATCGCAATGCAGAGGTGAGCAGAAGCTCCACTGAGATGGGAGTTGGCAGAGCCATGGTAGGCAATGCTCAGCAGGCATCCTTCTGGAGCACTGCCTCAAAGTCAGTCACCGGTCTGCTGCAATACCCCTGCTCGGCTTACTTGGAGGTCCAGGTTATACAAATTTAACAGCTCTGTTGCTTATTTGTTTGGGAGATGATATGCAGACCTGCAGCAGGAGAAAGGAAAAGATGTCTTTTACAAGACAGGCATTTATGTCTTTCTCACATTATTATCATGACTTTTCATAAACCACTTCATTAAGTGGCTTAGAAAAACAGGCACGCATAAGTCAGTCCACCAGTGTAGACTTAACATGACAGTGCCTTTCCCACCTGGTCTTCTAGATGTCAAGGCTGGGAAAAAACAAAGGCAGGGAAATGCAGGGAAGAAACACAGGCTTAAGATAAGATAAATTAATTTATCCCTTGGATGTTCATGCTGGTTTCAGTTAAATAATTAATTTTACATGTGTTTAAATTAGATTAGGAGTGTATGCATGCATGATCAGCATGTATCTCATCAGACATGGTAGACCCCATTTACAGAGAGACAACTGCTTAAGCCATCCTCACTGGATTGCTTGAGATTGTCTGTCCACATCCTTCAGGGTTGTACAATCTTTCCTGAGTATACTCTTCCTATTCCAAAATCCTTGGTCTTAAAAAGTTTTACAATAGCTTAGCAAGAAAAAAAATATAACATTTCTAACATTTTTGCAAAGCAAATCCCAGCCAACTTCAAAGTTATCTAGTGAGAGTCACAGCAGGCAGTATCTGAAATGGGCTGATTTTCAGTAGAGAATTTTTGTTTAGAATTGATCCATGCTAAAAGAGGTTTGAACTTCTGGAGCACTTTCTTCCCATGTGTGTTTTAAATATAGTTTACATTTTTCTAATCTGTTGCAAAACTGTATAGTGGTAATACAGTGCAACTATTGTAACTTCTCAAGGGTATATGATGACTTGATTAGGAACGAAAAATATTTAAGACTTCATATTTAGCAATGGATAAAACAGTAATCTTATTCCCCTCCCATCTCTGAAGTTATGTTCTGCATATTCTTTCTCCGTCTCCAGATTGGTTGCTCATTTTTCCAACAAAGCCTTATCTATCTTTCGGTGCAGTGAAAAATCTTTCTTCATATAAAGCAGCTCAGGGTGAACTGAACCTTATTCAGCAACACGTCATCTGTAAGTGACGGATATAGCTGTATTAAGCCAAAATCTAGCAACTGACAACTGACAGACTGGCATGAACAAGATCAGCACCCGGATTTCTTACCAGACAGGCAACTTACTGACTTCTCTGAGCCTGCTTGACCACAAGTTTCTATAACAAACACAATAGCTGCCGTGTACTTGATATTGAGCAAGTGTCGTTCTCTGTTGATATTCTCATTTGATTTCCATATGTTGGCAGAAACAGATGGAACTGGATTTTCTTGCAATTACTATGAGTCTAGGATAACAACTCTTAAATCTGCCTCAGAGTGGAAAGGTACAATACAAATATGCAAACACAGGGTGACAGCCTGGATACTAAAATGCAGAAATATGACTTAACATACAGAATAACTAAAACATATGATTTATTGATTAGGCTGCATCATATGAAGAGATCTCAGGAAGCTTAAAATAATTTGTATAGAATGTGAAATTAGGTAGGGGTAGAGCTGCAGTGCCCTAACCTCTCATTGCTAAGACTTTTAAATGAAAACTATTAGTTGAGTAAAGTATGTGGTGCTTTAAGCCTAAAAAAAAATGTTATGTTGTTTTCCAGGAAAGCTCTTTTATGGAAATTGCAACATCCGCTCCTATGTCTTTGCTTCTAACCCCAACATGTTCTTTTGAGATCACAACATTGAAAACATCCACAAAGTAGAAAATGTGTTTTGAGTGGTTTGGTTTTGGGTGTTTTTTTTTTAAGATTCTTGACTCTTTGGCTCAGACTTTCGAAAGAGACTTATGTAGACTTAAGCCTGAAAGCCTTATTTATTGGAATGGGAATTTAAACAGAAAATAAAGGGTTTTGTATCCAATTGATCAGCCAAAATGTTACTAAACTGAAGCTTAGGGGACTAGAAAACCCAGCAAGGGAACATGGGATGATTATCAGTTTTAGCTACAAAAGAGTTAGCACAGAAACTGGAAAATTATATTATTTTGAGACTGCATGAAGACAGATAGGGAACATATGTTGAGTCTTTAAGGCCCTGATCCTGCGTATTCTTTTGTACCTGCTTAAGAACCACAAAAAATATCAATGTAATGCATTAAGGGGATAAAGAGACATGGTTTCAGGTCTAGCTGGAGCAGTGTAAGCAGCTCCTGCCTTTCCTCTTAGTGTTGTCAATTGCTCACCCTAAACAGCCCACGCAGTTCACTTGTGTGAGCAGGCAACGGACCTGTTTCTAGATTGTGTCAGCACTAGTCAGCCAACTTAACCCAAGTCACCCTCAATGTTTCCAGAAGAGTTGCTCAGAAGGTAACCATAAGGAATAGGGAAGGACTTTGGAAAGACTAAACAGAGCCTTGTCTCATGCCAGCTGCATTTCCTCAGAAGAAACATTAATTTTCATCACAGAAGAATTATTAGTTCCTAAAACAACAGTTTGGAAGATTTATCAACTATCTGGTTTAAAAAAATAGATGTAAATAACAAAGCATATGCACTTGTTGATTTTTTCCCAGTTGCTAGGTCATTTCTGAAAATGGATTCTTTGTTTAACTAGAGAATAATTCAAACCTAAAATATAATAATTTTTTCTTTAAATAAATTGATGTAAAATTGTAGCTGAACTTTTGCCATCCTTTATGATTTAAGGAAGTGAAAAACAAAGACATTTCTTGCATGTAGAGGAATGTTATGTATGGTAAGTAAAACGTTAGGGTGATTTATTAAACAGAAAAGAGGGAGAAGGCAGGCGGCAGGGATTTGGTACAAACATTTGTAGCTACATTTCAGTAATAACAGACCAAAGACAGAAAATTCAGAACCAGAATTAAGACAGAAAGTCTTTAGATGAAGTCTTGCTTTAGTCTGCTATGTGAGTGATGGTCAGGAACATAATTTTTGTCTGGATGGCTATACACGAGATCCTAAATTTCTACTAGGTTTGAGGCTATTCTTAGGCAGAATCTTAGATTTAAGCACTTCACTAAGTATAACAGTTGTACATTTCTTTGTTGTAATTTCCCCAACAATATGGTAAAGAGTTTGGTTTGAATTTGAGTGATTGTTTTTTTTTTCTGCAAAGAAAACTCAAACTTCTTGAAAGAAGCAGTCAAAAACTGAGAACCACCAGATTTCACCGGCTGTTCAGGGTTGGCACATATGTATTGGATCTTCTCTTCCTGGGACTCCTGGTGGGTTGAATTACTTGTTTGCTGCCAGGTAACGGTATTATTTTTCCGCCAGAGTCTCTTTAATCACAAGCCTATTTTTATCAACTATTTTTTTATTTATTAACTGGTTTGGTTGTTCAGTATTGTTGACTATATGGTCTGTGGTTCTTGAAAAAATATAAGCCAAAGTACATACCTTACCAATCAGAGGCACTGAGATGTAAAGAAATTTATATTTACATTAAACAAGCTTTCTGACTAATACTAAAAAACATATAATACTGTAATCAAAGACTCTCACCATACTTTTTGCATGAAGAAAGTAACTATTCCTGTAATTATTCCTGTAAATAAAGAAACCATCAATAACCTTGACAAAGTCAAAGTTTCTTATTTCCAACCCTGTCCAGCGTTAAATATACTAATCACCCATAATATTATTGTATCCTCTTTTAGAATTTTGTGGTGCTTCAGTTTTGTAAGAGCATAATGTGCTCTGTCCATTAGTGGAAAGTCTGTCTCTGGAGAAATACTTCCTGCTTTTTGCGAATCTCTGTCATGCAAAAGTCTTCACATTAACAGAGTGCACTACACATCCAAGGGTATTCTTTAATGGACATCAGGGAAGAAAGAAATTTTGCTTTACGGAAGAGCAATCGTTATGAATACCTCATTTTGAATTCCATGGTTGGGGAAAAGAAAAATTGCATCTGGGCACTTCATGGTTTCACTCAACCTGTCCTCTCTGCTTCTGAACAGGATTATTTTCAGGACAAGTTTCTTGCAGTGTGAGATCTCTGTTTCAGAAAACATTTCTGTTCAAGGAATATTCCTATTTGTTAGTATTGCAGGTCAGGCTTTAACATTTATGCCTCTGCTTAAATTCTGTTCAAGCCAATGGGGTTGAGGTACGTGCTTAAGGTTAACAAGCATTTTTTGATTTTTTTTTTTAACAGGTTCTGAGAAAAAAATCCTGCCTCTCCAGAAACAACTTAAATGTATCCTCCCTAGAAGACTTGCAGGTCAGTCTGAAAAAAGATATATCAGGATTTTATGAATGCATGGCTTGGGCTAGGATACTTAAATTGATACTATTTCTAAGTAATTTTGCTTTCAGAAATACTGCAATTCTTTAATTTTTAAATTTAAAACTAATGTTAAAGAACATTATGTTTAATTGAAAGCTGTTGACTTTTCCAGTAATTATTGCTTTTGATTTCTTAAAGTTGTATGAAAGATAATAATATGATTGTAAATAATTGAAAATTAGCTCATCACGCTGTTGTACACTTCCACATTTTCACATAGCAAAAGAACAAAGAAAGATAAAAATTATGAAACATAAGAGCTAAAAACAATTTAAAGGGAGTGGAGCATATCAGTATTCATTTAAAAACATTTCTTGGTGTGTGTTTTGGTTCTACAGTGTTCAAGAAAACTTGTATTTGAATGCACACAGACTAGCTTGAAAATTTGTGTTTTCAATGTCTCTTTGCATTCATCCACATGCTTGCACTAAATTCAGTTGCTTTAAAACACACCTCTGTATTCATGAGCAAGGGGATCACTTGCTCTGTGGATGCAGGTTGAGAAGTGAACAAAAATTAGTTTCTAAAACTGGAAATGAGACCTAGAGATGCTGCTAAGTGTTTTATCTCACTATTTCAGAAACCACAAGGTTTCCTTTGGAGACAGTAATAGTGTAAATCTCTCAACCTATTTCTGTAAGCACGCAAATCTATCTAAAAGTCATCAGAGTTTTACTAACTTCATTGTTAATATATTTTCGTAGCCCTTCTGAACAGAAAAAATTCATAAGTTGGTCGCTAAATGAAAAGACAATAAATACAGAAAAGAGTGCCTATTATTGGACTAGTCTGCTGTAAAGTCTGGTAGTAGAATATGCTACTACAGCACAGTTTATACTGCTAAGCATAAAAGAGTTCCTGCGGTGTACAAAACATTTAATTCACTATTTTTCTTGAAAATTGCAGTAACTTTATTGCTTTTGCATCAAGGGATAAATCACTGGTGGTTTTTTTAGCTTGCAGCCCATGGCCTTCATTTAGGAGTCTATTCTTGTCTCCTTTTTAGCAGCCGTTAGAATGAGAGAGGGGACAGAGAGGAAATTCCAGCCTCCCAAATTCTCTCTCACTCTTGACTTTTGGACTCTGAAAACCTGAAATCCTGACTGCTTGGGTCTCCCAATTAGATCAGTTGGTCTCATAGAGGACATTAGCCCCTGGCACATCTTGCCCTGCACCGGCAGCTACAGCAATGCTCCTGCTAGAGTCATAACACACATCGTGCGCAGCTGGCTCAAATCCCCCTTCAGAAGGCTTCCTCCCTATTACTGCCACTCTTATTTATCCTCTATACTTCATGCTTTTGCTGTTTGATCCCCAAGAAGAAAACCAGCAACCCTGCTGGCTACTGAGCAAAGGTCCCTAGTATGTGTGAGGCAGTGGTGCCAAGTTCACCAGCGGTGTGCACCAAACGCAAGGCAGACAGTACCTTCCAGCATCAGGTATGGCCTGAATTTTCTCCCCTGTATGACAAGATTACAGGGGTTTTAATTACTGATGCACAGAGTGATGCTGATATTTAAGGTGCATCCACACTGTTGCAGTATACAGCTGCTTAGACTTGGGGCTTCAAGCTCGGGCTCCAGCTTCCCAGCTCTCCTCACCCCTTGTGTGATGGTTTGGTTGGAGCTGTGGAAAGCCCACGGGGGCTCAGTGTTTTTCTGAACAAGAGGAGGATAAAATGGTGCCACTGAAAGCCCTAGCCACCAGTGTGCTCTCCAAAGCAGCTCCATCTACATTATCAATCCTTTTGTTCAGGCTTTCTGTGTAATATATATATATATGTATACACATATGGAAGTATTAACACTACAGATAAAGAATTCTGCTGCCTTTTTACAGCATTTTGACTAGGATTCAAAAATACCTGTGGTTCAGAAAGTGAACTTAAACTGCAAAATGGCAATTAATTATCTCAAGAAGTTACTCTTGAAGTAGGCAACATTTATTCAGATTTGTGAACAGATTTAGAAGTTTACAGATGTAGGTAGCTCAGAGACAAAGCCTGGATTTACTTTTATTCAAAAGTGTTGGTACTGGAGTATTAAAAAATGTTGAAATTTACAAAGTCTTTTGAAAGCAACTCTGCTGGTTCACTTGCAATGCAGGCAAAGGTGAAAGTTATTACACAGAAGCAATAGTTATGTGTAACTACGACAAGCTAGAATGTGCTTTACTCAGAGGACAAGTTATATATATATACACACACACATATATATTTACATATATACATCTCCTGTGATCTTTAACTTCCACCTGGAAGCACCCCACTTCCTTGGGGAGCTTGTTCCAGTAGTTGGCCATCTTCTCAGTGAAGAATTTTTTTCTAATATTTCATCTGAGCTTCTCTGATATAACTTTAAGCCGTTCCTTCCTGCTCTATCACTAGGCACTGGAAAGATGGGATCAACACCTCCCTGTCTCCTCCCCTTCATGAGGAAGTTGTAGACAGCAATAAGGTCACATCTTGGCTTCTTCTAAGTCGAACAATCCAGGTATCCTCTGCTACTTCTTCTAAAGTCACGCTCTCTAGTCATTTCACTCTCTTTGTTGCTCTCCTTTGCACAAATTCCAGTATTTTTATATCTTTCTTATACTGGGGGGCCTGAAACTGCACGCGATACTTGAGGTGAGGCCACACCAATGCTGGGACAAACACTTGCAAACAGTTAGCTATATTGTGCTTAATGCACACCAAGATACAGTTGGCTCTTTTGGTTGCCAGGGCATGTTAGTGACTCCTACTGAGCTTACCATCAACCAAAATCCTCAGATCTCTTTCTACAGGGGGCACTCCAGCCTCCTGTCCCTCCAATCCTTCCATGCATCTAGGATTACACTGTCCGAAGTACATTTGTTCTGGCTAAATTTCATACAGTTAATGATTGCCTGGTGCTCTAAACTATCAGGATCTTTCTGCAGGTCTCAGTATCATTGGAAAACATACTTCATATGCACTGGATTCCTGTGTCCAGGTGACTGTTAAAAACATTGAAGAAAACTGGTCCTAAAATCGATCCCTGGGGAACACCACTAGTGAGTGACCACCAGCCAGACATTACGCCATTTACTACATATCTGTGAGCCCAACCCATCAGCCAAATGCTCATCCATCTTATTGTGCAGATGAATATAGAACTGTGCTGATAGTGCCTCTATTGGGAAGTAAAAGCTCCTCTCTTACTGGGTAATTAAAGAAGAGGAGAAAAGGTAAGTTAAGAGGAGACACCACTCACCCTGGATTTTGGCTAATCTCTGAAAGGTTTATGGCGACCTTTATTTTCAGCAAATGAACATCCTACTAATTGTGCTTACTCTAATGAAAGGATTTCCTTTTCCTGTGTCAGCTGCAACTTGCCCGGGGGATATTAAGAAAATGAAAGTTTGATCACAGTGATGAGAATTTTGTTTCTTAGTGCTTCCAAGGGCACAGCATGGAGTCAAACTGTTAGCAAGTTGCCCTGACAACAGATAAACCTAGATTTTCTGTGCCTACTGGGTTTGTCTTGATAGATCAGAACAGCTACTACTAAATAACTGTTGGACTACATCAACTCCAAATAACTCATTGTGTGGATGCCAAGATCCAATACAGAGTGATTTTTCTGTTTGTCTGAACTTACATGGCCCAGCAGACCAGTGTAGTTAAGACGTGCTAATTTCTGAAGCAAACATCACACAGGGGAGTCTGGTGTTCGATTTTTTTAGGCCAAATAATCTAGCTGTTCTTTATGCATGAGTCAGTTGTGATAAGCCTTTGACACAGGACAAGAGCAAGGCTCAGCACCTTGCTTCTGGATCTGCAGTGAGGAGCTAACCCACTCCACCATTCTGCCTCCTCTGGCTTCTCCAGAATAAGTTTATTCCAGAATAAGTACTCTGTTCAGAAAGAGGGGTCATTATTCTGGAATAACAGACAGGGTATCCACATCAGGGAAATATTCCAGAAGATCATAATCAGATTGCAATAATTACAGTGAAATGAAAATTCCACAGTAGGCTTGGTCGCATTCTTTCACAGGCAAGGCTATAGAAATACATTTCTCATTTAAAATAACTTTTCTAATGTAATATTTAATGATGACATGTTTTTGCATGCAAATGTTGTCCTGGTACTGAATGGGCTGAATGTTTTTGGTGGACTTGTTTTATATTATAATGATGAAGCATAAAAGAAGTAAATCTGTATTCTACGTGCTAGTACCTACGTTTTGTTTCTGCCCGTGACATAAACTATAGTCTTACAAATTCTGGATTAAGCTTTCATCGGGTATTGCCAATGATCTGAACCATGAGATGTCATAGATTATGGTTTCAAAAAACCTGAATCAAGTAAATACGTTCTGGGACCTCCTTCTGTTCCTAGCTAGGCTATTCTTTATCCTGCTCTGTTGATAAATGCCAAGCAAATAAATCCCCCTCTTTCACACAGGAATAATAATGGAATCATTTATAACAGCCTTATATGTTAGCATTAGACAGGAACAAGGAAGACAGTTGTCTGCAGAATGACTTGACCTGGAAGCGCTATCCTTCAGTCAAACAGGTTAACCAGAAGACCCTGAGCATTTACTTAAACTGGCAGAGAAAAAGTTATGTTTAATCCATGTTGCACTTTTCACATTGATTCGACTGACTGGACATGCCTCCTAAATGCTCTCTAGCACTGTAGTCCATGACATACCACACTTAACAAGGCTCTAACAGAATTTCCACTGTAACAGAACTAAAACACATGGCTTGTAACATAACTTTGACACTTACAGCACTCGTGAGCTTGGACATGGTGCAATGGGTAAGCAACATGTGGTAACCACTCATCATGAGCAAATGAGCAGAAAAGCCCCATCTTGACATGGCTTATTATGTCTAGAAGCTGTAAATGCAATTGTTAGGCAAAATTCAATCAATTATTATTATGTACATTTTTTAACATGAGGTTTTATATATATTTGTGGTTTTTATATATATACACACATATATATATGTACCATGAGCTTCTCCCACTTTTTCTCTCAAGGTTACTCAGAGCAAAATCAAATGGTTTGGTGATGTGTTAGCATCCAACAAGAGCTCTACAGATGGCAACAGAATAACAAAAGGTATGATAGAAAATGTGTAACTAATGCAGCAGGTATTTAAGTGGATGCAGAGTCATAATTATGTTATAAAACAACTTGATTACTGTGAAATGTAGGACACTTTTGCTGTAGGTATAGATGTAGGCCAGGATTAATAATTTAGTAATCAGTTACCTTTATCAACTTTATCAATTTATTAACTATGTTTTAGTCGTTTCTCACTGTCTGTTTCTTATAATTTATAATACCTTTAGTACTGTAGTGTACATGATGTTTTACTTATAGAAACGTTAACTGAGCTGGGACCTGATCGTTCTCCACCTAACATCACAGGGAAGAAGAAAACCCCAAAACCTGCCCTAACCTTGGGAACACTGGGAACATAAGAGTCCAAGTACCTGCTTCCCACTACCTGTAGAACTTCCCTGGTGTGAATGAACATTCCTATCCAAAACGCTAACATGTAGAGGTATTTAGCACTCATAAAATCACCCACTTTAATAAGTAGCTGTGATTTACATATGAAATGTATCTGTAATAAATTTCCACATAAATTTTTTCCAGCAGCATGCAAAACTTTTTAGTTCCACACTGTGAGCTCCTATCCTGATCCTCCACCTGGCTGTGGTCCTTTTTATGTGGGAACATTAAACTAATTTTACTTGGAATGTACGATGGTTTCTCAAGATGATGCACCTGATACTAAAAAGCAGTTCACAAGACTTCTTAGGAAGACCGATTGCTCCCCAGAGGCTCCTTCTGCTTTGTATTACAGCTCATAGTCTTGCTTTTAGCCCCAGCTCATCTTTGACAGCCTTCTGCTTCACATTTGGCATCCTTGTGACATCTACAAAATGACTCGGGGGTCAAGAAGTCAACTGGCTTCCTCATATGCTTCTGCCATTACTAGTGGCTGTGCTCAGACCATAAGGGAGGCGAGCTGAGGGATGTGGGTCTGTGTGTGTGTGTGTGAGAGAGAGAGAGAGAGAGAGAGGGACGTGAGGATGGCACAGGGAAAGACCATTTTAAACTTTTCTTTTTACCCAGGTTTCTGATGATTTCCACCCAGGCACAGCCCTCCTTTGTCTAAGCACAGTTTATCATTGCTTGTTAGCCCATTCAATGCTTGTAACTTGATGATGTTCCCAGCACTGGAAACATGTTATTTCTTGGCACCAGAAGGTTGAAACCTCATTCAGATACATAATGTTATTGTGCAGCAGTGCAAGGCCAGTTCCTGGGGCGCAGCTACAGATGAAGTGCATTAAGGTATTTCATTTGTTAGCCACCAAGTGCCTTTCTGTACAGAAGCTTGAAATGGGATGTCTGAAATGTGAGCCTGGAGGAAGCTTGGCATAAAACATTTTACTTAATGAAAAGGATTTAAAGAAATATGAAAGTATTATATTTGCTATTAAAAAATAGGTAAAATACTGTTTTTCAGTGTTCTGCATGTAAGCTGTTGCTCCAACTGAGTCCTGAACATTTAGGAACCAAACTGAACCTAAATCTCCAGTTTATGCTGTGCTGAGTATGTCAGATTAATGTAAATCCACGTTATCCTGCTTGCCGTAGCCGTGATGATTTGGGTTATGAATGCAGTCATACAAACAGGGTTTCAAAGAGATTTAAAATAAGCTGATGAATAGAATAATCAGAAAGCCATGTTATCAGATACAATCTGATTAGAAATTTACACACTGCTGACATACAGAAACCAGCATGTACTCTATGGCATAACAGAGTCGACAAGTGCTGAGGTTCTTTCGGATGCAGTAAAGCTAAAAGTTGTACAAGTTAGTGTGGGCCACTGAAAAATTCACACCATAAATGTTTGCCCTAACACTTCATATTATTTTTTCTTCTGTTTGTAGAAGTCCTGTTGCTCAGCCTGTGCACTCAAAGGGTGAGTCTGCTGTGGGTGTAAGGTAACACAGGCATTGTACTGTAATTTAGTAGGAATTGATGTTCTGTTGCAGAACATGAAATTAAAGCAAAGCATTTTCTTATCTGATTTGACAGAAACAAATGCTGTGAATGGACGTGTTTATTGAAGAATCTATTTTGGGGGCCTTCTTTGTTTTTTCTTTCAGGCAGGCTTGACTTGAATCCCAAGCACACTGGAAATTCAACAAAACTTGTATTACCCCTCAGTGTCCCTGTGACACCAGTACCAGATCTTTAATCAAAACAGAGGTTGAACTATACTGCATGTAGTAAAGAACAGTATAAAGACAGGCTTCCTGCATCCAAGAATTTTTAAACTTTCACAGGATCTATTAATTGGGTGATTGGGAGGTTATTCCAAAGCTGTGAAGATTCACAAACAAAATGTTTATACAAACACTGACTCTGCTTCAGGCCCAAATTCAGCACAAGCATGCAAATAAAAAAATGGCAGTCATCTAAAAAAGAAGAAGGTGGCTGGGAAGTCAGCATAGATTTACCAAGGGGAGAATCATGCCTAATCAACCAGATTTCCTTCTAGGTTAACTTGGCTAATTTGTGGACAAAAAATGTTCAATTAATGTTATTTATCTTGCTTACTTTATTACAGCTTACAACACTGTCTCCTACAATGTTCTTGTGTCTGACTTGGACTACAGCCAGAATGGGAGGACAACTAGATGGTTAAAAACTGGCTGGGGAGTTGGGCTCTCAGGGTTGTGCTTAGTGGGTTGTGCTCTACCTGGAGGTGGGTAACAAGTGGGGTATCACTATCCTGGGGCAAGCTCTGTTCAACACTGCAACCAGTGATGCTAATAAAAGGATGAAGGGCATGCATGTCAAGTTTGCAGAGGATACCAAACTGAGTGTGGTGGGGAGGAAGACAGCTGGGAGGAAGGGCCAGATAGGACTCCAGAAATCCAGCATGGACAGAAGCCAAGCCCTGCCCTTGGAAGGTAAAACTTCTCAGGGATGCAGACTGGAGCTGGCAGGGCCAGGGAGCACCGGTGGGGGATGGCCTTTGAGGATGGCACGCAGTGAGCTGAGCTGAGGCCAGCCGTGTTCCTGGGCAGCAATGAGCACCACAGCACTGAGGTGGTGTGAGCAGGACAGGACCCCAAGAGACAGGATCCCAAGAGACAGGGAAAGGCAGGTCCCTTCTGCTCAGTACATGTCAGACCTCATCTGGGTACTGCATTTGGTTTTGGGCCTCCATCAGGGGAAGAATGTCAATAAACATGGCCAAGTTCAGCAAACGTAAACAGCCAGCAATGCAGTCCTAGGCTGGAGCCCTTACTCTTGAGGAGAGGCTCCGGGAGAAAGAGGGGTTCAGCTAGGAGGAGGGATGAACTCCTCCCAAGTACCCAAGAGCATCACCAGCACTGATAGAAGGGGATGGAGAAGGTGCAGTTGTGCTCTTCACAGTGGTATGTGGTGGGAGGGTAGGGGGCAGAAGCACAAGTTGAAACATGAGAGACTGAGGCTGGAGACAAGGAGAAGCCTTTTCCCATGAGGACAGCCCAGTGGTGGAGCAAGAGCCCAGGGAGTCTTGGAGGTTTCAAGCTCCAGCTGGGTGAAGCCCTGAGCAGCCCGGTCTGAGCCCAAAACTGACTTTGCTCTGGCTATTAGACCTACCAGCATTTTCAAAGACATCCCCTTCAAAAGACTCCTTTCCCCTAATTCCAGTAGGTAATACTTAAGGAGAAGGAGTCGGAGTCAGTCTCCCTGACTGGAGCAAGGAGTGGTTAGGCTGCAGCCATTGGAAACATCAAAGTCCTGATGATGTCTTAAGAGGCCACTTGACGTTTTCTGTGTTGTGTCCTGTAGTCCACACTGAGAGGTGCTTTCAGCAGTTATTTGAGCTTGTATGGTCCAATACCTTCTCTCATGAAATGACCCAGAGTAAAGAGAAAGTTAAAGGCCTGGTGCAACTTTTCTCCCGTCATACAGGCTTGTGCTACTATTCATGTGCTACTACTTCATGAAGCCAACAAAGGCACAAGAACTGAGGAACATGAAAAAGGGACAGGGATAGAGATCTGGCACCTTCTTCTGCCTACTATAGCAATAGTGAACTGTGGATACTGGCAGTGAGTTTATTATCGATGTAGATTTTGGGTGCCATCAGGGACAAATGATCTTCAGTGCTGCTTGAAGTATGTTTCGCACAGGACAGCAGGAACACCATGAATAGCCTGAGTTATGAGGTTTTCTTCCTAGTTGAATAATAATCTGTGCATTAATGTTTATGCTACAACAGTATATATCCCCTTGTTGGCTGACTTCATGACATTACGTACAACCACAGGAAAATATTCAAATTAAATTTGAGGCCATTAGGAGAGGAAACCATGATATGGTTCAAGAGCACTGACTTGCCCAGGACTGTTACCAGTCAGCTTCCAAAGGATGAAGACACTGAAGTATGTATTTCCAGACAGTGACAGTCCAGTTAGAATATAAAGCATATCGAGGGAAGTTATATCTCCAGGTGCAGATAAAAGCAGGGGGTGCTTAGGTCTAGAGTCTAGATTTCATCCAAAATTAGCCCAAATCTGCCAGATCTGCATTTTGAGTTACGTATACTGCTTTGCTACTTTACAGTGTTAAAAACATAGTAAGAATATTATTCTGGGACATATAGAGAAATGTAAGTAAAATTAAAATATATGAAAAATGATTGTGGAGAGAATGAATGATAACTACATATTTCACAGAAAAATTGCAAGGAAGTATCTCAGTTGGGGTTTGACTTTGTGGTTTAAAGACATGTATTTATTTTTTTTTTAATGTAAGGCAGTAGGGTGGGTTTCTTTTTTTTCCTGGTAAGGAGTCCCAGACTTGTGTTGGAAGAAATGCTGCTTATAGTCCAGTACAGTTCTCACTGAAGTAAGAAGAAATGGTTCCACTATAGTAGATCAGATCAAGAAAGGGCCAGACAGTTGCTCCATTCTGGTGTAACAGAAGTATACTGATCCTCAGAAGAAGAACCAGAGACTCAATCACATTCCATATAAATAACAAAAAGATGACTTTTTTTTTTTTTTTTTTTTTTAATTTCACACCAGTCCTCACAAGAAAGTGACTATTCAAATGTACATCTCCACCATTGGGTACTACTGCCCCGTAGGGAGGGTCGCCTTGTAACAGCACAGAGTGTAATGGGTTTCATTGCGCCTGGGAACCCAAGAATTTGACCTTTGAACAAAATAACATGAAGTAAAAAAGAAAAAAAAAGAAGTGTTCTGATGGGTTAGGTTGAGCTAAGAGTACAGGTGGCGAGGGAGCGCTTTGAACGTTGTCTGTGTGGCCTCCACAAGGATCAGGCCTTCTCCCCCTTCGAAGAAAACGTGCCAGCGTTTCAAATTTAGGGAGGGAAAGGGGAAAATCTGTTAAGGGTAGTGCCCCATCAAACTGGGATGTTTGAGGAGTCGTCTGAAGATCACGAGGGGGAAAAAAAAAAAAAAAAAAAAAAAATGATTTTTTTTTTTTTTTTTTTTTAATGACAACACAATGATATTTGCAGAAATTTGAGTGGATAATACTGACAACTGCTAAAATAAAATGGGTCTTTTCTTTTATTAGGGAGGGGGATATATTGATCTTTGCCATTAAACTTGTAAATAGAAGTTTAATAGGATAGGACAGACTTAAAAAATAAAAGTTCTTCTTGGTAAATCACTTGCACAACTGGTGGGAATTCTGTTTCTCGTAATGAATTTGTTCGTTGACACCTGGTGACAGATATGACCACTATATATAGACAATTTCAGAAGGAAAGCAGCAAGCCACAGAACTACTGTAGTCTCACAACTTGTGTGTGAGTTGGGAGTGAAAATAAAAAAATACCTGCATGTTGGAGGTCAGTGTAAACATCCCAGTGTTGTAGAAGTCAGAATTACTTTGTAAGAAAAAGTACTCATTGCAAAAGTTGAACTTGTGCAGTTATGACTAAAATGGCTGTGGGAAACATTTCACATAAAATCCATGCTGTTGGAGAACACAAAATTTACAAAAATATTTTGCACATCCAACAAAATGAGTTTTTAGTGGGTAGGTTCTGTGTAATGTAAATTGTATGTCAACAGGTAGATGTCAGAAGTAATGAAAACACTCTGGATACACATGTGTTGTAGTTATAATAAATAAGAGTGATAAAGTTCTGTTATTACATGCCAAACTCCTATTCTAGTATAAGTTTCCAACAAAAAGTGTGTGGAAATAATCAAACTATAAGAACATTTAATTTTTACAATAACTTTCGTTCAATAAAACAACTTACAATTGTTCTCCAGAAGAACAGATATTTACTGCATATTGGTGCTGAATAAATATTTAATACAGATCTTCTCACACATTCATGAAAATGGCTTCCAACCTTGCTTAGTCCTTTTGCCATTATTTAATTAGTACATGTTGCCTTGCAGTCTTTACAGTAAAACCCCTTTGTTACTTTTTTAAAAATTGTGTATCAGAGCAGGTGGGTGGGACTGAGATTTAGATCTCTGTTCCAATACGGTTTCCATTAGTTTTTATTAGAATTACAGCCACATGCCGTTATGAAGGGAAAAACTGGAATCCTGTTGTCCAGCCCATACATGACTGCAAAGTGCAATTCTTACCTCAGCACTGAAGAAGAGGAGACAGAAGGCTCCCCAAGCCTCTGGTTCCTCCAAGAGCAAGTGGGCTGAGGGGGGAAAATGGGTTGTTCTAGACCCTGTACTATATAATTTTCACCTTTTACCTCTCTATGTAGTTGTAGAGGTTGGAGAATGACTTCAAGGTCTCTCATCCTTTTGGGGAGCAGCCATGTTATGGGCTCATCACCCCCCTCACCTTGAAGCTGGCTCCAATTTAAATTCTTAGAGAGCATACAGCAACTGCTCTTCAGGAGTGGCATCTTCCCATTAGTCTGCAAGTATCACCTAGTCTTACAACTTCATCAGAATAAAGTCATAAAGCTGTTTCTTTCAATGTGAGGTGACAGATTTCTTCCAAGATTCAGAATAACTGAAACCAAGATATGACCTATTTCTTCATGTCAAAACATTTACAATGACAGCGCTTATGACACTTCAAATCTTAAGCTTAGCTGAATGTTCATCTCTGTTGCAGTAATTTCTGTGAGCACATATCTCGGTCACAACAAATATTCACTACACAATGGGAAGTATTTAAAAGGGAGGCAAAGCATGGGGCAGAAAAATACAGGTGTCACAAGCATTCTGCATTGTACAAACAACCCACGAGGGTTGTATTCTTGCAAAGGATGCTGAACCTCTGTAATGCTGCTAAAGTCTCTCCTGTGTTTTGTAGAAAAGGAGGCAGAGCCATGTTAGAGTGAAATTAGATGGTGGCTTCCTTTTGAAAACTGTTCCAGAAATGCCTCCCCCCTGTTCATGTGCAGCGTTGCCATCCCATCCACTGCCTCTCCTGAAAAGGCTGAAGCAGAGATTGCAGCCAGTCCTCTCTTCTGAGGGTCAGCCGGTAAATAATGAAGTCAGGTTTTGGCTTGCTAACTAACTAAATCACCCCAAGGGGAAAGGTTTAGTTACATTTTAAAAAGAAAGCAAATATTTCTTTGGTGAGGCAGGGCTGGATCTCCTGACTCTTTAAAATTGCTCCCTGGACTGTTACATTTGTAACTCACTGTATTCCCTTCCATTCTTAATCTAAACATAATAACCCGTCTTTCAGCCACAAATAATAATCCAAAAAACACACCAGCTTCCCCTCACCCATCAGCCTGGGATGGGAAGCAGCAATCTAACACATCAAATGGTGACTTTCTATTCTCTTACCCAGCCTGTGCAAGTAAATGCTGACTATAATTATTAAACTTCACACAGTTCAAATCTGAGAGCTGTCAGCTAAACCCCCAAATTAATAATCCTCTGAAGTGTGTTCGCACTGCAGATCTTACGTGAAACCCAGCCTTCTTATTGGACTTAGCACAAGACTTTAACGTACTCCCTGGGATATCATTCGATTGCCATCGTCGGGGGCTATAATTTCACAAGGGTGTCTCAAAATTTCAGCACAGTAACACAAAACTCTTAACCTCAATTCAGCCTTGAACCTGATCCCCAACCTAAACCTAATCCAGAGCGGCAGTTCAGCATAGTCTCTTTGACCTACCACTGGTACAGGCATTTCTGATGGGAGTCTCTCTGCTCCCTCTCCCTATCTTTAACATACCCACAGGCACACTCTCACTCCCTCTCTCACCCTTTACCACTAACAAAAAAAATTAAAGGCAGTTAGGGAAGGGATTCAACTCTGTAAAGTTTGTCCTCAACCAGGATTAAAGAAGGGGATTTTATTCTTTCTCTGGAAAGAGAACACGTTATAGGGAAAAAATTGGTTGCAAGGAAAGAATATGTTGTGGGGTAAAAAAATAGTGTTGGACTTCATTGGTTTCCTTCTATTTTTTTGGACTACTTTAAACTGCTGGTTTTGGAGTGTCTTTAAAATGTGTTTTTCCTGAATGCTTGCAGAAACATCCCATAGCTTACATGCGCTCCTGACTTTATCCTTCTGTATGTTAATAAGATTGCGTTAGCACCCTGAAAATAAGTCAATAAATGAGGTCTTTTTCTTTTACAGAATTCCCAGAGGTTGCTAATGGGAGCTTGATGTGTCAGACAACTCCTGAACTTGACTGTAAACTATTTATCAATTTAGATTTGTATCCTGAGAGGTACTTTGTACCTCAGTCCTACTGAAGTTTAAATAAAGTGCATATAGTAGTTTGGGAACCATACCCCAAAATGTGAGGTAAAATTTATGGAAGGAAACAAAAGCAGAAGGTATTCATTCTCTCTGTCGATCCTGTACTATTGTTGAAAAATATCTGAATCCAATGAGGCGCTTTCTTAATTTAAAGTCTTAATATCTAATTTCTGGAAAAAATCTTAATTTAAAAATACCATGGCTTTTAAGAAAAATTATACACATGTAAATATAGCCTGGTTTACTGTTTGAAGAATTGCAATGACAATACGAAGAAGGAAAATGCATTGAAAATATTGCAAAATGATGTATCAAAAAGAAAAATTTGCAAACCTGAAGGTATTAGATGTTTATATAAAACTGATACAGTGGTACACTAACAAACCTTGTACATCAGCCGGCAGCATTGCCTTGGCAGTTTGTGTTAGTTCAAATAACACGCCTCAAGGAAGATCAAAGTTGTTTCTTTACTGAATGTTTCCATCAAAAATAAACCAAATTGAAACCACTTGAGCCCCTGTTACAGGTATCATGTAGGAAAGCAGGGAATCATCTATCCACACCCTTTTTCAGATAAGCCATCCTGAATTCTAGGTAGGGTGGCTGCCTGCCTGATAGGGCGCACAGTTGTTAGCCTGCAGACCTGACTCCCCCAGATCTGCTGTGAGTAGAGGCAATTCATATGATCTAGTTTTCAAAGATATATGCTCCTGACCCCTTTTTAAAATCACGAACACCTCTGTTTTAATCAAATAAAAATTAGCACTCCCACATCCTAATTTCTGTATGAATAAGCTTCCCTTCTTCAATAAGTCCTGGCTCTTTATGAAGTGCTGCATTTGGCTCCTCACTGCTGCTGTAAAGATACCTTGAGCTGAGGTTTAATTTAGTGCACAATGACTCTCACTAAAGGAAGCTGGCTCACACTTGGCGTTGCTACAGTACAAGAACTCATAAACAGCGCCAGTTGTACCTCGCAAGTCATGTTTTCTGCATATCCCAGTTAGGGTATTAAGTGCAGGGAGCAGAATTTAGGGGTTTTGTTAAGGTAAAAAAAGTTTAAAAATTATTAGAAAACAAGCTTAACTACAAGAAATTAGTTTTAAAACTATGTTAATCCTTTGCATATTGAATAGTCATCAGACTAAGCAGTAGGAGAGCTATGTGACCACATGCTCACCATGTGATAAAGTCTGGAATCTGCGCTACTGTTATTTTGAATGAGTAACTATCATAGTTAAAATGAAATCAGGTAGCATCCACTCTGATGAGGACAACTGCCCACTAGGAACTGGTGGGGAACTCCAGTCCTGTTGAGTTACCAAGGAGTTATCAAATGGTAACAACTCTCAGTTTCACTAACTCATAGAAATCTACCAGGTTTGGTGGATCCCCCCAGAATGATGATGAGGATGATGAGGAATGTAGTATTTCAGCTGTCCCAAGGAAAAAAAAAATCATCTCAGTCTAGACTCAGGTGGATTCAAACCATGTGAAGCCAATGCAAAGCATTGCCTCAGCTGGTCCTGCCTTGCAACTGTTTAGCCCTGAGATCTAAGCCCAGCAGCACTGTGGGGAATGAGTACAGGATCCCTGGCCCTTCGATTGCTGTCGTGTTCCCTCTGGCTTTCTCTCCGTCATCTCCAGCCTCCTGCATTCCTCTTCACAGGGCCGCTGGGCTCCCCAGGGGAAGAGGAACAGCACAGGGATGCTGCAACCCTCCAGATCCCTCAAGGAGAGCCAGCTCAGCCACAACACACCAATTCCCAAATGGGTACCAATCAGGTACTGAATACACTCTGACCCAGGGGAAGCAGGTTGGCAGAGCCTAGTGTTCATTTTTCTGGAGGATTTGCAGCCCACAATGAAGACACCAGAGCGAAGGCATCCTGCAACTCAAGCAGCAGGTGTGTTCTTTGTTAGTGTTTTGAGCTGTAGCAGTTAATGCCACATAGTTACCATTTTTAGCACACCAGCTCAGTCTCTGTGGACATCAGCCTGATGGACATTTTAACATTTCTTCTATTTTCTTGCTTTTTTTGCTTTGCTAGTTCATTTATAAATGTCGTGTCCTCTCTACTCCCCCTTCATTTTTTATTTAAAAAGTATACAATTTAGGTAAAAATTAAGCTTGATGCTTACTCCCACTGCAGTAAGAGCACACAGAAGCCTTGAGAGTCATAAAACTCAAGGCCCAGAAAAATATCAAGTAAAATAAAAACACACAAGAAATGTTAAAAAATCCCCAAGCTATTTCTGGACCCGGTGAGCTCTTGTGTTGGAGCCAGTTGCAGAGCCATCAGAGTACAGGTGCATGCCACATGACCAGGTGATAATAAAACAACCCTAGAACGCGATCTTGAGGAGCCTGATGATGGTTTTTCTCTGTAATACATCCATCCCGAAGTGCACTCATACATCTGTTTCATATTTAGGGTTCTTTTTTTTATATTTTTTTTTTACTAGTAGCTTTAAAGAAAGTCAAGCAGATGAATATCTACATTTCGAAGACCATATGTTAACAAGGGGCTGTGAGGTGACATGACAAGGTTGGTGAAGCACGCTTACCATACGCAAAAGTGCTGAATAGCGCAAGAGGTTTATAAATGGAGGGGGATCCTTGGGACATTGCAGGAAGTAAAACTGTCTCACAGGTCACCCTACGGCCAGACCCGAGGGCTTGGCAGACTGATTTGTGAGGTAACTTTATCAGTCACAGAAATACCTGAGCTAGGTGAACTGCATGCAACACTAGTAAAAACCAGCCACATATTTTTCACTGTGGAGGAGAGCACTGAGGAAAAAGGACACCTGTTTACTGTTGTCTTACTGCCCCCACTTGACAGAAATCATGCTGGAAGGAAGAGGAGTTGGAAGTGCAATAATTTCCCTTGCTAGGAAATATCTTCTGTATCCAAAGTAAAAACCCAAGTACTGGAGAAGAAATGAGCAGTTGGGCAACCTCCGTTGTCAAATAAGTCAGAGGTAAGGATGTCTGATTTCTCATGGAAACTAAATCTTTCCTGGGAGCATGGGTTCAAACTCAACTCTATAGTCTAATATGTGGTAGACCATCTGAAATGTGAAAACTCAAGCTATTTCCATAAACTTTCCAGAACCCGTGTGTTCCAAAAAGCAACTTCTGTCCTTGTTCTGAACAACAAAAATGTGTGTAACGTCTTTCATTTGGCAGGCCATCTCGATTTGACATCAACTGCTTCTCCATCAAGTTGATATGCACCCTGTGTTGTGTATGTCTCGCTTGGCTCATTGCAGGGCAACCCTGAATATAAAACAATAACTTTGCTTAAAGTTACATGGCATATTTGGCTGTGTACAACACATCACAAAATTATCTTGGTAGTGTGATCTACTGCATTGAAGATGACAGTGGAGACATTTCCACAACAGTGACTTGTTAAATGCATAACTTCACTGACTAAGAAGATACTAGTCTGTTTAAGGTAATTTGTTTCTATTTTATTTTCTTTTATTCTATTTTTTTTTTTTTGCGGGTGGTTTGGAAAGGTTTTAAAGACAGCTCCGGTATTATCTTAGATGTTTGGCAATACTTATTCCTTTTGCGTATTAGTCAAATGACATATTTCTAGAAATGATATCATCTCTTCTGAAAGGCATGCAAGACACTTATACTGACCATTCATGAGTCTCCCAGTGGGACTCAAGAATTCTCAACTCTTCATCTTTTGCCCTGCATTGAGCAAATCTGGGCTGTTGAATTAAAAGTTACTTCAATTTACAATGAAAATAATCCAGTTTGAAGATCTGGCTATAATCTGATGCCAAAGAAAAATTTCAAGCATATTACAATAATAATGAAATTACATTTTTGATGGCACTGTAAATAAACAAGGAACTAACAAAGAACTGACTGCTTATAGATAGTTGAAGGATGTAATTATTATTTGAGTCCTTCATAAAAACATTAGAATTATCAAAATTGTATCAGCTATTGCAAAAGAAAACCTCACAAACAGATGTGTAGGTGGCAAGACTTGTTAATTTCTTGCATTCTCATTTCAGAAAGAAATAAAATAAAAATATCAAGCACAAAGGAGAATATATGAAATCTGTGTTAGTTACATGCCCAACTAGAGTGACATCATTTCACCTAGCTATTGTGAAAGATGGATCAGCCTCTTAACCCTGACTCAAATGCTGTGCAAACAATGTCTCCCTCTGCACATCCAGATTCTAGACCATTTCTCCAGGAAGCTTTGACTGAAAAAATCCTGCTTTACATCTGAATCTCTTACCGTGATTATGCAGTGGTGGACCACACAACGGTGATTTTGTAGGTAATTTTGTAGGGAAAACATGAGAAGAGATTGGGAATTTTGCAGAAAAATAATTTCAAAAATTTTTATAGCTAAAAACTGGGACTTTGAGATGAGACTTTTCTCAGGAACTTCTGTATTTGCTAAAACTTTTGTGATAAAGTGTTTCTTGGGCTCAGGAAAGAATCTCTAATGAAGACTGCTCAAGAAGAATGATCCATCCTACATTCTTACAATAGTATGACAAGATTAATTTTCCATCCCGTCCATGGATGGTGCTAACAACCAGGATATTGATTAATTTAGGATGAATATAAAGATGTTGATAAGAAAAGACTCAACTATAACATCAGATCCAGTCGTCCACAGTGATGAACAACTGCGCACTACATGTCAAGTTTAGAAAATCCAAGGTCTCATTGACAATGCTATTATCTACCATGATCCACAACACTATTTTTAATACATAGCAATAAAACGAAAAGTTGTACTAGCTGATGAAAACCACAACTGCAATGATCTACAGAAAGAAAGCAGAAAAGATCCCAAACTGAAGTCGTAATTCTCTGTCTGGATCTGTTCCACTTTTCATAAATAAGTAAGTAATCTTTGGGCCAAAGGAAGCTTGGCCTCAGTTTTACATAAGTTCAGCGTTCAGATCCAGACACTTTGCCACCCCTTCTCGAGGTTCAGAAGGAACCACAACATCAAATCCAGTCTCAGATATATTTAACATGATTCTGCAACACGACTAAGCAACACTAACTTCATTTGTTGCTATGGGATATAGTGCGAATGAGGTGCCATGTGACTTTGCATTTTTAAGTGTGCCCATACCCTGATTTATATCCTGTTCCTATACTTTACCGAAAAGGTGTTAATTTTTGTACTTCTTATCTGGATGAGACTCTTATGTCTATCTCAAGGAAGCAGATTTTTTTGAAAATAACTAAACTACTACTTTTCAGTTGGTTGGTAATAACACCTTGTCTGAAAAACTTATGCGACAGCTGGTCCATACAATCAAGTTAAATTTCACTTTATCATTGGATGCCAAACTCTGGGGCAAAATTTACGGAACTGATTAAGCCAGTTTTGATAATGGGGCTTCTAAGTCACTGTGGTGCATCTAAAAAACGCCACCTTAACTCAAGTTCATTTTGATGCACTTTTTTTTTCTCAAATGCCTATTTCAATATGAGACCGTAAATCTGCCAAGATGAGTCATAAGTGCACCCAGTTTATTTCAAAGGCTTTGAGAACCTTTGCAAACCTTTGGACAAAATTGGGCTGAGTTTTGATTTTGTAATGAAACTAAAAACCAGCCGAGTTTCTCTTGGTTTTGTGTTTCATTGTAAGAAACTCTAATTCTTAGATGACTACAGCCCAGAGTGAGTACATTCACGATCAGCAGTAAATGTGCAGAGAAAGAAACGGTAGAACAGACATCAGATTTTTCTCTGCAGTCGGTAATGCCTGGAAAGCCGCCCCGTTTCATTGCAATGCAGATTTGCAGACTTTGGCCCAAAAAAGACCTGTTGGCGAAGTTTGATACTGAAAAGTAATCTTCTTCAGGAAATGAGTACCAAAGAATTGTTATACCATGTAATAAGAAAGAAACAATAAAGATCCCTGGCGAGAAAGTAGTTCTGGGTTGATGGACAACAGTCATTATAAACTGAGCTTTCAAATAAAAATACCTTCAACCTTTTAAAAGGGTTTCTGTATTTTAAATATGGACGTTCGCATTTCAGACTGGAGAGCTTCCAAGTGACCTCCTGACTTTAAAGGTTAAGCACTATGAGAGAACAATTGCAGACACTCAGAATGAGAAGGAAAATATGATTTTATAGCTGGAACAGACTATAGAGTATCTCTTCTAACATTTCAAATTTGAATTAAAGAGGGAACTATTGGGAATGGTTCAAAAACAGCTGAGGCTAAAGAAATGAATGAATTTACTCTTTCTATTGCTCCACAGACACTACTGTCCCAGTCACTCCAGTTAAAGATAATAAATAAGAACTTGTCTGTACTAAGTGCCTGTAGTCACCTGATGTTGGTGACAAAGCTGCAAATATATAAACAGCTGTGGCAATAGCTCCAGTGGTGAAGTAATCAATTAGTCAGCTACAACAAGATAGGTATGCAAATGAATTGAAACAGAAAGGCAAGAATCTCAAGAAAAATAACCCATGCAGTCATTACTTCTCCCCTATTGAGCCACTGAATGCTGTCCCCCATTTAAACTTTGAAGGCCTTTAAGGCCTTGGCTTCTCCATTGCTGCTGTGTTGGTTTAAAGTAGAAAAGTGCACTCTGTTCCCAGGTTAGTTGTTGTCACATTTGCAAGAGAGGTGGAGAAGAATCATACAAATTTCTGCTGTGCTGCCAAGGGTCTGAACAGAGCTGAAAATGGTGACCTCCTATGGTCCATCAAAATTCAACAGGAAAGAATACAAGAGTGTTACTGTCTGATCCTTTCTTATCTCACAAATGCATCAAAACCTACCCCTTTTCAAATGCTGCTGATATTGCTAGGTGATCATCTGCTCTGCACTGTGTGCATGGGAAAAAGATCAGTCTTTTTTCCTGATGTGCCCCTCTGGCTGAAACTTTTTGCACATTTTTGAGTGGAGAGGTATTTTTCAGAAAGGTTTGCTGATGGGAACTGATATGCAAAGGAAACATTAGAAATACATGACTATGAAACATTACAGTAATCAAAATATGAATTACTATATTATTAACACATTGTGTTAAAATATTCAGTGCCACCAAATTAAAAAAAATGGGCTGGACTTAAAATTAATGGTGCAAATCCTTCTTGGCACCACAGCATCAGAAAAGGAAATAAACTGATCTCATTTGAAGTTTGTGATAGTAGACTTTACCACATAGGTGGACCAAAAGCAAAGTGCGAAGTCCCACCATTTTAGCTGAGACAGTTTTGAGCATCTGGAAATTGCTGTTAATCTGATTTCAAAACTCAGACTGAAGCAGCAAAGGAGGACTGCTTTGCCCTGCAGAGTTTATGCTATAAACACACACTGGGTAGCTTTGGCCCCTCAGACAGAGTTGACAGCCTCTGTGTGTGTGTGTGCACTGTAGGGAGAAAAAATACTTCAACTTTTCCTGCATCCTGAGGTGCACCAGTCAATGGGGATTTTAGTCTCTCCTTTTGGAAAGCTGGAGGCAGCACATCTGGATGTAGGGCGGCTGGTTCCCTCAACAACCAGGCTTGCAATCCTGGTGCAATACCAGGCCAGCTTCCTGCCTTTCACTGAATTTCACTGAATTTCACTGAATTTTAGAGTTGGAAGGGACCATAGAGATCATCTAGTCCAACTCCCCTGACAAAGGACCACCCAGAGCTTGTCAGAGCATGTTACTGCCTTGTCCCTGCTTTCACCCTTGCACCACTCTTCAGAGTCCTGGCGATGTCCACTGCTTGGGTAGATCCACATGGACCAAAAAACTTCCTGGGAACACCTGAGAAACTAACTCCACCTTAGAGTGGGACATACTTCAGTGCTGAGGGTGTCATATAGGTTTAGAAGATAGCTGGAGGCCTTGGTCTCTGCTTCTTTAAGAGGAACAGGCCTTCAAGCCGGGTGGGTCCTGCTATAAGGTGTGCAAAACTGACATAGGGCACAGTAGGACAAGCGAAGGGGAACAAATTAGTTACGGGCTCTGCCTCCTCTCTAACCAGCTGAAATGCACTGTCCTGTTGCTGTTTTGATCTGTGTCATGAGTTGTCTTCAGCTTTGTGTAGCTTTTCTTAAAACACATAGATAGTGTCATGACTTCAAACTGATATTTCTTACTGATGTCACAATTCTTCACTTAGCATATATGGTTATCGCACGTGTGTTTTCCTGTACAGAAGTAGATCATTTTGCAGAATTAATATCTCGTCAGTCAAACTCCTCTGTGCAAGTACTGCAAATAAAAAATTTACACCTCATGTGTGGCTGGGGAAAGAATGAAATAGAATCCTGTTGACTTGACATGGAAATACAGGAGATAAACCTTTTTGTTCTTGTGCAGGCATTTAGGCTTCAGATGAAGTACTTGTTTTTGGAGCTGTGATTACATTTATATTACATTTTCTGTTTTCACGCTTTTCATAAAACTTGTGCTTGAAAAGGTAGCAAATTCTAGGTTAATTTGAAATGTATTTGGAATTTACTTTAATGAACAAAAAAATAGTGAGTATCTCCTACAAGGTGATGCACTACACTGAACTCCCATTGAAGAAACACAGTCCCAATTTGCTATTTTGCAATTACAAAACAAACCTTATAACTTGTACTTGTATGAAAAACACAGGCAGCGCAGATACTAGACCTCAAGGGGGAATGAATACATCAGATCCTCATGTCATGAAGCAGTGCCTTGTGGTGGTGGAGGTGCATAAGTCACAAGTTGAGATTCTCAGGCAAGACTCATCATAGCAGTCACAGTTTTCCTTTGTTTTTCCAGTGTATTTTTCTTTAAAGTGAATTTCAGACCCTTCAACTGATGGCTCTGTGAGTCAAAGAAGCATTGAAACTGATCTTCTAATGGTCACTGATCACAGAAAAAGAAGTGTTTGGACACAGTTATGTTAAAATAGTAGAAAAGACCATATCATTTTATTGCACAATTACACATATTTTCTGCTCTATTTGCCAGACGGATTTTTTGTCATGTGAGAAGCATGGTCCTAAGTGGTCATCCTTGCTGTAGCATAATTAGAGTGTTTATAAAACTCATAAAATTTGTTGGTAAGTTATTCATCATCATGTAGCTAGGGCTGAAATCTGTCCAGATATATTACTGATTACTTAAGTTTTACAATCATTTTTCAAATAAAGGCTCCACATTTTGTTCATTATGCTAAGGGAGGAGTGGAAGGGATCCATAGCACATAAAGATTAGACATAATTGTGTTTATAGAAATAGACACAAATACTGTAACTCAGAAAATGTGTTAGTAAGCTCTTTTTTGTACATGTGCTGACCTAAAACTGGACCAGTCACTAACATAGCCAAATCATACCTGGTGTATGAGATTATCCAGTGAATAACAAATATTTGGAGATAAATATTTAGACCTGTCATTTGCTGTTTTAGGAGAATTGAACATGTTACAAAAGACACAACCTGAGTGTCTGTCCCAGAGAGCCCAACCTCCCTCTTCAGTGTCTGTGCTCTTCTGGACAACAGAATTGTACAAGTTTTGCCAGAGAAGTGCACAGAAGTAGGGATGTATTAGTCATATAATATACCCACAGTTTCTGTGTTTCCATTGCCTGATCCATCTGAAATGACTAAAAATATATAAACCAGTTTACTGAGTGTAACTTGAACTCAAGTCTCCAAAAAGGGCTTTCATTTGGATATGTTCAGATGTTATCTACTCCTCTTATTTGTCTTACACCTCTGCTAAACACTTAGTTTCTGTGGTTAGTGACATATAGTGCAAGAGAACTAAAGAAATATTTTCTGTAAACCGTCAGTCGATCAGGACTATGACTTTAACTGATTAGAGAAACTGACGTTGTAAAAATGTGATCCTTGGAAACATTTCATTATTCATTAACTCTTGGTAACCATGAGCGCAAAATGGGGTGGAAGGATGGGAATCTCAGAAACAGTCCCACTGCAGCGTGGGCAGAATGGTGTCAGTGGTGAGCAGTTTGGTTAGCATCATTGGCAATGGTCTCAGCCCTGGGTCAAGTGAAGGTCAGTTGCACATAGTGTGCAAGCAACCCACTCAGTGTGAGGCAACACTGACAAGAAAGCCAAAGCAAGATGCAGAGCACTTTGAACATGACCACGATGTCTGTGAAAGCAGTTCTGAAGAGCAAATTGCTTGCAGTATATTGCCGTTGTCCCCAGCCACCTAACTCATGTCTCTAACAGGTGCTACAGACACAGATCTGGTAGCTTTGGGGAGCTGAACACATCACTGCCCAAGAACACACTAAATGGACATTTTTTCAGTTGATACTCAGCTGAGCAGGAGCTCATGAACATCAGTGCTCACATATTATTTCTGCTCATTGGCAGAGCTCTTAAGCAACAACAGCAAATCCTAGTGCACTCTGAGGGCAAGCAGAAGAAAATTTCACCCCTAAACTCTGACATGTGACAACCAATTACCTCCTGAATACCCAAATACCTCCACCATACTTCAAATACAGCCAACAAAACATTACCTACACATCTACAAAAGGTATGAATGAAGCCTGTGAAAACACCTGAGAAGACAGCTTTCAATTAGCCAGTCTTGGTACTGATCTCCCATCAGGCCAGCTGTAAAAATTAGAGAGAGGCCTGGACTGAAAGGTCAGTTTTCAACATTGTCATAACAACACTGTCTTGAGCTAATTTAAAAACATCCCTGAGTTAGCTCTGGTTGCCATGCATTTGACAGCAAGGAGGTAAGCAGAAGGACAGCAGGTCTTACTGCATCACTTGCACGAAAAAATGGAAAAAAATTGTAAGAAATGGAAAGGTTTTCTCAGTTCTGTTAGATGAACCCTACTTTCCACCTGCTGTGGTGAGGTATGGCAGGAGGAGGAAATGTGCAAAGGAAACGTACAGACGGCATAAGAAATGCATATTTAAAATTCTGTCCAGCTGCACCGTATTGTCTGGTTATCAAGGGAACTGGGAAGAAATACGAGAATATGGGGGAATTCTGCACGTAGCTTGTTCTTCGTTGCAAAGTATGAACTTCTGCAAACTTCCAAATGTAAACAAACTACAACTTTAAGGCATGGATAAGAAATAAAGTATTTATGAAGGTGTAAAGAAGTGGCTCGGCATGTTCCAAGGCCCACTGCTGGACAGCTGCAGTGCAATTAGCCGCAAGATCATCTGAAGTTTGAGCTGGGTTTTGTTGTTTCTCCTCCATCTGCCAAGTAATTCTTCAGTAAGCTGACATCACACGTATCATCTTTCCTTGTAAGAACACACTGTATGGTCTGTGACCTTGCAGATCTTTTTTTTCTCAACTCTTCTGTTAAAATAAGAAACGTGGTCCTTTACAGGTAGTTTTTCTGATTATGCTGATATTTTTGAGAAAGGAATGAGACACCTGGCTCTGTAACACGGTTTCTGGATGTGAAATCATGGTCTAAAATACACAGTAAGATGTAAAGTCCTGTTATTTATACAACTTTGTCAAGTCTCTGATTATAAAATACAACAACTTGACTACCCCTGCTATTTGTCAAATTCTCTCTCACACTGCTATCAGTGAGGGTTTTGCCATTTATATGACCTACACTGGGATTTATACTCTTACACTTCTTTTTATTCAATTATTACTGTTGCATTCAGTAGTGAACTTCTTATGCATCCCACTGTACAAAGGCAGAAGAAAAAGGCACCATAGAAATATACAAGGAAGTAGTGCAAAGACCCTCACTTTGTTTTTTGTCCTGGGACTCCTCGCATAAAGTGTACCCCTTAAAATGAGTATGTAGTGATGTTTCAATCTGAAAAAAAAACAATCCTCATGTCCTATGCAGTTAAAAGCAGACTGCAGGCGTTGTCCTTCTCCACTTGCTTCATGTAAACTCAGAGAAGATATAAAGATATAGATGTTAGAATATTTTTTGCTAAAAGAGGCATTCTGAGAATGACAGAATGTAACATTTTAAATGCCAAAGAGGAATTATAATGAGAATTGGATAGGCTGTGGCACAACCCAAAATGTTTGTGATTGATTATTTCAGCCTCATAAAAGTTGCCAAAGTCTATGAAAACAGCCTTTGTTGTCCTGGTGTGGTGGAGAGGTCCCAGATTTCCTGTGAATCTGAGTGATTGGAGCAATGCAGCTGACTGTGTTAGGTGACACATACCAGGACTTTGAACTACCTATTAAAAATAGGTCTCATTTAGCATGTAGTATTAGGCATTTGACATGCAAAGATGCAAGAATTCCCCTTGCCTTCAGCTGCTTGTTGGGAGCATGCAGAGCTCTCCTGCACAAGGGGAGGGCTGGGGTGAAGGCGTGCTGCCGGCTGGAGAGAAGGCTGGGCGGGAGGCACCAACACGCTGGATTGAAAGCTGCAACCCACTTAAACCTCTGCCGTAAACCTGTGGTGGGAGGGGGGATCAAACAGTGCAGCATGAACAAATGGGTGCTATAATGATTATAGTCTCAGCACCCCAGGGCTCAGGCCCAAGACCATTACCCTTCAGGGAGAGAAAGCTTTTCTTTCCACTGCAGGGCAGGTTCTTTCTGGAGATCGTCCCCAGTTGCATGTTTTAATGACTCCCTAGAATTTAGGCACCTTTGGACAGTGCCCTCCAGGACCATCCTAGCACAAATTTTGTGGATTTAAGGAATCCACGTCTGGCCACTGTCATGCAACTGATAGCAATGTGAACTTTTCTCCCTCTTTAATACATTGCACCATTGCAAGTTGTTCATCTTTTTGTTGTCAGCCTTCCAGAGCTCCTCTGATATTTCTCAAAGTAGTTTTTGGGACCAATCACTGATTTTACTTCAGAACAGCTCTTCAATGTATCTTTCTTTGTTGCAATTGAAGAACAGCAGAAAGAAAAAGGTCAAATCCACTTCTGTGTAAATTAACTGTATTGCCTTTGCCAGCATTTCATTTAGATATTGGTTTTGGCCCAGATTTCTCCTTCTTAGCCCTTCACTGACAGGCTATATAGGATAAGGAGTCTTGAGAAAGGCTTTCAGTAACTGTCCTTCCTTAGGTAACTTTGAAGTGAAAAATTGCAGTTCCAGCCCTTCAGAAATGTTTAAAACATTTGGATACAGACACAGATTCTCTATAGTGTACATGGCTTTTTGGCTGACATTTTGTCATAAACTAACAGCTGAGTGCTGGCTACGATACCAGCCTGAAAATATGTTGATCAGCATCCCCCATGTGGAGCCATGGCCTAATTCCATCTTGCTGATGGTCCTTAGTCCATAGTCATTTCAAGAACACGAAAAGGCTCTTACTGTAGTTTTTTTCCCTTCCCTCAATGGCATAAGATCTGTTACCCACTGCAGACGTATCAGCAAAAGGGGTCCCAAACATGTTTGCTTTTTTCCAGAACAGTGATCCAGGAAATGCTGATGAGTTTTTTTGCAAAAGCACAGGTTGAACATTTTTCATTTTTCTTGGAGGCTTTTAGAGGAATGTAGCAGCCTTCCTACTGCTGCAAACTGTACCTTAGCTACACCTCTCATGTTCCCTCCCAGGTGTGACATTTATTTGTGCAACTGTACAGACAAGGGGGGGTCAGATACTTTTATTCAGTGCATCTGCATTCTTGTTAATTTTTTCAGTCTTTTTTTTAAAATATTTTTTCTGAAGATCGCTGAGGTTTACCTTGAGAACCATGTTATGTGGGAAGCGGGAAATTTCTACCCTAGTAAGTAGCTGTCAACATCATTAAGATGTTTTTTCCAGTGTTTTTAGAACTGGTTTTCTGTTTAGTGTTTATGAACAAGTTATAAGAGACAAATGAGGTTGTACATTTCAAGTATGGTACAACAGTGAGTCAGTATTTAGAAGTATTCGGGCAGTAAGATTGCGAGAAGAAGTTATGTCCTACAAAACCAGTTTAAGATGTGTCCTTTGTAGTTCTGTCCAGTTACAGTTTAGTAATAACTGTGTATAGTAAACAGTACATGCCTTCTGTACAGGCTGATATCTGATGTACTGGAAGAAACGTTTGCTTCCTGTATCGACAAACTGGTTGCATTTGCAGGGAATGCCATACCCATCCCTTCTGCCGGGAGAATGTTGCCGTTCTGCTCCAGATAAAGAGGATGCTTTTTAGTGGTTTGTCACTGCCTGTAAAATCTCTGTAAATAGAACAATTCCTGCTGTCTCTCAAGTGCTATCATTTGCATGTGAGTAACACAAATTGAAGAAAATAGAGTCTTCTAAAACATCAGTGCTAGTCGGACCCAGACCAACTCCGAAATAATTGTGCAAATAACAGTGTTACATTGACTAACCTCTCTGTTTCCTGCAAGCTAGAAGGGCTATTCCATTCCAGTTCTCCTGGTGGGACTGGTAGTACTTTTACCACAATTTGGTAAAAGGATCTACCTTTTATATCTTATATATAAATATAAGATATACCAAAGATATTTACATATTTTATAAAACCACACAAATCTTGGCCTTCAGTCTCATCAACATTCTTCTCCTCCATCTGAAAATACAAGTAAGTATCATGGGGAAGAGTGCTTAGCTGGGCAGATAAGACACAATTACAATAGCAACACCAGCTTTGCTTGGTCATTCCTGAAAGGACAATGGTGCCATTTTTCTTGGGTGGATCTGCTCCTACCTGGCACTGTCCAGCCTCATCATCACCCAACACAACAGTAACTTCTGAAACTCCTCCGCAACCAATCAAATACACAGAGAATGCTGGATACCTTCCTGACCTTGCCTGGCTTGTTTATTTCTTTCACCCCTGTATACTCCTTATGATCTCACTGGCATTGGTTTTTTTTGCAAGCATGCTTTACTGGACTCCTCAGTGAGGCACAGAGGGTGCAACACAGCAGGACCTTGAGCTACCCAGAGTCAGATGGTGGAAGCACCCGTACCTTTTTTTTTGGAGTCAGCATGTGGAAAATCTCAAAAGAGCTCTTGTTTCCTTGGTGAATTATTGTCAGAATCCAAACTAGAGCAACCAACATTTAAGAATCCAAATTACAGCAACTTTCATTTTAAAACAGATCAGCTTTGATCTGCTAGACAGAGTGCAAGTTTTTATGAACAATTTTCTCCCTACTGTGTCCTTACAGAGGCAGATCTTTTTCCAGAGATTGTCCCTCAACCTGTGTTTTTAATGACTACCCACAATTTAACCACCTCTGCACTGTGCCCTCCAGGTCTATCAGAAACAGTTCTCTCCAGCCATTGACTCTAAAGCTCATTTCTGTGTCTGCTTTTGGGATTCTGCTAGTCTCTGTTTGTCATCTGGACAGTGTTTCTTCCACCATATCTTGTACTGTGCTGGGCTCTCGGGCTTACTGCAGCTATAAAGTTTCAATTGTACCTGGAGCAAAAACCATCCTCCCACGTTCTCCTCACTCCTATTCCACGTCACCTGAAGGGCACACTTCAGCAGAAGGCAACTATGACCAGGCAGATTTCCTTTTTCTGCCCTACGCACCCCTTCCTAACAAGCCAGACATTACAGTGCTCACAACAGTCTTAAGCTGTGAATAAACAAATTAAGTTGTACAGTCTATCACATGGAGCTCCAGTAAATCCATTTCTGCTTGGCAGGTCTCGGAGAGCTTGCAACACTGTGCAATCCACCTGTGGGAAAGGACGTGGTGCGGAGTGTGCCTCTGACTCGTCTTTCTTCAAGCCGCCCCTCTCCAGTCTATCAGCCACAGCCTTTTCCAGTGAGCTTGGGTGACAACACTTTTGCAATCAAAATAAACAATGGCATTTGGTTTGAGCTTTCTACCAAGCACACAGCTTACTGAGGAAAAACACCCATTGCATAGGTTGGGACTGTGCAGACTGGTAGGTGCTTGGCATTTTGCATTCAAGTATGGTAGCCATGCGAAATGGTAGTGAGGTTGATCTGTGGGGCTAAATGGAACAAGCAACAGACAAACGACTATGAAAATTTATTTGTGCTCTTTTCCCCAGATGTTGCTGTCTGTTTGCATGTGTTACTAAGAAGGTTACTAAATCTCTTTGTCTGTTTCTGCACTTGGACACCTGAATGTGAGGATGCAGTGCTTGTAAGTCAGGCAGGGGGTGAGCTTAGAGACATCTGTAGAAATAGTTCTGAAAGCTGAAGAACAAGCACAGCTCTCACCCTGTGCTTTCTGAAATAAAACAATATATCACTTCCCAACACCCGGTAAATGAAATTAGCCTTATGTACACAGGGTTCCTGTGCTGTTCTGTTCTGTTCAGCAGCAGTATGAAATTTTCTTGTTACTAACTGGAGAAGGTTTTGAATATTATAATAATAATATTTGAATATAATAATAATAACAATAATAAAAAGAAACTGAAAAAGAAGAATCAGTTTATATCCACCTTGATCCTTCTTGTAAAATTCTTCTATTCAGCTCACAGATTTCACTAAATCATCCCTCTTTTATCTCCCTCTAATGTATTCCCTTCCTCTATGGTGTTTAACACAAAATACTTTATTTTATTTTCAGAGCCCTTCACAGCCTCTGCATACCGGTTTTTCATCTCTCATTCTCTTATATCTCAGCTCTCTCCTCTACATCTATCACCCACTTGTTAGATTTTGAAACATCTTTGTGTTCTTTTTCATGCTGCCTCTCAAAACTGAGAGTTGCATCCCGCCAATGTTAAGAAATTAAGAACATGTCGTCCTCTTTCATATCTCTCCTTAAAACGCAGTAATATCTACAACACCTTGTCCATGTGCTGGCCTACATACTGCTGTGGGTCAACCCCAGTAGGCAGCTAAGCACCACACAGCCTCTTGGTCACTATCTCCCCTCACCCCAGTGGAATGGGTAAAGAGAAAAGGAAGAGTAAAAGCAAGAAAAGTTGCACATCAAGATAAAATTTAATTACCAAGTGAAGAAGAAGTGAAAAAAAGAGAAAAAGAAAAGAAAAGAAAGGAAGACAAGTGATGCAAAGGCAGTCTCTCAGCACCACCCGTGGATAGACAAATGTCTTGAGAGCTTGTGAGCAAAAAAAGCTAGCTTTCCTAAACCCTCTCTTTTCTCTTTGTATGGCTGAGCATGATGTTGCATGGTGTGGAGCCAGCCTTTGGCTAGTTCAGGTCATCTGCCTGGTTGTGTTCCCTCCCAACTTATTGCGCACTCTTAATATATTCTGGAGAGTCAGAGTGAGAAACAGAAGGCTTTGATGCTGTGTAGAAGCTGTTCAGCAACACCTAAAACATTAGTGTGTCATCAGCATTGTCTTGGTCACAAATCTAAACCACAGCACCACATGAACTGTTGTGAAAAAAATTAACTTCATCCCAGCCAGGCCCAGAATACATACTGACCATGGCTATCCACTTCCGCCTTTATGTTGTGGTTCACTTCATAGTTAGCAATAGGATGCTCAAGGCATCCATTTATAAATAACCATAATAATGGAACTTTTATTCCAGTTTTGTTGGCTGCTTTTGACCACCATTTCTTAAACACCTGCTTCTTCCTTAAATCTTCTGGCCAAGATCTATCAACTATCTTCCTGCTTGATTGTCCTGTTCCCTGGGGGACATATGTAGCTTATGCCTGCTCCTGAGTTGTGTACCTCACCACAGTAGCCAATGGGAAAACTTCTACCTGACTAGTTCAAAGGCATCAAAGACAGCACCAAGCAAATATTGGATTAAAGGTCTGTGGGTCAACTGGTTCTAGCAAGCATCACAAACCCCAGCAGACTGTACAAATTCAGCCTGTGGTCCAGATTTTCTGCTTCTTGAGTGTCCTCATGGCACAGAGGGAGTTGATAGCCCTACTGATGGGTTAACTGGCTGTGATTCCTTGCTTCTCTCTTGTGGTCATGCTCTCTTTACTTTTCCATTCTCAGTCATAGTTTTCGCAGTCAGTCTTCCCATGGGCGTTGGTCTTCACATTCTACTACATTTTCTTTGCTGAGAAGGAAACATTCACAAATACATGAATTGCTTTCCTGTGGTTGGATGAAATGTGAAAGAGCCTTATGAGAAGGTGCAAAGGGAGATCTTTTGCATGTGGTAGCAAACACTTGATAGCCAGAGAGAGTCCCTGGATGACTGCTTCCAGGGAAGCAATACCAGCCACCCCACCTATCCTTAATCTCTGCCTTCAGCTGTAGCTTTCTTCCATGCCAAAAGCTCAAGTGCTTCTTCACTGCTCTGTGGACCACAGAATCTTGTTCTTCCTGAGTTTCTTTGGTTCTAAAACCAGAAAAAGCTCAACTTTTTTTTTTTATAATTTTTTTTACAGGCATGAGAAATAATGTGCAGCACCAAAGAAAAAATCCAATGCTAGCACTGATGATATGTGAGGAGTTAGTTTTTCACTAATTTCACTAAAATTATAGGCAGCAAAACTAAAATTTAGAAAGAAATCATTATCTTAACAGAGTTTCAAAAGGATTTAGAAAGCATATCTGACTTCTACCTACAGTTTTCTGGCATATAATCTTTGAGACAGGTACTATATCATAGGGTAGGGTTAGAAAAAATCACTGAAGAAATTAATAATGTTATATATTTTTCCTGCTTCTGAAAGATGGAGCTAGTATACACAGTCACTACAAGAAACTGAGCTTCCGCTGATATTAGGCTGGAAAACAACTTGTCAAAGGTACTTCAAGGAAAATAGTAATTTTTGACCATGTGGTTAGTTTGTTGTTCAAGATCCCACCTGGAGAAGTCTGAGAAACCAGATTTAAGGTAAAAGAAGAAGTTTTAGAGCCTGTATTGCCTTCCACTAGGTTATTGTATACTTATGCATGTGAGACTAACACCCTATTGAGGCTTATAGGTGCAGAAGTCAGTGTTTAAACTCTGACCAGTGCTGTCTGTAGCCTGCTTTTTGTTAAAAAATATCTCTTGTGGTTTTGTTTTAACTCAAAAATTAGAAGAGCTTTAGTTACTTTTTGTAGCTGTTTTCTGCTGGAAAAGCTGGTGATGCAAGTATTTTTAATGTGTCGTTTAATTTAAAAATTTTTAAACCATTCAGTGAACTAAACTGTAAAGCCCCCATTAATTTCTTTTCATTATATTCCATTTTATTTGAGTATATCAAGCCTTGCTTTCCTGGCAAAAGGCATATTCTGTGTATTGTATCTGCACAGTAAAATAGAAATACAGTTTATGAAAACACATATGCTACTGGTACATTTTAAAAACTTGTTTCTGTGTTTCTAGTCTAAAAAGAGAAAAGCGTAAAAAAATTTAACAACTTCAAGCACCACAGAAAAATGAAAGTAGCTATAAATATCTGTATTAATTTAGTACATACCTGTTCTATCTAAATTGCATAGATGGCATACAAAACCACTATTTTGGCTTTAGTTAGTCTTCAAAAAATGTTCCTGTAATAAAAAAAAATAAAATAGCTAAACCAATTCAGGACCAGGTGTTGTAATGTGTTCTAAAAAGAGTACATCAGTATGTCCTTGAACATTAATTCCCATTGTACCTAACTGAACTGAAAGGGTGATAGTTTTTATTTTTCCACCTGAACATCCTCCCCCACAAATGATTCTAACTAGACATAGAAAAAAATGGGCATTTAAGGTAAAGACAGACCCAAACTTCACCCTAAAACTGAAATGAAAAAAAAACCCCACATTTCTGTGTAAGTTTATAAAAAATTGGTAACCTGTTTCTATGTAGCCTGATTTTTTTAGTATTTCTTTATTTTGACTAAGACCAACAATACCACAAAATACCCAGTGCACTGTTCTTCAGCCAAATATAAAATAATGATGGTAATGCTGTGAAAATATAGATTAAATTTTTACCATTACCTCTAGGTAGAATACAACTCATGAACTTTATTTCCAAACTGTGAGCTGCCAAAACTGAGAGGACATTCACCTTTGTGAACAGCTGGAATGACCTTGTAGCATTTGTTGGTTTCAAACTCACCAAACAGATAAAAATGTCTGTTCAGTCTCCTCTTCTTTAGGTAGAAGAAATCTAGAAAGGAAAGACCAAAATTAAGAGTTAAAACTGTAAGTTTATTTAGCTTTTCATTACTCTCTAGAAGGAAATCAGGTTTCATCAGATTTCATATTAACAATGCTGAAAAAGAAGCAAAAACATTGTCAGCTCATGCCTGTCTTTGCTCTACTAGGCATAAACCTCAGTGTATAGCCATGTATCAGTATACCCCTACAAACATACACATTTTGGGGAATAATTCAAGAAGTGAAAGATTATCTGTTTTCAGACCCTCTTCTACAAAGGACAGATGAAATTTAAAAAGCACACAACACAAACATTTTTTTACCAGAACTTGAGGTCCAATAATACCCGACAAAATAAATTGGTTTTCTCTAAGTAGGATACTTTCCATAGTAAGAAAAGCTCACATATTTACCCTTCTTTCTCCTTCTTTATTTAGCTTTCCTGTGGTTGTTCTTGCTGCTTGTTAAAGAAAATGTAAGTTCAAATGTAAGTTCAAGTTTCAAATCTCAGTGCTCCCTTCAGAGCTGAATTTGTGACACCTTTCGTTTCATTGGCGAGAGAATAAGATATCAAGAGGAGTATGCAACTGCAAATTAATTTCAACTATAAACCTACCAAAAAACTCAGCTTAAACTAAACTGTAAGGCTGAATAACCTTAGTCAGAGGAAGAAGGAGAAGTGAAGGGAGGCCTGGAGGCTGATAATTTCTATATAAACACAGAACCTGCAGCTCAAACACATCTTTGGAAAAGAAGCTGGGTGGGAAGAAAGAAATGGCAGATTTGAATAGCAGTGAGGACGTATCTTTTTCCATGTTTTCTCTCTCAGAACTATGTCTCAGTGTGAAAATGCACATCTCAATAACGCTTCATTTTCATCATTCTCCATTGCTGTAAATGTTCTCTACTTATATAAGGAAGAGAGCTCGTGGATTTTTTTCCCTTCTCTCATTTAAATAGGTCATTGTCTGCAAACCTGGCTGGGACTATTCTTACTCCAGGATGCAGGTGGCACCATCTGTCACTAGCAGCTATGTGCCAGACGATTCTGGCTTTGCTTTGTATGTGAATATTTTTCCTGCATAAAATTGCCATATGCAGACCATGTGAAACTGACTCTGCCCAAAACACAGAGCTGCAAATGCACAAAGTATACAAAATAACAAAGACTTCAAGGATTTCTTTTATTTCAACAGCATATAAAATGCAAATTTCTATTTGATGTTTTCCCTTGAGGTGTCTCAATCAGAGTTAAAAACAACATCCTAAATCCCCAACGTAGTATGTGGGCTGTTTCAGAGAGGTTTTGTTTTCCTGAAGAACACAGAGATTGTCTGCCTTGTATCTCTTTCTAGGTAGCCTCAGAATGTGGCCTCTCTCCTGTGGCCACAGGGTTGGTGAGACACAACGTGGAGTTCTTCTTCTGTACCTACACCTCCAACTCTCAGGGATGAGCCTCCTACTTGACCCAGATGTTCAAACTGGGGCCATTCCATTATATCCTCCGATAATAAATCAGCTGCATTTGAGTGCTAAACGTGATGAATCTACTGTCTAACAGAAAGCCAATCTGACCACTGCTCCAGAGAAGCAGAACCCTGATGGCTTCTGAGGTCCTGTTCTCAGACGTCTTTCCCATTAACTGTAGCTTCTGAACTGGTCTTCCCCTGTGCCTCCACATTGGCCCAGGGACTTGAAGTTGAGGATTCACAGAATTTTACCTTTTCACAAGAAGACAACAGAAACCTGACTGTAACTTTTATCTTAAAGTCAGCTCACCAAGCTGGAGATGTCTAGTAGCAAAGATTCCTATTTGTCGGAATACCTATTTTTATGGGAAACTTTCCAGGCAGGGCATCAGACTGGTAAAAAGATTTGCTACTGAAGGTGCTTACTGATAAATAGAGTGGGTCTGATCTCAGTTATGTCCTATGATTCCACTGAAGTCCGCTGAATTAGTCACTGGGCAAAACAACAGAGCTCCACTGGGATTAAACTCTCAGTTACATGCATGCAACCCCAGTGGATTCATTGGAGATGCAAAGACATATATGATGGCAAAACTTGGCCTGTTGCTATATATCAAGATGCAGGTGGCACCATATGCAATGGGTTTCCAGTCACTTGGCAGATGTTCACAGCTGTCTGGTAGCAGAGAAAAAACTCACATAGTTAATTCACATTTGGGCAGAGGTCTGTTTGAGAAAAAAATTACATTTGTTTGCTTTTTCACTTTGCCGATGTTACTTGTTGCTTTGAAGTTTGCTGCTATTGCTGGAGGGAAGAAAGGGGACACAAACTCCCTCCCCCCCATGATTTGTGTAGTTATTGATTCCAGGACAAAAAATGAAGGGATAGACATTTACCCAGATTTTATAGAGTATATACAAACATCCTCAATGTGCAGGTTGGCTAAATGCTACTTACTGTCTGTTTTTCCACTCAACTTCATTGTTTTTCTTCCAAGAGTCCTTTAATCTAATCTGTTTATCTATGCAGGTTTAAAAGCTTGCACTCAGCATGTATTTTGGAACGTCAGAAATGTATATCATTGTTTCATAGGAAACCTAAATAACTTTGTTGTGATAAAGGACATGGGAGAGAGAAGTCCTTAAATGTAAACAATTGTGATTTTATCCTTTGGACAATCCAAGGGAAGCTATGTTTGTTGACTGCAAAGTTTATTACTCTGAATAGCTTGAGCAATTTTCTGATCTCTACTGATCTGCTCAATTGCTTTTCTTTTTTCCCTGCCTTGCTCTGTCTTTTCCCACCAGATGTATGTTCAATCAGCTATAGATAAGAAAACGACCACCATCCCTGCAACAAATTCCCATTTGAAGCATAGCTTTTTCTACTATATTGCCACAGTTTGACACCACAGATGTGAATCAATTTTTTGGCATATCTTGCTTGTTCTGACCGCCCTACAAACCCTTCCCAATCATACTGAATGTGTTACAGCGTTTGCAGCGAGAACTGAAAAGCATTGTCAGCCCTTGGCTAAGTAACTTACAGAATGCCAAACCTGAGCACCTCAAACAGTACTTCAGGAGGAACAGGGCTGTTATGCCGTTGCCCACAAACGCTGCCAAGGCTCAGGAAATTTTGGTGGTTTTCTTTTCCAAACAGTGAAGGCTCACTGCCACCTGTGGGCAGCGACTAGCATCAGCACATAGTGTGATCCTGCAAAAGTCAGAGCCAGGAAAAGGTCACCAACCGTGATGGCTCTGCTGATTAAACACTCTCTGTCTCTAAAGCAGCTGGAGAGCCACCCATCTTCAAAAAGCAGTGGGCTGCAGTGCCTGACTTCCAGATCGCTGTCTTCAAACCAAGCCACCGGGAGCTATCTCTGGCTTCCAAGGGGCTGGTCTCCTGGGGGCTGCATTATGCTAAGGCTGGGCAAGAGCTCTGATCCACAATCTCTTCCGGTGGATGAGGACTTTGTGACGGCTCTGTGCAGTTTGAGTCCTCTAGATAAAGGATCACCACATGTGTCCCTTCTCTGCCTGGGTGCTGTTTTATCTGGACTTAGAAAAAAACTTGGTGGTACTGGAGACTTCACCTTCTCTGTTAGACTGGATTGAAATTGTTAATACTTGGAACATTATGAGTGGTGAACAGGATGGACAAATAGAAACAGACAGCAGTTCTAGTCTCACAAGCCTTGTTTTAAGGAACCTGGGCTAAAACTTGGAGTTTACAATTTAAAGTTATCCCTAAAATCAGCCCTCTGGATTAAATCCAGAACTTGATTCATAGACAACAAATCTTCTTTTGAATCATATGTTTGTGGAATGGCAACTCTGTTGATGTAATTTTCTGTGGTGTTTTGCAGGGGATAAATTAGTCTATATAATTTTCATAGAATGTCTCAAGTTGGAAGGGACCCATGAGGGTCATCGAGTCCAACTCCCTGCAGGACTATCTGAAGCTAAAGCATATGACTGAATGCTCTAAGGAAGCAATTCTGTGGATTTACAAATTATTGGCTTGAACCTAACCCATTTTTAATGTAAAGTGACATCAGGGAAATCCAGCAAAATCAGAGCTATTTAAAAACAAAACATGCAGCTAAGAAATGTTAAATTTTTTTTAAAATTTATAAACTTTTTACAACATAAGAAGTAAGTGAAGTAAGCAACAGCAAGCTTATATACCTGAGTTTAGGTTGGTTCTGTATGTACTATTTTATTTCCTGTGAGAATTTAAATTCGTTTGCATTCAAGAACTCACCTGTAAATCTCTCTACCCCTAAAGTGGTAAAGACAGAGCAAAGTATTCGAGCAGAATACAACCACAGACAAAAAGACACACCAGAGCCTGTATGCGCACAGGGGAGTGTAATTCTCTCGCTGAATGAGAATTTGCATAGAAGGAGATTCATTACACCTAAAATACTCATTAGTGGCTCACTGCATGAGGGGCTTAATCGCTCTCCTTTCAATGAACCCCACTGCTCACCAGAGCTGGGCAGGACTGTAGGGGCTGGGAACTGCACCTTCGGAAAGCCCTTGAGCGAGACGCGCTGTGCAGTGGCAGGTTGCACAATGCTGATCAGTTAAGAGCTTAGGAACCGACTGCAATGGAGTTCGGCCAGACTTCTTGGCTCTGAGCGAGTTGCCAAACACCACAATAGGTATGTGATCTTATCTTCTTAATAGTGTGTAAAAAACTTAGCACAAATTGGACACAGTATAAATATTGTTGACAGTGTTCTTTAACAAAATTATTCATAGCAGCTTAGTTCCAGCTGCACAGCTTCTGCTGTGTCTCTTTCTTAAAAATACTCCCATAATAAACATTTACAATGCAGTACCTGTTTTCCCAAAAGGTACAAAGATTTGTTTATGAATACTTCTTTCAAAAAATTAGCATTTTTCTGTGTATTTCCAAACTTATAATAATTTATTATGGTTTTGGCAATATCTGAGATGGCTGTACATAAAAGGATTTAGGACATCTGTTAATCCTAGGATATTTAATTAAATATTACTATATAAACATAACATCTTACCAAATATTTACATGTTGGCTAATGTGGAAATATGAAATTTCATTTTATACCTACTCTTGTGAGGCCTGATATTTTCATCAGTGTTCATGAAACTGAGCCACAGTAAAATATATTTCAGCTTTTCCAACAGCAAATACAGAATTAACCTTAAAAATAGCAGACTTTTCTAATCTAGAGAAAAGTACACGTGTATGCTTGTGTGCCATATGCACATCTGTTTAAAAGGAGTTAGATAAGTTAATAGAGTAAGAGTTGTCACGGGTTATCTAACATGAAGATGCTATCTCTGGCTCTGAAGCCAGCAGAGCTGCAGATATATGGAAGCTGGAAGATCATGCTGGATGTTATCACTGTATGACTGTGTTTTTTCCTTTTTACTCTTCCCTAAGCCTCCGATGTTGATCTCCATGAGACAGAAAACATGGCTAAATTGACCTTTTTCCTGCAAAACTACAATTATTACAGAATCACAGAATCAAAGAATGATATGCGGTTGGAAGGGACCTCTGGACATCACCTAGTCCAACCCCCCTGCCAAAGCAGGTCCACCTAGACCGTGTCACACAGGAACGTGTCCAAACAGGTTTTGAATGTCTCCAGAGACCAAGACTCCACCACCTCTCCAGGCAGCCTGTTCCAGTGCTCTGCCACCCTCTAAGTAAAGAAGATCCTCTTCATGTTTAGATGGAACTTCCTATCTTCAAGTTCATGCCCATATTTCTTATCTAAAGTTTGTAGGAGAGACCACGATGTGACCTGAGAGAAATTTATTCTTCTTATGGGACAATAGTTTTCTCTGGCTTCCACCTCTGCCATTTTTGAGGCTGGGAAGGGGCTTGGGCAGCAGCAGTACTGTGGACAGGTGTGCAGTTTTGAAGTAGCAAAAAGCTTGCAGTGTGAAGTGGAGCAGATGGACCACAGCACTGTGTTGATCTGCTCATGTGGTCCCAGCTTGATCCTACCTAGTCGTATTGCTGTCTCCTTGTTAGTGTGACTGTTACATATGCCTTTCGGCAACCAGTGGAGAGAACTACCTGTAGGAAAACAAGCTGAATCCCTTAATATTCAGGAAATATTTCTGTTCTACACACTTCTGAATATTAAAGTATACAGAGTAAAGCTGTGTCATACTGCTTATGCCAAAGAGCGAGCACAGCAAAGAAGAGGGGTCCCTACATTGGACCTCTGAAGAGAAATTTTCTCTGGCCTGTTGTCACTTTCCAAACAAATACAGAAGCTGTGCAGCTGCATTTCATGCCAATTTCCATTTCATGCCAATTTCCATTTCTCCTCTTCCCTGAATATTTAGCAAACACATATCTGCATTTATGTATTTGCCTTTACCCTAGTACTGTTTTGTAGGGGGCCTGGGAGGATAACAAATGCAAATATAAGGCTCATAACGGCCACTTCCTCCTCATGCACCTGCAAACAGGGACAGCACTACCCCATTCAGAGGATTCAAGGTCCTCACATTGCTTCTGCTGGAAGCAAAGGGTTATTCCACTATCACCATCACTTCATTTAACTTTAGATTTTAGGGCTTTTAGCAACACAACACTGTGTGGGTACAAAATAGCCTATTCCTTACACTGCTTATGCCTATGCTTATGCTTATGCTTATGCTTGTGCTCCTTATCCTTACCCTCATCCTTACTCTTATCCTTATGCTTATCCTTATCCTTATTCTCCTTGTGTTGTACTCCTCGTAGGTTTCCTTTGCCTTCTTCAGTTTGGAGTAACTGTACTCTGAAATAGCCAGAGTGGCTCTTTGATCACCCTGAAAAGCAATGTAGAAAATACATTTGGGAGCTGGGATGGAAGTTTAGTAACTGTTGGATACTGAAGATCATGGACCAGAGGGAGACACTGGTATCTTTTCTCTGGCCATGATGCATTATTCGTTTTAAGTCTGAAGGAGAAAGTATAAAGCAGATAATGAGAGAGGTAAAGAAGAGAGCTATGGGGAAACAAGAAGTCTCTTATCCACTTTGCATGCTTTCTTTTATGATTAAAGCCATCAAAAGGAGTTCCTTAGGTAACGCCTGTGCTGAGAAACACAGATACAAAGAAAGAGTGGCTCTAATACTAAGACAGATGATGAAGAGCTCTGTTGTTCTACTTCACAGTGGGTTTGGTACCATGGTAAGACATGGTGATGGTGAGGGTGGACAGCTCAGGCAGTGGGAAAAATCATGTCACTACACACGATTTGCACAGGCAAAATCATCTTCACTGTGTTTCTGGAGGTGCTTCCTGCAAGAGGTTAATGTAGTCTGCATGTGATGTATTTCAAAATGTGTGGATTTATCTCCCAGATGTTGCCAGTTAGAGGTTCCCCAGCCTTGGCTTGACTCAGTAAAGCACATGTACTTTTCCTACTCGTGTTGCTCCTAAACAGGAAAGAAAGATGTCTCAAAGTTGTCATGGCCATAAATGCCTCTACTATAATTCTGCTGCCTACTACCAACTTGCCTCAGGAAAACATTCTGCCCATGGCAATTACCCACCTCTGTGATATAAAGTAGCCTCAGATGATGCACCTTCCAACTGGAACAATGCTGTCCCTGGGTTACCTAGAGGCCAGACTGCCTTTGCTCTTAGTCAGCCCAGTATGTCCCTCCCATCACCAATGTAAGCTGGTCTTCTCTGTTCTTCAGGCTCCTTCTTCTGCCAGGAAAATGTAATAAAACATAGACAACATCAGAAAAAAAGTCACATAAATATATGTGGATGCCCTTACACTTTCCATTCAATATTGCTCACTTCTGCATTTTTGATTTATCTTACTCATTCTTTTACTGAAATTTAACCTTCCCTTTCTTTTCTCTCTCCCTCTCTGTAAATAACTGATTGCACTTTTGCACTTAAAAGAGAATAAAATTTTGGATGTCCTGGCAGTAATTGAGCTTCAAGTGATCACATAACAGCATTTTAAATTAACTGACAAACCAGTTAACTCCACCAATGTTGAAATTTAAATGATCAGATTGAACAACTACTTAAGCTAACAAGGAGCAAAAGTGAAAACAACCCACTAACCAATACACAGAAGAGTCTCCTTCGCTAACGTGCATTTGGAGCTTCCATCCAAAATACAGTTGCTGTAGCTCTCCAGTGCTGTCCCATCTTCATGGTCAGTCCCTGCTGTCCTGCTGCCCACTCTTTGAAAGAGACCTGGTCTCTTTCAAACCTTCTAGCCCTCATTTCCCTATATTGCTGCTTTGCTAAAGGCAGACGCCTATTCTGATATTTACTTTCTCTATGTATTGCCATCAGGGTCTAAATTTTGCCTGCATTTTAATGGGAGAGTGACAACATACACAAGACGCTCTAGTGCCAAGTAGTGCAGGGATGCTGCTATCCAGTTTTACAATGTTTTGAGCCTTCCAGTCTAGGGTCAGATTTGCTGTAAAAGTGTCTCTACTTGTATCTTTTTTTTTTTTTTTTAAATAATGTCTTTTATAACAAGCTAAATATTTCCACCTGGGTTCCCATTCACTGCATGTGTGATTTATTCAATCATCTTCAACTTTGTTTATTTCCACTTTTTTTTTCTTAAACTTTTGCATGAGCGTGTGTGGTGGAGGAAAGACATTGCTGGAACATGTGTGTGTTGGGTCTTTTGCAGTGTTTACTCTGGCCATGAGATTGCAGAGATGAACCTGGCCAAGATCTGTCAGACATGATGAGTAGTTTTATTTTGCTGGATTTTTTCAGGAGATGGCAGGAATTGTGGGGGAGCCTGACCTGCAGGACTCTAAAAAGTAGATCAATTTTCAGAAAGTAACAATAATTTTTCCTTTTGAAAACAGATGTCTTGACTGAGCAGTCATCCTGCTACTGCTGTTCAGACCTATATGGCAAAGCCAGCCAAACAGCAAGAGGGCAGTAGGTCACTGAGAGGGTGGCTGCTTTTTCTTGTCCTCCAGGTTCCCTTTACTTCCATAGAATGGCCCAGCATCCAGAAACATTAGTATCATCAGAGACAATAAAGTTGTTTCTCCTGGAAATGCTGGTGTCAGAGGTCTCCACTGGTGGGGATAGTCTACTACTACCATTATATGATCCCATGATTCTATGATACTACCTCAGAGTGAGGGAAATACAGACATGTGGAAGGACAGAGGCATACCTTGATCCCAAGACATGGGCTGGGCAGTAAGGTGGCAAGGTATTATGATTTCCAGTTAAAGAGGACAGCCTGACCCCAGAGTGGGTGAAGAGTAGGTCTCCATCAGGCCAAGGATGTGAGTTACTAGAAAACTTACCCTTGTTTTCATGTGACAATGGTGTAAGCATGGGTGTTTGCCGTCATTGCTTGTTCTTGCCCTCTGCCTGGGGAAGACCTACTCGTGGTTGGAATATTTACTCCTGCTGGTAGAGTAGTACAATTCAGAGCACTCTGTTGCATCCCAAAATCAGCTCTGCTTTTTTTCTCGTGATGTGTGAGTTGGTTTTTTCCCGTTTCTAGCTTTTGCAGGGTAGTTTAGTGTGAACTTCTGCTCTTCTGTCTTTAAGTACTTTGTTGAGGACAGGGTCCTAAAAGATGCCGGAAATGTTTTGCTGCAGAAAGATGAGTGCAGAAAGAGCTTGCATGGATTGAATCCCAGTCTGTTACTGGAAGGGAAGCTTACACTGTCAATTTCCCTGTGGTGCAGGTATTGCCAATGTTATCCTGAAAGTTCCTGTGGTTCCATGCAAAACCTACTGCCCATCCATCAGCAGAATACAGGCCTTTTAATTTAGCCATGGTGATATATGTGTAACTGAGCCCAAGGAAAAAACACAAGGGAAAATGCAGTTCCCCACTCCCAACCTCCTCCCCAGCCCCCGACCTCCCTCCTTCATTCTGCAGTTGGAAAGTGAAAACAGAACTTTAGCTCTGTTTTCTCTCTCCTGGTAATCCTCTGTCAAGAGGCCATCTGTCACTCTTTCCACCTCAATGAAAACATCATCAGCTTTTTCATTCTAAGTGTTGACTTGAGAGACAAACCAGCCCTCATTTGTACCTTAATGTTCGTCTAGAAAGTGTTTTAAGATTTCAGGTTACACTCAGCAAGCCAATGCCCAGTGGGTCTAAGGGCTTAGATGGAGCTGGCCTCTTGGCTAGGAATTTATTGATTTGATACAGTTTCTTTTGTTACTTCTAAAACACAACGCATGGTACAGGGAAGGGGGGAAGACCTTGATTAATAAAAGCATGAACTAAAACACATATGTAAAAGGAGGTAAACAGCAGGCCAAGAGAAGGTTACATGTAGGAATTGAGTTTGCAAAGAAAATTCAGTCTCATGTTGTTGGGAAATAAAGACTAAAAAAATAAAAATAAAAATCCAAGCTTTTCATTGCATGCTTGTTATGGTCACAAGCAGAGCTGTGCATGCCAATCCTTCTCAGAAGGTCTGTCCCATGCTGCAACTGTGCCTCCATCAGGATAGTCTACAGGTCTCTCTCTGCTTTGGTTAACTACCCTACACAGGACTTTACTACCCAAGGAGGAGTAACAGTTTATGAATTCAAATCAAAGAGAAAATTTATGGAGTTAAACTGGTTTACCACAGGCTATATGCAAGTCATTATTTACCAGCTGTTGTCGTTTAGTGGTGTCCAACACCCTGCATGCAGGAGAACGGGTGGGTAGCTGCTGGTCAGTGCAGACCATTTCACACAGGCTGTGCTCATGGTAATCCTGAATTTCTATCTCAAACATCCGTGGTTTTACTCCTGAAACACAAGCAGCACGAACCATTTTATTTCCATACTTAGTGACTTGGTGGCTAATAAATAGAGAAGCCCGGAGATGCTGTATATGCTGGCATGCTGGAAATGGTACCAGGGTGCACCCTTCACAAGCCCATAAGAGCAGGTAAGATGGCAGACAATTTGATTTAAACCACAGACTGAGCGCATTCCCGTGGGGTGTTTATGCTGGTAATGAAAATCAATAGAACAACTCACATCCCCATGAACCGAACCAGACAGAAGAGGAAGTTTAAAAGGTTATTTAGAAGAAAGTCAGACCCCATAGACATTTTCTATGCTGCTGTGTCATACCACCTGTACCTTTATTGACTTATTCTTGATTTGCACCAGAGTAGACAAGGGTAGGATCACTTTCATGTGTAATACAGTGGCTACAGAGTGACACTAAGTACCCAAAGTTGCTTCTGAAAAAAGCAGAAATTATAGAAACAACAGAAAAACAGAGTATGGGAACAAAAATTGGAGTGCTGAATAACTTAAAAAGCTGGAGTAATCATTCTCATGGGACTACTTAAGGCTGTAAAAAGTTGGAAGCGTTTAAGCAATAATTGTTGAATTGGAGCAGCACTGCTGACAATGGCTAACATTAAATGTAATAATTGGGTACAGAGGCTGCTTTTGCTACCATACTATTTATTAGTTTCATTAATGTTAGATCCTTGGGGGAGTTAAATGATTTGAGGTTTGGGTTTTTGTATTCTTATACCTACTTTATTTTTGTTCTGTATCAATTTTTAAGGAGAAAGGATGTAACAAACTGACTTCAGTAGTTATGTGGGAAAAGATTGCAGAATTTAATCCACAGGTATAGGGGAGCTTAGTCTTTCTCAAAGTAAGAGAAGAGGGGTTTAAAAAGGTGTAATTTCCATTATATGAATTCTTTTGTATCAACAAAATGAAGTTTCTCAAAGGAAAAAGTAATGCTTCCCCTCATCTTATTTATAACAATGAAATGATAGATTTGATTCACCAAAGCTCTTTTCCCATGAATGAAACCTCATGGAAAGTATACTCACTTTTTTTTAACTAAGGGTACACTTATAAACGAGTTTAACACATGACTGATATTTTAATCCATGGTTAATCTACTTCTCTAGATCCTTAAAGAGTCAAACAACTCAATAAATAGTTTATAACCATCTAGAATACATTAATCTCTCTAACGTGGCTGTAACATCTGTTAATCATTTGTTACTCACTTGTACGCCATTTATAAATGCAATCTTTACATAAAGCTGAGTGAAATATTTTGTGTTTGTACAACACGTTCCTTTCAAGGAATGCAAAGCACTTTGTAAGCATCATTTAGTTGAGGATTATTACTCCCACATGTTATAGGTAAACTGTATCCTCAGCTTCCCAATAGACAGACTAAGAAATAGGGTTACATCCATACTGGAAGAAGAAAGCAGCACTTGTGAGCTACATCAAATCAACAGACTTCTGTATCCCACAGACTTCCTGTATGAATTCCTGCCTGTAACTAGTACCACACAGTATCCATATTGTGCTTCTGCTATTGCAATCCCTTCCTAAAGTGAATATGAATAGATACAAGCCTTCCAAGGAATGGTCAGCATTCCCTCAGGAAGATCTGCTTTAAACCCTGGTCTGTGTAGGCTTGTGTCTCCCTGTACTTAGTGCTCTCACCTTGCAGGCAGAGGAGAAACTGGCCTTGCCCATGAACCTTTAAAGTGTGAGTGAGCTCTGAAGCTTGGGTTAAACCTTGTCTCAGCTTGAACATATAAATGTTCAAGCATGGATGTGTACACACGTGGTAGATGGTGGGTGTTCCTAGTCTTTGGAGTAGGCTTGGACGCATGCTCAGCTTTCATTTCTGGAATACCCCAAGTCTCACTGCTTTCATCACACAGTGGAGAAAGGTGTGGTACAGCTAAAAACAGAGGTCAGGCTTTATTGCTCCATCTCAATCACAAATCAGTCCTCTATCCCTGAACATCCATCAGGTTGTACAAATAGGGTTATACCTAGGAGTTCCTTCACTCCTGTTTCTTCAGAGCCAAAGCCATGCCCATGCCATTTTCTGGGCTGAGTGAGGCAGTGCTATCTTTGTAAGTCCTCCTTGTTGTTGCCATTAACAAAGACCTCCACTTTGCAAACCGCCGTTTGGTGAATCAGTTCCATCCATCATCCTTCGTTTTCCCCCTTCCTGGATAACATGCATTTCTGCACTTCTTGTTGACCCTACAGTCTTTGATAATTGCAAAAAAACCCCACTTATGGACATCTTCTCTTTGCTCCTAAGCAAGACCGGTCAGCAAGCCAGTGTCAGAAGATGTGTTAAAGTTCAAAATACAGCACAAGAGCTAAGCTATTCAGGAGGTGAGGAATTCAAATATGAGCAATTGTTCTGATTGCCAAGTTCTACTCAGCTCATTTCCAGTTCCTTGGATGTATTCATATATCTGCTTTCTCACTTGTGACAGGATATTTTACTGACTGTCTTACACATAAGCCTCCTATTCTTCTGAAACCAGGACATTTTTTCATATCATTTTCTGCCTAAAAAAATAATAACCAATGCTTTCTTTGGATCTCCTTTTTGTATTTAGACTAAGTTGAAAGGCTATACCAGAATAAATTTAGAAAGAGTGAATTTGATAAATACACCTGGCCTGAAAGGGTCCCCAAGCCATGAAAACAGTTGCAGCAACACGAAGCCTACTCCAACGTATCACGAGTACCTTGTGGTTGCTACTTTACCTCAGTGACCCCTTAATGAGGCAGGATTTGCAGTTTACAGAGTTGGAAGGAGAAGCTGTTCAAGCAGGAGATGCAGGGAACACACAGCCTCCTTCTATGAGATCCTCCACCACAATCTCAGACAAAATAGACCTGTAGGTGCCTATTAGTGCTTGGCCAGATCTGCAGCAGCCTTACTCTTTGCCCCCACCACAAAACTGCCTGTAACGGCTCCTGCTTCGGAAAGCTCAGCTCCAGGGAGCAAAACCAGTACCAATCTCAGCCATCGCATGGATCCACAGCACAGTATCACTCCCTGGCCCAAGTCCAGTGGGACTGTGTCAGGTTTGCTCACTGAAACGAACCTGTGATGTATCTGCCTTGCAAACTGCTGGGTGTTATGGGCAGATCTGGGTGAGCTGTAATCAAAATTAGACAGAGTCCTGAAAACAATCTAGCCATGATAGCGAAGCAGTTAGCAACAACTCCGAATCAGAGGCTAACTCATGCAGTTTGTTCCACAGCTTTTGGCCTTTTCCCCATTTCTTCTGATCTGTTGGGACAAGCATTTGCTGAAGGCTTCCCTCATTCTCTGATATCTGATATATCATATGCTACTCTGTCATACAGTGACAGCCTCTCAGATTGTGATGTGTCATAACCATGACCACCTTCCTGCCTTTGTGATGCCAAGTTTAAACCTCAGTTCATCAGCATGATCTCTTCCGGTAGAAAAGAGACACAGTCTTCCACTTGACTTTACTTAAGATTTCGTTTCCTGTTAGACCAAAGCATCACTTCTGTAGACCTTTCGTATCAATTCAGAGACCACCCACCTTATCATCAAAATGCTTTGGATACTGAGGGCTACCCAAATGGAGGTCTGAGTAAATACTGTTTCCCAAGTAAGTGGTTGAACAAACACTGATGAACATGTGACTGACTGAAAAAAAACCCTATAAAGATACATATATTGTGTGTATATATATATTTATACACACACATATATATACACATGGACACATATATATATATTTGGTGTCTGCTTTCTCTCCTAGCATTTCTCCTTTAATAGGAAATATAATATTTGTCTGTCTCCTCTGGTTCTTCCAATGTAACAACAAGGGCTACAGCAGAGTAACACCCCTTCTTCTTGTTTCTCTGTAAGAAAGTCAGAAATCGCCTAAGGCATTAACAATATGACAGTTGGACCTCCTCAGCACAGGTCTGTACCCCACTGAGAGCTATCTTATCTTCTGTCTAGTTATTAGGGCCCTGTTCTCCCCAGCAGAGACTTCATGACTTAAAAACTTGTAAAGGTAGTGGTGGGTAGTTAGTTTCTGTACTATTATAAATGTCACAGTCTCTCAGTTTTTGTTAACAGACATATCCAGTTCAGACATTCCATGAATGACAAACACATCACTGTAGGGCATAAAATTTCCCATTTACCTTATACTGTCTGCAACTTGTTTCAGAGCCTACAGGCTTGCCTACCAGTGCCTGAGTTTCACTTGAACGGCTCATCCTATTTCAGGCTGACAGTCCATTTTTCCCCTGTGGAATGTTCCCTGTTTATCCAGTGAAGAATTCCCCTGAGAGAACGATGCTCTTACACAGTCATAGAAGATGGCCTTGCAAGGCGTCAAAAAGCCATCTGCTCCATCCCTCTGCCTTAGCAAGAGCTAACTACCTTAGACCATTACTGAGTTGTCCTCATTGATGGCTGGCATTGGTAACCTCTCGCAAAGAGCTGTGATATGCTGAAGTTTGTGCAACTTTCTCTTACTGTTGGTTGTTGGTGGAGACTGCCAGCATGAGTATAGCCCTCAAAGGGGATGCTTTCTGAGAATTTTGTGCACTGGCCACCTTGATCAGCCTGCAGTCCTGCCTGAGCAGGTTTCCCCATGCTTTTGCTTTGTCAGTGGCCAGTTCTGGGCTTTGCATTATGAGTTCATGAGTCTTTTACCCCACACCCGTGTCACCCTTTGGTTCTTTTGTCAGGAACTCTTCAAAATGAGAGGTTGGCTTTTCAGCCCTGAATTGGTCATATATGTTTCACCTTCCTGCTTCTTTCTGAACTCCTTGTCTGAAGACAGATTATCTCATTTTCCTGCGGAAAGTAGCTCTCTCCAAATGCCTATACTACCATATCATATTTAGCATCCTCTGTTCAGGTCACTTGAAAAAATTTAAAACATGAAGCTCCTTATGGATGGCTATTGTCAGAAAAAAAGCTTCCATCAGGTGTCTTCTTTTTTGCTTGTAGATACATACAGAACAATCAACTGCATAAAACTTGTCCACTTTCCCTCCACGCTTCTGTCTACACTCAGGTGTGGTGAATGATGTTCATTGCTCCATGCTGCTACAGTGGATATTTTTGAGTCCCTTAAACTCTGGGTACTTCAGGATGTTAAGGAGTCTGGCAGAGATGCCCTTCCCTCTGTACTGGAGTCTCTGTTGGCCAGCAGCTCATAATGTGAGTCCTGGAATAACATGACCTGTTCCAAATGTGTCTCACAAGGTACATTTAAAAGTTACAGTTTTGCACATAATCTTCTTCAAGAGATGAAAATCACTTTTCCCTTTATGACTGCCTGAGAGTCACTTAAATCTCCATGCTTCAGATACACGTCCCTGCCTGAAATCTGACCAGGCTGTAGAGAATACCAGAATAACAATAGGACAACAGACCCCTCACTTTCTTTGACACCCAGACTGTTACAGACTAGACATGCAACTTTGCAGCTGACACAGCTGAGAAGAGCAAGGGGAAAGAACTTTGTGCTTCTTGGTGCACAAAAATGTCCCTGACTGTCTTGAAGAAACCAAGGAGTTGTATGGAGACAGTAGGTTACCAGATTCCTCACCTGAAAGAAAGATTAGGTTGTTTCTTGTTGTAACTGTCCAGCTGCCTTCTAATGCCTCCTTTCAGGTGTGGCTTCCTCCATACAGCCCACCTGGTCAGCTTGGCAAGCTCCTTGTCCACCTGGCAGAGCCCAGGAGCCTAAATCTCCCCAACGTGAAGCACTGCCTGGCTTGCAGTCCCTCAGGAAAAGTATGGTAGCTTAGGAGTTTGAAGGTTTTTTTAATCTAAAGGAGATCTGCATAACTCAAATGGGGAAACTCATTCCAGGGAACCTAAGAATGCATCTTGTCCTAAAAGCCCTTTCTGAATGATGTGCAAAATACTGAACAGACACAGTATGCACTTGGCTTTCTTGCAATGCTTATTATTACCAATTATTGCTGAACAAAACCAGGGAAAGACCTCTGGAGCATTGCCATACATTTTCAGCTTGTTCTTGAAGGTCTTGCTCCTCTTTGATCTTTATGGAGCCCAAAGAGCCAAGTGTGCAGACATTATGTACTCAACGTGTACTCGGGAGAACCGTGACTTGGGAGAACCTCCACTCTCTCCTCGATATGGAAGGTAACATAGTGACAAAGGATGAGGAGAAGGCTGAGGTACTAAATGCCTTCTTTGCCTCAGTCTTTAGCAGTGGACTAGGGTGTCCCCCAAGTGCCCAGACCCCTGAAATAGCAGTTAGGGGTGGGGAGCAGGATGAAGCCCCCAGAATTCTAAGGGAGATGGTGAGGGACTTGCTCCAAAACCTTGACATAAACAAGTCTATGGGCCCAGATGGGATTCACCCAAGGGTTCTGAGGGAACTGTCAGAAGTGCTTGCAGAGCCACTTTCCATCATCTACCAACAGTTGTGGCAAACTGGGGAGGTCCCAGCCGATTGGCGCCTTGCAAATGTGACGCCCATCCACAAGAAGGGTCGGAAGGATGATCCAGGGAACTACAGGCCTGTCAGTCTGACCTCGGTGCCTGGGAAGGTCATGGAACAGATCATCCTGAGTGTCATCATGCAACGCATGAAGGACACCCAGGTGATGAGGCCCAGCCAGCACGGGTTCACGAGGGGCAGGTCCTGCTTGACAAACCTGATCTCCTTCTATGACAAAGTGACTCACTTGGTCGATGAAGGAAAGACTGTGGATGTTATTTACCTAGACTTTAGCAAGGCCTTTGATACAGTGTCCCACAGGATTCTTCTGGAGAAACTCAGTGCTCATGGCTTAGATGGGTATACTCCCACTGGGTTAAAAACTGGCTGGAGGGCCGAGCCCAGAGAGTGGTGGTAAATGGAGCGAAGTCCAGTTGGCGACCGGTCACGAGTGGTGTCCCACAGGGCTCAGTACTGGGGCCGGTTCTCTTCAACATCTTTATCAATGATCTGGACAAGGGGATCAAGTGCACCCTCAGCAAATTTGCAGATGACACCAAATTGGGTGGGAGTGTTGATCTGCTGGAGGGTAGAGAGGCTCTGCAGAGGGATCTC
>NW_015094508.1:2375866-2439852 GCF_001431845.1 Calidris pugnax
GTGGTTTGTTTTTTTGTTTTTGTTTTTTTTTGTTTTGTTTTGTTTTGTTTTTTTTTTTTTTTTTTTTTTTTTGTGGTTCGACTCGATGATCTCTGAGGTCCCTTCCAACCACCACAATTCTGTGATTCTGTGATAAACCTTAGGCTCTATAAAGAACACTACAAATTCTTACTTTTGGAAGGTCTCTTCCCTCAGTCTCCTTGACTTCTAAAAATCACCTTATTTGTGCATTTTTTTTTCTGTTTTGCCCTTCTTGCTGTCCATCTCATGCTAAAACTGGTATGTAATAAATGCTGGTGGACAAACTTAAGACCCAGTTCTGAAGACCGATGTACCTCCCTTAATTTACTGCGTGTGCCTCTGACAGCTCCTGTTTCTATGTTAAAGTCACTTGGAAATTTGTTTAATAAAAAATATTAATAACGTAAATCCTAAAAGCTTCTGAAGTTATTCTGGCCACAGGGTATCTTTTCATAATGTGTTTCAGGAACAACTTTTTCTTACAATCAACTTCATGTTTCTCAAATCAGCATGTACCAGTGGTAGCAGAGTCCTGAGTTTTTGGAGCTAGCTTTCCAGCAGAAGAGCAGTTAGTGACAGAACCAAAGTAGGGGAGAGTTCAGTACTCAAAATCCATGGTGTACATCTCCAGTAGGACACCACAGAGTAAGTAACTTTTCCACAAGATGAAATTGTCTTCAGTGCTAGGACAAAGTACATGGAAGTCTTTATCTTAAAGACATTGCATTAGGTATGGTATTAACATGCTTGAAGAACACACAAGGTAGAAAGAAGTAGAAAGAAGGCTTCTGAACAAGGTTGCTGTTCAAGGTAGTGTTCAGCATCAAGTGATACAGGTGAGTCAGTTGGCTTTAAAGAGAAAAGAAATAGCTGAAGATATGTCATAGTCAGTAAAAATATAATTAAACCCTTTCTCTAAAACGATGAGTTTTCCAGTCACCACAGGCCACATTTTCCCACACTTGCCTCATGTCAGAGATCAAACTGCCTCTGTTATTTGGAATTCAAATGCAGCTTGTCCTACAGCTTTGCACAGACAAGTTGCCAATAGAAGGACTTGAGGAAAGAACTATTTGGAAAATCAAAGACTAGCTTCAATTTAGGGACCTGATTTTGCTAAATATAAAAGTAAACTGAAGTCTCCAATTTGCATGTATAATATATTTTGCATAATAGGAATGGCAACAGCAACTGGAAACCAGCTGCAAAGTTAAAATATTCCATAAAATCTTTAAAAAATATATAAATATCAGCAAAATTATTGGCTCTTATTCACGATTCTATGAGTGTCACGTCACTAGCATCTCATGCACTGTATGTCCAACTAAAGCATATAGAAAACAATTTGGACTGTCACTGCTGATACGATTCTTCCACCTTACACTTTCCCAATAATTACATAGACATTGATCTGCCTTTAAAATATACCTTGTGGGATACACAAATAATGAAGTCACCTGACTGACAACTTTCTACGGTATTTTATGTCACGACGCAAACTTAAGATAATGGTGAAGTTTCATGCTTGCAGTTTGATTTCCAGCAGGACACATTCCACCTTGAGCTAGTTTTCAACCACTTGCCAAAAAAGAAAAATAAGCTGCTGCATTTGGATATGGAGTGTGAAATCACCCGGATGGGAGTAATGTGAGTGCACATAATTGTACACCTGTTAGTTATTTCTGAGAAGCTAACCTGTTCATGCTACAATTAGGTACAGTGTAAATCAAAAAGACAGAAAACACATTCAATCAGTTGGACATGGTGACAGAAAAAAAAAAAATCAGGTTTCATGGCTTGATAGAAAAATCACATTAGGGTCTAAATGAATTATTTCTATGACTCAAATAAATTATCATCCAGGCTTACGTTCTTCTATTAACAAGATGAACATTTTGGGGAGAGAGACTTACATACTCCAGGGGAAGGTGGGTGTAAATCACTGCAGTCAAGGATACAGGGGTTTAGCTAGGGTATGCACTAAGAGTTGCTCTTAAGCAGGGAAATGTACTTCTAGGGGGGAGGCCAATGTGAAATTTCCTTGATGTGAATGGTACCATATCTGGTGCATTTTCCAGACATAAGCCCTCAAAACTTCCATTTGCAGTGTCAAAAGATGATTTGCTGGCATCACGTCAGCAACCCTGTGCTTTGAAGATAAATGTAAGCCAAAGCTGTGGCAGCAGCCTTCAACACCATGTCAGCAACACAGAAGGAGTTTGCACTGCAGTGTTTTGGTGCAATAGAGAAATGAGCCAGCTTTAAGCACTACCGTGGAGTTTAAAACTTGATCATCCATTACTGGCAAACCCAAACACCAGTGGCTCTGATGCAGGCAGCTTGACCTGGTGCCATTCCCTTTCTTGGTCGCTGCTGTCCCACAGAATTCACTGGTGTGCTGTTGGATGATGGATTGTGTGTCAGGGTGAGGCATTTGCATGCACCCATTTCCAAAATATACAGTACCTCTATGAGAAGTTGTCTCACTCGCTCAACACTTTTGCTCAAATAAGAATAGTATACATATAGTATGGCAAGCAACTGGTTTTGCAAGTTTTTGCAGCCTTAAAAAAACCAATTATTGCATTTTGCCCACATACTTTTAAAACTCTAACAAAAAGAAATCTCCTATGGAGCCTCAAGTAGTAAAAAATCTCATATGTATAAATACATACCCATTACTTGAAATACTCGTTCTGTATTGCTGTGTGTCCTGAAATAATGACCTGCATCAACAACAAGAGTTATGTTACAACAAACATCACTAAATAATATTTTTTACATACAGCCTTTAGCTCAGCAACCCCTGGGCTTTATTTTGACCACACAGGCCTTTATTCAAAGCGTCCTGAAGGCAGCAATGAGTCTTTAGTTTTCTGCAGTAGGCCTTGTGTGGAGCACATAACTTTCTGAGCATGCTTACAATCTCCTTTCTGTAACAGTTAGTGAGGTACAAGGCCAATGAAGCCCATGGTAGTGCAGCTGAGCAAACTGAGTAGGAGATGAGCACAGGAGCCAAGGACGTGCAGCAGCTCTCATGAAATCATCAATCATTTAATTTGTTCTAACATATTTAAATTTACTTTGATTTGGAACTGTTCCAAGCCAAAAGACAATGGCACACAGCCAACAACTTAAATATCTCTTAGGGCCATAAAAATTATACTCAGTCTTTGCATACATCCACTTTTAGTGTCAATTCCACTTAGACATGCCTTCTGAAGAAGCAGTAGATGGTCTAGATGAGTATTATCCTCTATTACATCTTCAAAATTGCATCATTTGGACTCCTGTGGAAATAGGTCTTTCTTTGGTGCGATAGGTGCATGTTTACCTATCAGCAACGGTCAGCTTTAATGCTTATAAATCTTGCATAATCACTTCCTGATTTGGGCAGTACTGGATGGTACCATTGTCATGATAAAGGAGAATAAACCATTGAATGCAAAACAGATTGTCACAGCAGAACTGCTGGCTGGGTGACTTTGGAACTTTATTGTGTCATGCTTACTAAGCAGTTCTAAATATTCAAGGTATGAAGCAAGTTAGATTTAATGATGCTTTACTAGAATACTAAAAATTAATTAACTTATTTATTAAATTAAGGCTTTTTAAATGACATCTTAATGTGCTGTAAGTAAGACAGAGGATGGTCAGCATTAATTCCACTACAGTTGAGAAGGAAAGGTAAGGGAGAGTTGGATCAGACCACGTCTGGAGCATGTGCTGTTAGTCCTCTATCAAGAGGAACTGCCTCTCTTCAGAAGGAAAGAAGTGGAACGGTGGATTAGGATGGTTGATCTGGGGTTTATAGAGTTTATCTAGAATGAAAACCAGCAGGGCAAGTGAGTCTGCTTAAAAAGAGAACGTGTACATGCTGTGTACACTGGGTATAGCTTTGTGATGCCAGTCTGCCTCTATCAGTGGAATACATCTCAGCGTTGGCCACCCTTTATCTGAGGGGCAGCAGGATGCTGGCCACCTCAGTGCAGCTGGGCCCGTGACTTTTTCTGTGTCTCTGGAGTAATCACAGTGCTTTGAGCAGTCTGCTACAATAATAAACAAGGAGGTGGATGGTGGGAGTGGTGAAGCAATCAGCTGCTCTTTCTGCTAACTTCATTTTGAGACGCACTGCAGACTGAATATTTTTGATTTCATCCTAATGCTGAAACCACAACTCCAGCAAAGTCAACCTGGGAATTGTGAGCCAGATGAAATAAGTGTTAATTTGGTAAATTCTTGTACAAGATCCTCTTTCATGATTAGTAACTGAGGTGTGGACACCAGGCCTGCTTTAAGGGGTGCGTCTGTCACCATTAACAAGATTAGAGCACACAGGCTTTGGAACAGAGGAAAGCTGATCTCCTAGTGTAGCTTGATGCCTTCAACACGATTTCCAGGGAATCAGCACATCTGTAGGCAAAACAGAGCAAGGACACAGCAGCTGAAACAGTGTGCAAAAGGAGTGCAGGAGAGCAGACAAGGCTCAAAGTGCCTTTCCACCCTGCCGTGATAATCACCTGGCTAGCGGGGAGGGATGGAGCAGAGGGAGAGATAGGCAGACAAGGCTTTCCCACAGGGAAAAAATCCTTATGCCTTACAGGGAGACAAGCAGCCCAGAGCCTGGAAAAGAAAATGGGGATTTATATTATATTAGAATCTTTGCCTTTGGAAACTGCAACGGTCATTGCACAATCTGTTGGACAAAACTGCACAGCTCAGGTAATTGTGTAAGGTGCAGTGCTCACGCTTTCCCCTTTGTTTCCAGGAAAGAGATAAAAAAGGAGTTTGCACGCTGGAAAAAAAAAAGGCTTCTAGTAACTGAAACTAGCAACATATTCAGCTCCAAAATGTTAAAAAGATGGTAGTTATTCCCCAGAAAATCTGAAGTACATATGGTTGCATTTTACCTTCTACGGGAGAGACTGTTGTCTGCTGAGCAAATCCAGATGGAGATGTAGGTGCAGACCTTGTTGCCAGAGGCAGCAGAGACAGCAAAGGAGATGTGTTGGTACTGAGAACCTGCAGAGACCCTTTTGGCTAGGGCTGATTTGGATCTGGGCAGCCACTTCCATGTGAATTGGAAGTTTTCAAGTTGTTCTTACACTGTCAGTGTCTATGGTAAATATAAGATGCCAAAAGCAAAAAAAAAAAAAAAAAAAAAAAAGAGAGATTAAAATGTATGTGGTGGAGGCAGAAAAAGTGAATGCAGGAGGGTGAAAAGTGGACACCTGTGCAGCCTCCTGAATGATTCAGTCCTGAAAGAGCAAAGTGATTTATAATGCTTACTCCTTTTTGTTTTTTTTTTAAATGCTCTTCTGTTTATTGTCCAAGTCTAGCAGGTTCTCAATGTCAGACTGACATAATGATAGCTTTCCTCTGTCAAGAGAGAGAAAACAGTTTGCTACACGCTTGCCTGACACTCCTCATTATCATCTGTGCAAAACGAGCACTGAAAGAGAAGAAGAAATAAGAAAAACTAACTCCCTCTTCCTGGAGTCATTCGTCAAGAGCTTTAGTTGCAAATGTTCCCAAACTTGCAACACAACCTCTTGAAACAAGAGCTGACTTCTTGCTAAATTCCAATATTAGTCACAGTTCTGTGGTCACAGCTCTTTGTTTTTAAATAGAAACCTTTCTCATGGCTGTGACAAGTTACTTTGTGGAGGTAAGAAAGGAAGGTGGGCGAGCTTCGGCTGCTGTTTGCCATCCTCCATCGCAGGTGACCACAGAGGGCAGGGCCGAGGGGAAAGGAACAAAACAAGCTCTCCAGAGACTGACAGACCCAGGGGTTTCTGCAGGGTGAACAATGCAGGCAGTGTTACCCACAAATGAGACCTTTCAACACTCTTGGAAAGGAGAAAACTTAAAAAATTAAACACTCTACAGCGGGTTTCTAGTGGCTTATATTCACTGCCAGCTATAGACAAACAAGCCTGCTTGTGTAAGCTTGTTAATGGGGAGAAATACATCTGATTGGTATGGTATTTGAAGATGATTAATGAGAGGGCTTCTGACAGGATAAACTTTCTTTCCTTTTATGTGTCCTTGGCTGTAGGCAGCACCTGCTCACTTGCAGCGACGCGCTATCTGGAGATCTGTCACTGGAGCTGGCCGCGTGCGTCAGCAGGACTTAAGAGTTCCCACATGAGGTGATGCAGAAGGATGCATTACTGTCTCTGATAGTAGCAGGAAGAGCTGGGGGTGTCAGGGTTTAGGGCAAAGGTCCCACCAGACATGCACCCAGGTTCCCTGTGACCACGTGGAATAGTCATAGAAAGGCTCATGGGGAACACGCAATCTCAGCCCTGTTCCTGGCAGTCTGTATTCACACCCACCCACCTCTCCTGATCACAGCAGCAAGGCTGCTGACTTCTAGGGGCTGGAGATCAAACTGTTCTCTCGGTTAATCCATACTGGAGCCCCCTGTGGAGGAGGCCTGTTCTGTTGCTGTTAGTGCCACTGCCATCCCTGGTGTCAAGCCCTCAACATTTTGACCCTGGTCTCTATTGCACCCCCAATGACCAATCCAGGAGTTAATTCCTCTCCCTCCCCATCTGGGAGGAGACAGGACTCAACCACATCCAGGGATATCAGGGTCTGAAAGAACTCTTCTGTCTCATGACAAGCCAGAGAAACTTAGGAATAGGAGAAGTGTAGCCGTATCATAGGCTGTTATCTAAATCCAAACTTCCAGAAAATTTTGATCAGGACTCAACAAGTATGATAATAGTTATTGAGAGTTACACCCAGAGGCATGCAGAAATCTCTGTCAACTGTGCAACATAAACATCCCATCTGAGCAAACGTGGCCAACAGAGCAGTCAGTAGGGCACATGTCCCAGACGTCTTTGCTCTGGTCTCAGGAGACAGTGCATTCTCCTTTGCCTGCCCATCAACAGGAGAAACCAAAGGCCTCATGCCCAAAGGTCTTGTCTTCTTTACCATTAGTAGCTTTCCACAAGGAACTTAAGTAGGTACCACATATAGGTACCTACAATAGTTTTATTGTCCATTTCCACCTTCCCTGCACTGCTAGAACTGTAGATGGACAGAGCTACTCATGTGTCATAATGCTGAGGTGAGAGCCCAGGGCTTGGTACAAAAATTCACAGGGTTTGAGGCTCAAACAATATGTTAAGCACCTTCTCCATCACCCACCCTGGAGGAATACTGGCAGAAAAATCAGCAAAGCCGCAAATGAGCGTTTGCTAGCACCAACCCTCATTCCTTATCATTCTTGAAGTCAACAGCAGGGGCACTGTCAACTCTGGCATTACTGATTTCAGTCTGTGGGAATTCACTGCTCTGTGGTAAAACAAGCCGTAACAAGACTAAAATGACTATGTTGACTCTGTAAATTTCACTATGGTTAGGTCTTGGAGGCAAAGAAAATTTCTGTAACATTTTCACAACTACTTGTCAACATATTTACTTTTCTAACTAATTTATTATAGTATTCTAATAAGGATAATTAATAACAGTATGCTGCCAGCAAGAACAGGCTAGACCTTTCTCTATTTGTGGATGATTTGTTCATGATGAGATGTTGGTAAAAAGCACTCAACTACAAGTGGATGCAATGTCTGTTTCCTGTGTAAAGACAGAAGTGACCACTGGAAGTCAGAGTGAACAGCTGGCTTTTTGTATGAGAGATGACAAGACACACCAGCTTGGAAGAAGCGAAACAGTGAAACAGGAACATATTCTAAATATTGCTTCAAGCATATCACTTGGTCAAGCAACACCTGAAGGACTGGTAACATTCCAAAAAAACCAGAAGCATCAAAGCTATCATATGGAGGCAGAGGAACTTCTTCTGAAAACAGTTTCCGTGGTTTGCTGAAATGATGTGATTCCCTCAAGCTCAGTCAGGATGGGCATACTGCCCAGTGGGTAACACTTGGGACTGCTTTCAAAAGACCTGAGGGCAGTTAAAAAAGAATTGAGTCCAACAGTGGGTGAGTGCATGGTGGAAATTTTCAAGCTGCCAGGTCAACTTTTCACTATTTCTCATTTGAAGATATGAAATCCCTAAACAGTTGATTATTATAATCCAGAAGTTAACGATCACACTCCCAGGTTGCAGCAGCATGAACCCTTCTTTGGAGTTCTTGGAAAGGTAAGAGACACCATGAGGGGTGCAGCACAGATTGACTTCTCTTCAGCTAGGCCATGTTAGTAGCAGTGGCCTCTCAGCCACTCAGGCTGGGTTCATGTCACACTGTCCAGTCTGTGCTGGATGTGTCTGACAGTTTTTGTGTACTTCCAAATGGTAAAATGGGTGGACTGGACCCAGCAAAGCTGGTAAGGAGTGTGTGTTTGAGAGAGACAGCTCTTCACACTGCTCTTCTCTGAATGACTAGGTTGGTGCTCTGCCTGGATTTGGATATTCAAGAATAAAACTGCAAATAGCTACACATTATAAAGAAGGCATTGAGCACAAATGATGAGGTTTTCCTAGACCTGAGCTTGCTCTGCACATGGTCAGTCTGGGCTTTTGTGTCGTGCTCCAGTGATTGCACTTTAGAAAACCAGTAGAAGTGAGGAGGCTGGGTCAAAAGACAGCGGTACCCCTGACACAAGGGGTAGGAAGTGAAAGCTGAAATTCTGAGATCAATTTTTAAAAATCCAGGAAGCCTCTGTTCTTTGTAATGTATCTTCTCTGCCTCAACATCTCTGTTGTGCTAGAGTAGTTGCTGGAGTATTAAAAAATAGTACCCTGATATTTGCTGGAGTATTATAAAATAATACTCTAATAATTGAGTTGAAGCAATGAATTTTCCTTGTCCGAAAGGAGTTTCAGTAATTGTAGGTGCAAAGGATTAAGTATAACAGATCAGGCTTAACATATGGCTGGCCACAGAACAACTGGGTTCAAAGAAGAAAATCTGTTACAGAAAATGGAAAGTTAGAAAGATTAATTTCCAGAGACAGCACTTGTACAATAGTCCTGGTTCTCCAATTCAAGTTCTGCAGCTTTCACATGACAACACAGACACACACTTACTGCAAAGCTCTGGGAAAAAAAATAAATATATATCTCCTCTGAATAATTCTTTAGAAGTTAAGTAGATACGTACATTATACCAATTATTGCTGAAACATAACAAAAAGATCTGTAAGTTGTCAATGTCTGATACAGTGCTTTCTTCTAGACGAGAGTGAGTGAGCACTTTTAAGTTTCACAGGCTGCAAATACATAGCATTATTACAATGTTAAAGTGCAAAGACCAAGAAAATCATTGGGGAAATGCCTGTTTGAAAGAGCAACTGAAAAATTGCTGGTGTGAGAATCTTACAGTTTTTTCTGGCACAAAATTAAGTAAATATTTAGGAAAAAAAGAATATTTTAGAATCATTTTTAACAAACATTAAACATTAACTTAGAATAAAATGACCTGAAGAAATCATAGGTTCAAAACAACCTTTTAATATGGAAGTGCTGACTATATTAGTTTAGATTCTGTGATTCCTTGTGTTCTTTTGGTTAGTGTTTAATATTGCAATTCTACTCATGAAAGGAACTTTACATTTCAGACCTCTGTGATGAGGTGCTAGTAAGTTTCCAACTCCATTTTACTGTAAAGTTTTGTGTTGCATATCATAAAGGACATAGTAGTAGTTACCTTGAAAAGTGGTAATGCTGCCAGCAACAGATCTTTTATGTAAAGGCAGTCATGGACTTCCTTAAGTACCACCCACTTGCCTTCAAGGTGCAACAGAAGGAGCAAAGTAGAAAAAAAAAAACAGCCATGGAGATAGTTGGAAAGTCAGTCACACAGGAGAAAGGAGCTGCATGCTATGAAAGAAGCAGTCTCCCCAGGTGCAATCACGAGGATGTAGGGTGCTGACCCCATTGTTGTTGTGTGGGGCCTTTGTAGACTCCTGACTTGGGTTGCTATACCCATGTCATATACTGCTCACCTGGGTGTGGGTCACCTGGGAAGAATTTTACAGGCAGGATGAATGATGTATGTAGATTTCTTAGCAGGTTTACAGCCAGTGTTTTGGCTGCCCAGAAGAGGCATGCCAGAATATGAAACCAGTGTAAGCAGAGGACATTAGGAAAAACTGAAAACCAAGCCATATTTTTCACCTTGATCATCCTTTGGTTCCTGATGCCACCCTCAGCATCTGCTAAGGAGACCCAGACACAATTCCTGGTAGCGCAACATAGTCTCTGGTGCACTGATAAACATCAAAAAACTTGAGAGGATTACAAGGACGTCGGAACAGACTGTCAAAAATCTATTGTCCCAAGACTGCGAAGACTGTCTTTATTCTCAGATGACAGGAAACTTTTTGCTTAAAATGAAGACACCAACTGTACTTTAGGTGTCCACGTAACAAAAGCAAACCCACACTGTTAGTGAAGAGAATTATGATCTTCCATATTCAAAGAATGAAACCGAACATACCTCTTGTCAAATCTGACAAGAACTTTGCTGAAGTGTAATTCCTCTGCAGCAGCAATGAATTTCTGCTCTGAAAGGCTGAGATTTGTGTCAGAAAAAACCCCGCTAGTCTAACAAAGAAAATGAAAGGTAGGATCTGATTTCTGTACCTAAGCCCTTTCTCCTGTAACTAGAGCTGGGACGTTGCTGTGAGCTTCCTGGAAATGATTGAAAATGTGTGAAATGGAACTAGACCAGCCTAGTTTCCATGAGTGGTCAGAAATGTCCATCTGTATCAGATGCATGCAGGCATCGCATTACAAAAGAACTAAGGAGCAGTGGCTCTTTGGTGACAGCCTTGTTTTAGTGTGGAAAGATCTAGTCATCCTATGGATTATCATGAGGGACTGAAGCAGTCCCTTGTGTTCCTTTTGGGGATAAATTGGTGATTTACAGACTCATGACATCGTTTACAGAGGCTTCCAAATCCATAAACATGAAGTGTATTTGATTCTTACCTTGGAAACAAATTGCAGGGTATCAAATTAGAGCAAAAGCTCCAACCAGATGGCAATGGCAAACTGTGACATTTTTCTTTTGATAACCATTGTATGAAGACTCATAGCTGTCCTAACCCCTGTACATTTACAGCTGGACAGACACATGGTAATAGCAATCTCTGATCAAATCAAAATATCCCACCTATCACTGCATCTGACAACGAACAAACACAGATTCTGGGAAAGGAATGAGTTACAAGAACAAGCATGTAGTGATATTCACCAGAATAATTATTCAGCCTCCAGTTAATTGTTCAGGTAGTTTCTGAGTCAGAGGTGGTACCTTTGTATTTCACATACTTTCATGGATCTCTCATCCACATGTTTGTGCAGTTGTTTTTTGAACTTGTTTAAATTTTTAACACCCATATTGTCCCATCACAACCTGTTTCACAGAGCACTCCCTGTTTGCATGGAAACCAACTTCTTTTTTTCTTTGGAACCTGCCATATCATACTCATAGTTCTTATGTACAGGCAGTATTATTTCAGACCTGTTAGAAAGTTAAGAAGGAAAACGGCTTTACACTTAACAAATACTTCTAACTACTTGAAGCTGACTTTAGAATCTGTTTAGATTTTTTTTTAGCTGTCAACTTAATAGTTTTCTGAGCTTTTATCACTGAATATTAATCTCCACATAGCAGCAATGAAGAAGAAAGGGTAGCAAAAGTAATGTGTACCATGTTTTAAATACTGAAGCTGCATCAGAGCAAGCCTTTAAGAGTAATCCATTGACAGAACTCCAGTTCTGCAGAAAAAAGTTATTGCTTTCTTCTTACCCTATTCTGAAAGATGGCATCCTGTGAAATTAATGGGGAGCAAGATGAAGACACGTAGAAGGTAGAAATACTACTGTACATAGCAGACTATCAGCCTGTGAAGTTCAGCATTCCATTAAATCAACAAGGTAGCTTGTTTTTATGGGCTGGATAACTTTATGAGCAAAACAGCACATACTGCAATAATAATGATGACAGCAAAATTCTGAGAAGATTGAGACTGCTCCCAAGGACCAGAAGGCAAAACTCTCTTGAACACTACAACTATCATTATCTTGTTCTTCTTGTCCCTGTATGTCTTCCTATTATCATGAGAAAATAGCAACTTTTGGGGGTCAGAATGTCCACATTCAAACCATGAAAACAGCTGCAGTTCAGTAAAACAAGGTTTTCATAGAAATGACTAGAAACATGCCAGAGGGGGAAGTAGAAACTGCTAGTTAAAGCAGAGCACGAACTAAGCACTCAGATGTTCCCCAAAATGTATAAGCATCAGCGATAGAATTAAATCTGGCCAGGAACATCAAGGGCAACAAGAAAGGCTTCTACGGGTGTGCCAAGGATAAAAGGAAAACTAGGGAAAATGTGGTCCCTCTCAGGAAGGAAACGGGCAACCTGGTCACCTGGGATATGGAGAAGACAGAGGTAATCAATGACTTTTTTGCCCCAGTCTTCACCAGGAAGGGCTCTAAGAACACTGCCCAAGTCACAGATGGCGAAGGCAGAGACTGGGAGAATGAGGAACCACTCACTGAAGAAGACCAGGTTCAAGACCATCTGAGGAACCTGAAGGTGTACAAGTCCATGGGACCTAATGAGATGTATCCACAGGTCCTGAGGAACTGGTGGATGAAGTTGCTAAGTCACTATCCATCGTGTTTGAGTAGTCATGGCACTCTAGTGAAGTTGCCACTGACTAGAAAAAGGGAAACATAGCCCCCATTTTTTAAAAGGGAAAAAGGGAAGACCCACATGGAACTACAGGCCAGTCAGTCTCTCCTCTGTACCTGGCAAGATCATGGAGCAGATCCTCCTGGAAAGGCATATGGAAAATAAGGAGGTGATTGGTGACAGATAAGGGAAAATTGCGCCTGGCAAATTTGGTGGCCTTCTACAATGCCGTTACAGCGTTGGTGGACAAAGGAAGAGCAACTGATATAATCTACCTGGACTTGTGCAAAGCATTTGACACTGGCCTGTATGACACTTTCTTGTGTCTAAATTGGAAAGACATGGATTTGACAGATGGACCACACAGGTGGATAAGGAATTGGCTGGATGGCAAAGAATTGAGGTCAACGACTCAATGTTGAACAGGAACCAGTGACCAATAACATTCCTCAGGCGTTAGTGCTGGAACTGATGTTGTTTAACATCTTTGTCAGTGACATGGACCATGGGACAGAGTGCACCCTCAGCAAGTTTGCTAGCAACATCAAGCTGTGTGGCACAGTTGACATGCTGGAGGGAAGGGATGCCATCCAGAAGGACTGGATAGGCTTGAGACGTGGGCCCATGTGAACCTCATAATGGTCAACAAGGCTAAGTGCAAGGTCCTGCAGCTGGGTCACAACAATCCCAAGCACAAATACAGGCTGGGTGGAGAATGGATTGAGAGCAGCCCTGAGGAGAAAGACTTGCGGATGTTGGTGAACGAGAAGCTCAAAATGATCCAGCAATGTGCACCTGCAGTCCAGAAAGCCAACTGCATCCTGGGCTGCATCAAAAGAATGTTGCCAGCAGGTCAAGGGAGGTGATTCTGCCCTTCTACTCCACTCTGGTTAGACCCCACCTGGAGTACTGCATCCAGCTCTGGGGCCCCCAACCTAGGAAGGACATGGACCTGCTGGAGCAAGTCCAGAGGAGGGCCACGAAGATGATGGAGCACCTGTCCTATGAGTGCAGGCTGAGAGAGTTGGGGTTGTTTAGCCTGGAGAAGAGAAGGCTCTGGGGAGACCTTATAGCAGCCTTCCAGTTAATGAAGGGGGCCTACAGGAGAAAAGGGGAGAGATTCTTTGTCAGGGAGTGGAGCAATAGTATGAGGGGTAACGTTTTAAACTGAAAGAGGGTAGATTTAGATCAGATCTTACGAATAAATGCTTTACTGTGATGGTGGTGAAACAATGGAAGATGTTGATCAGTGAAGTTGTGGATGCATCATCCCAGGCTGCATGGGGCTTTAAGCAACCTAATCTACTGGGAGGTGTCCCTGCCCATGGCAGGGGGGTTGGAACTCGATGATCTCTAAGGTCCTTTCCAACCCAAGCCATTCTATGATTCTGTGATTCTGTGATCTATGATCTATGATCTGTGAGGCAAAAGCACTCAAACCCACCAGGACAGGTTTTAGTAGCAAACCTTCTGGAAGATAATGCTAAGTATGAAAAGAGTACTTTCTATACTGATTAGCTAGGGCAGACTCCTTCAAACATCACTGTTGCTGTCACATTCTGAATACTAAGATCATGCTTTAGAAAGTGCCAAAAGTGAACAGCAAGGTCTTAGACAGAAAGGTTGCCTGTGGTTTACTGGCACATATATTCCCCATACGCCTTAAAATCAGGTCTTGCCTAAGCCCCCATAGAGCAGAAACCTCTCTTCCATAACCTCAACATGTACCAAAGCTCTGAAATAGTTAAGCAGACCAAGTGACACATGGGTGTTTGCCTCTGTTTTGAAGTTTAAAGGAAGGAAAATACCCTCCATCATGTGCAAATCCTATGCGAGTTCCTGCAGGCACAGCATACGGGTGAAAAAGCCCTTCCACATCTGTGTTTATTATGACAAATACCATTTAATCTCCCACCCTGCATTGCAACTGCTGGTTATTTTTAACAATATAACAACAAAGGGGGGGGAAGTGGAAGGTGTGTCCCACCCTCCACCCCTATGCCATTATCTGAAGAGCTACTTTAAGCAAATTACTGTTCTGGGTTATCTGTCAGCTCTCCACTGTCAATGTCAAACCAAAAAGAAAGGCAGGAGACTAGCCCTGTGTTCTTTATATCTGAATAAGTAAATGCTTTCCCAGCAGTGTCAGCAGAGGGATGAGAGAAGTCAACTGTTAATAGACAAACCCCCTCATAGAGAAGGAATGAAGTAGCAGGCAGGTTAACTTAAGCCTTAATTAACTGTTTCCATCTGTTAAATTGCCTCACCTCAGAAATACAGAACAGGAGAGGAAACTCAAGTGGAAAAGGGAAAATCAAAAATTCTCCACTTTGCTCTGAGACCTTATGCATCAGTTATGGGTACAACAAAGTAGGAATATCTATATACTGGGATGGTTTTAGTGGAAATTTGGGGGAAAAGAATTACTGTGTGAAAAACTTTTGGTTTCCATGGTATATTGTGCTGTATTATTTCTATAGAATCTGCTGTGCATGGACCAAGTATCTTAATCTGTCCCATTGTAAAATACCAGAATAACTGTTGCTTGGGTATCACTACAAGTCTGCACTCCTGCCTGTTCAAGAGCTGTCTGCTCTAGTCAACCTCAAAAGGCTCACTCCAAGACAAGATTGGTGTCCTTTAGACAAGGGGATGATGAACAGGACATACCTGCACTTCCTGATGCTTGGGCTGAAGAGGCTTCAGCCTAGACCTGACAAGCTAGATACTGGTCTAGTAGCTAGCAAAATATAGTAAAGCTATATTTTTTAATATTTAAAGTGTCTTTATTTAATAGATGTATTCAAGGCATTAACAAAATGCTGTACCAGATGCTTTGGCAATTTTAGGACTCCAAGTTTAGTATAGGTCTGGGTCTTCTTCACTGCATGAAGAACCTTCTCAGCTTCCATACAATTTGGCTTATAAAGCCAAAATTTTACATGGTTGCTCTTAGACGCTAGAAACTCCTATGTAAATTTTACCTCCCAACACTTCAGTATTTATTCTCAATCTATCCTTTTAACAAATAAGAGGAAAAAACATGCAAAATTACTCAGTGAAGATATCCTGTTCAAAACATAGTGAAACATCTATCTTCTCTGAATTTCGTATTTTGGTTCACCTGTGGAAATTAAATACTCCTCCAGGAATTTTAGCCCACGATATCCTTACCAACAACACACACCACCTAGGTGTCAGGCTTGACGGTGTCTGCCCTGTCTCTCCCAGTCAACACTGCATGGGCAGTGTCAGCCATTCGTGGGTGCAGAAGGCATGGGAATGCCTCAGCCCCACCATCCAACACAGCCTTTCCCCTCCCCTTACACCAGTAGGTAGAAGAAATGTCACAAGGATTTCCCAATGGAAGGTGAACTGTAAAGAAAATGCAATGGAGCATTTTCTCTTCATTCGTGTAAATTTCTTTTCATAAACCCAAGTTGTGCAGAGTCATGATGCATAAAGGTAGTCCCAAGAGAGATGAGGCTCTGTATTAGCCATGAAGCCACAACTCCCTGTCTGACACAAAACAGTATCTTTCCATATATCGTCCTAACTCAAGGAACCTTTCGGTTAGAAATAATGAGATTATGTCATGCCTCCTTTGAGAAAGGAAACTAGTTCTATTGCTCTTGAAGGTTTATCAAAAAAGTCTCAAAAATATGATACCTTGATTGGCTGATATTTCTCCCCATGCATGTATTTGTTCTTTCATTAAAGTCACCAGACAAATTAAATAATTGCTTTCTTCATTGCAATTTGGAGAGTTCTCATATTTGTTTATATTTTTAGCTTCAGTGGCTATCTAGAGTTCCTTACTTTCTTTTAGAGGTGTGATATTTCAAAATTAGAGCTTCCCTCACCTGTAACAATGTCCAGTTTGCTTGAGAAAAAAGAAAGTTAAAGTTTTCTTTTCAAATTCTTAGTTGAATTACTTTATATTTAAAAGTTTTCTGGCAGTTTAGTGGGAGAATTTTTGGGCACTCGGACCAGTCTGGTCTATAACCAATTTTGTGGAAGAACACCGAACTGGAAAGAAATTAAAACAGGATAATTTATTCACACTACACCACTGAAAACTTAAGCCTTTCAGTAACTTTTTTTCATAGGTTCTAGGTACACTGGTAACTTCAGACACTAAACTACCCAAATTGCATGACAGAAGCTCTTTCATTTTGTTTTTATATTTTTGAGTTTAGACAAAAAGCACTGGATGTTTCTTCAGTTTCTATGAAACAGAAACCTTTTTCCTTTTTCCATTTTCCTTTCTTTTTTCTTCTTTCTTTTTTCTTTTTTTTTTTATTCTTTTTCTTTTTTCTTTTTTTTTTTTTTTTTTTTTTTCTCTTCTACTTTCTCTTTTCTCTTTTCTCTTTCTTTTATCTTTTTTCTTCTGTCTTTTTCTTTCCAGTCTTATGATTCAATTGTGGTCACTGCATCAAACAAAAAGCAAGACTGTTCTAAGATGAGACATAGAAAATCCTTAATCAAAAGAAAGAGCAAGACTCTTAAAACATGAAGTAAGCTGGACTTCTAGATGCTCAGACTTACACAGGTGTAGAGCAAAGCATGACCAGCAAGCAGAGTGAAGCAGGAAAATGTTGCAGGGTAGAGTAGGTAGTAGAACAGAAAAGTGTTTTGAGCTCTTGGTCTGAGCTGCGCTTTCTCCCTTTTATAACACCTCCACAAAAGCCTTCTCTGAAAGTGAAGTACCTTTACTTTAAGTGGTGTGAGTTCTTGTGCTAATGTGGTCTACAAAGGTAAAACTATTTGATCCATAAAATGATTCATATAACCAGCTTATTTCAGCCTGATCATGGCTGAGTGGTTGTCTAGACCACTAAACCAAGCGCCTGACCATAATGAAATTACTAGAACAAGTCTCACTGACTTCATCAAGGCTCACATTTTATCAACAGGTTTTCAGTTTAAAGGTTTTACCAGATCAAAAGGGAGAAAACCCTATTGCTAGTAACCTTTAAGAAATTCTGATGAAGACCCTGAATTTCACTGAATTTCACTGAATTTCTAGAGTTGGAAGGGACCATAGAGATCATCTAGTCCAACTCCCCTGCTGAAGCAGGATTGCCTAGAGCTAGAGCATGTTACTCAGGACTGCATCCAGGCGGGTTTTGCTCCTTCTAGTGATATACAAGCATCACTAATAAGCAAACCTTTATGAAAAAGAAAATCTAAGGCATCTTTTCCCAGACCTGGTTATATGTCTCTGGCTTAGAAAGTTCTGTAAATATCAATGTGAAAAAGTACCTAAATACTATTGCAGGCACATATGGTGGAATGAAACACTTTGAAGGCTGCTTTCTGAGTCAACGTAGTGAGAGAACACTGGGACAATCTTCTTTCTGGTGGAGTTGTTGCTGAACGCATTTACTTACACATAAAAGCAAACTACTGAAGAGAAACCTTGCTGACTAGACACTTTCACTGCTGCATTTTTCTATTGGCATATTTCACTGTTAAAACCCAGTTAAAGGAGTGTTGCAGACATGATAAGCTGGTTGGACTCTCTCTCAATGTACACAGATACACCTGAAGACCTGCTCAGATAGGAAATAATGAACTTTGGCCACAGTTTTTGTTTTGTTAAGGGAATACTGTAATTAATGCTAGCTCTTGCTATGCAACTAATTAAAACCCTTGCTATGGCAATATTTTCTACATCTGTAGCTGAGTTCCAGTCTCAAAAAACGTGGAAAGCTACTTCCGTATGTAATAGTATGGCAACATGAGCTCTTGGGCAAGAGACTGATATTAGGGTCCTTGCTCCCATTTGGAAGAGTACTTCAACTCCTCTCTACCACTTCTCCCTGACTTTCTCATCTGCAGCACCATTAATCCCTCCAGAACAAGACAATGATGAGGTTTATTGTAAACCCTGTGGGTTCTGGGAGAGAAGAATTGTACATGCTGAGTGTTTTGCTAAGCCCCTGAGAGAGGAACAATGAAACAGGGATCTTGTAAAGGATTTATGATGCCTGGGATTAAGGAAATGTGTGAATGCTCTTGCTTAACTAGTCTGAGTTAAGAGAAACATGTGGAACACTTCAGTGCAGCATTACTAATGTTTCAGTGCAGGTGCTAAATAAAACAAATACTTATATCTAAGCTCTTGTTCCAGACTTCAAATAGACAAACAGAGCGAAACATGTAGTTCAGAAGTGAACTTAGGAAACTATTCCAGTGACTATAAACACAATGACACTTCCTAGGCTGTTATGGGGATATCAGCTGCATTCCCTTTTATGACTGTGCCTGGCTTCACTTGCAGGCACAGGGATCCCATCCCAGCAGTCTCTGGGCATCAGTTTTCATCAAAGGCTGAAGGACTGGAGGTATCTGTCACTGAACAGCTAACCAGAAGATGGATCCCCCTGTTAATCTCTTAGCTCTGAACCTGTTACATTTACATTCTTGCTCTGTCTTAAGCATTCTGGAAGACATTGCAAAGGTAATTTTGTGTTTGTGCTTTGTCTCCCAAGCCGTACTCCAAGTACCTTTTTGAGTAGGAAGGCACCAATAGACCATTTGGCTTAATGTCAGGAATGACAAGGACAACTTCCCTCTGCCTCTTGCACCATCTCACCATCGAATCAATATTTTAGGATAATACAAAAACTTGTCCTCTTAATTGCAGAGGTTTAGAGATTTGACAGTATGATGTAAATGGGAAGGTGTCTATGGCACTTGTAAGTCTATTTGCTCTGAGCTGAGACAAGACCACCAGCCCCTTGCTCACCCTCAGGTCTGCAGTCATCAGCCAGAATTTGGAAGTTTGCAGTCATCAGATTCTTATTATTTTCTCTTCTGCAGGTGCTGAACTATAATAACAGCTTTGCCAGTGCTGTATCAATCAGTCCCTGATCCTTACTAGCAATTACTTATTTCTGATGTTATTATTTTGTACCCTTGCTTTTGAGCCAAAAGATACACCTCTCTGCTGAAGGTATGGCAGAGCTAAATCAGTGCCCACAGTCTGGTCATAACTGCTGGAAACGTTACTGTTCTGAGTATGACTAAAAGGCAGCAAAGGCATCTGTAACTAGAATTTACAAATGCAAACCCCTGCTGACAAAGAGGAGAGCATTTCCACTGCCTGAGGTTACACAGCTTCCTGCACCATCATTCTTCTTCATGGCCACCATCTAACTCTAAGCCTTCTCCTTCCCACATATAAAAGCTGTGCTGCACCATTCCTAAGTGAGGAAGGTATGAACTCTTGTAGGCCTGACATAAATAATGGGGCTGAGCTGATAAAAATCTGCCCTGATGTGCCTTTATTAGGCAACAGAATTAGTGGTGGTTTCAGAACTTATGTTTTCTGAACTACTGGAGAAAATATGTGTTGCGTATTATAGTGTCCCTTCCACTACTGGTGTCTCTCATATCGTAGTGATGCAATATATATACATGTACATGCCTTTTCAGAGTAAAACAATTTACCCACAGTTAATGCTGAAATTGTCCTTCTAAGTAATGTTTCAAAGGGAGGGGGGGTGTATGGGATAATATAAGAGGTACCATCTGCTCAGGTTCTGTCCTGAAAAACAGACGTGATAGTTCTGATCAAAATGCTACTCATAAACTTTTCCACCATCTGGCTGTAGTAACTGTTGTTGAATTCAAGTGGTCTACAGAGCCATGAACATCTTGCTCAATAAAAGCAACAAGATGTCACAAAAGCACTAAACCTGACATTTCTGCAAATGCAGCTGCACTAAGATGGGGCACATACATACCTGAGAAAGAAACAGCTAAAAGTTCCTTCACATTCCTAGTCCTTGAAGTTAGAAAACGTGTTATTATCTTGTGACAGAAAGAACTGTTATAACAGACCCCTCTTTTCAGTCCTTAGAGTGATTTTATGGCATTGAAGGAACTAGATAGTATTTGATTTTTTGATACCACTGGAGCCCATCCCTTTGAAAGCTAATCACCTAGTTATATTTACTGAGTGTAGAATAATGTCTTTCTGGACAAAACTGACAAGTTTTGTTTCTGGCTGTTCATTTGATACTCCCCCCTTTTAAACTGAAAAGTGATATGTGATTTCAACTTGCTAACAATGGCTCCTGCAATAATCACGTAATGTGTCTGAGATGGTGTCTAATGCATAGCTTTTTGGCATTTGTTTTGTAAGGCAATCTCCTGAATCAAAAAATACCTTGTAGTCTTTGGATTTTACAAGTAATTTGTACTCAGTAGATAGCATTTTACTTGCCTTTCCCCCATCTTCCTTGCATCTTATTAATTGTTATTATGCCAAAAAAAGAGGCATAAAAAATATCAGGAAAGCTGTTCCAAGTGAACTCTGAGAAATTATCAATCAAAACTATAAAATAAAGTCTCAATTTGAGATGGATATGCTGTGTTGTGACGCTGGCTGGGAGGCCTGCAAAAAGAAATGTTTATGGTGCTAGGCTCAAGGATATTCAGAGCTGCTTCTCCCAATGAGCAAAATAACTATCATTACAAAGCCTCCTTAGCTGTTATTATAAATAATTCCTGACTGTATTACAGTACCACGCAGAAATGCCCGAATAAGGTCTGGGTGCTGGACAGACATTGTCTGATCTCCCTCTCGCCTTGCATGTGGTGTAATTTTCAGAAAGCCATTTAACTTTTTTTTTTTTTTTTTTGCAATGACAAATGCTTAAAACATCAGATTTTGCTGGTTTACATCCTTTCTTCATACTGGACCTTCTGATGTTGCAGTTGCAATGGGCTGGGGGAGGGGGAGCGGGTCTTTTTGTTGCCCCTAAAACAGATCCTATTAATTAAGTGTGAAGGCTGCTTTCAGCCGAGAGTCCTCTCGTTCTGGTCTCCTGTTTCCTCTCCATTACGTCCCTGTGTTTTCTCCCTTGCATTCTTTTGAATCCCTGCTACTCTCACTTGTCCTTTCAGGGCAAGCAGCCCATTTCCCAATGCACTTTGGATTCACTGAATTTCACTGAATTTCACTGAATTTCTAGAGTTGGAAGGGACCATAGAGATCATCTAGTCCAACTCCCCTGCTGAAGCAGGATTGCCTAGAGCTAGAGCATGTTACTCAGGACTACATCCAGGCGGGTTTTGAAAATCTCCAAAGAAGGGGACTCCACAACCTCCCTGGGCAGCCTGTTCCAGGGTTCCGTCACCCTCACCGTGAAGAAGTTTCTCCTCATATTTGAGTGGAACCTCTTATGTTCCAACTTGTGCCCGTTGCCCCTCGTCCTCTCGGTGGGAACCAAATGTTAATGTGCATCTCTTTGTTCCTGCTGCTGAACAGGGGTTGCTTTTATTAATACAGTTATAGCTATATAGTTATATACATAAAAATAATATATATATGAAATGTTTATATTTTTATATAAACATAAGTATCTAAATATATAATAGGGCTTGGTTAAACAGCTAATCCCAAAGTGGTCAGGGAAGAGTAGGTAAGACATCTTCAATGTTTCACATGTTTTGCAGGCTCTCCCACCACTCATGTGGCGCTGATTTTTTGGATAGACACTGTCTTTGAAATGAAGAATATTCTGCTGTTCTCTTCCCCCATCAAAGGAAGTGGATTAGTCTATCTTCAGTCACAAACTTCAGAGGCAAAATCAAAGATTAAGGCTCAGGTAGGATATTGATGCCAGTGGGTCTACTGGAACTAATGACTGCTACTGTTTGGAGGAAGTCATACAGACAGTGGTCTCTGAGAGATAATCAGGAAGAAAAATGCCATAAAGAAACTACAGAGTCTAGTCTGGAGATATTCTCTAATAAGACCAGATCTACAACAGGATATAATAACAGTACCATGAAAGAGTAAGTTCTCTGGTGGTCAGGCACCTCTAAGTAACATTTCCTCCCTCAGGTAGCTTGGGCAGGACAAGTTCCCTACATAAGTAATAGTCTTCTTCCAGCAGTGCCTTCAACAGTGTCAACCAGCTAAGAAGCTACTTCAGACCCTGCTTCACCCCAAAACTACAAACTGACACAAGAAGGCACTTGAAGCCAGCAAGATTGCACTAACTAGTACGTAAAAATGGGTAGTGTCAAGTTTCCCCATTGCCTCTTGAACAAAACATGCACTCAAGTGGCCACGGTTTTGCCATCAGAGCTGACATGTCCTTGGCTTTGGCCTCTGGGTCTACTGCTTCTGGAAGTTGAAAGTTTATGTGGTCCTAACTTGAGTGAAGGATTTGGTGTATTTAGATCAATAGCGTTGTCTTGTATTGTTTTTCTGACATTGAAAGATCATATTCTCCCTAAGGGGAAGGGGGCTTATTTAGTGAAAAGATCAGCTCTAGGTCACAGTAAATGGAAAATCAGACTCCTAACTTAGCTTCTCATTCCCATAGCCTCTTCGGGAAACAAATTTTCCCTGTTTGACTTTCCTAGACTGCTTGCCTGACAGTCAGTACTCTAATTGTACAACAACCCTCTAAAATAGAAGCTGAGTGAGCTGATGAAGCAACTTTGCATCTGACAGTTTTATTTGGGCTCCTAAACAATTGTCTTTTTTCTCATACGGCATACATGACGATTGTGCTGCAGAGCAGCTGTCTGATCTTTTAATTAAGCCATCTGATGTATTTCCTGAGGAAGTATTTATGACAAAAGAGATTTGAATTGTTTATCTCCTCAAATGCTTTGAGGAGATTTCTTTTCTTAATCACTCTGCTTTAATGAAAGATAAATTGCAATCCCAATTAAGTCCAAGAGTGAGAGTGGTCCTGACAAAGCATGTTCTTAAGTACTTGGCTGAATGGGGGCCAAATATCAATAATTTCTGCCAGGAATCCCTCAAAAAATAATCATTCTCTTCCCAGATAATTTATGTTAATTGATTTGTATTGAAAGTTTCATAGGTAATGTCTAAATTACGGCAATGCAACATGCTGTGGAAATGGCTGTTTGTGCTTATTGTTCTGAATTTAAAAGAAGAAGCAAGACATATAAGCAGGCTGAGTCCTTTCAATAATCACTAAAAGCAAATGGTGAAAAAAACACAACTGAAAGAAGGCAACAAAAAGCTACTCCCTGCAAACAAACTTTCCTTGTGCCTACAGCTGTCATATACCTAGAATTAGGTGGAAGATACAGTGTCTGCTCACAGGAATATGTTCAGATGTTCAGAATACAGTACTGCTTAAAATCTTCTCAGGAGCAAAAGGCATTAATCTGAATTTGACATGATGCCTCTGCTCTTTATTACCTGTGGTCAATGTATGTGGTTTTTTTCCAAAGCAATTCCAATATTCTTTGTGATAAAAATATGGACTTTCTCTTGTCTAGCTTTAATATGGTGTATCAAGTGGTTGCCAAAGACCAAAAACTGTTCAGTGAGGAAGCACTATTTAGTTTTGCTTTTTGCTAAAGTTCTCATCCTTTCCCTGTCATACATAACCCTAAAAATGTAAATGAATCATCTGAGCACTGCCAAATGATACAGGTGTTTTTTCCACCCAAAGCCCATCAGGAATGAATGTGATCTTCTCAGGCCAGCTAGGAGCGTTACTTGAGTCCCTGTGGCTCAAGGAGTACTCCAAATTCCTTTCTGAAAACATTATCGTGTTGATGATCTTGCTTGAATGGGGTCTGGCGTTTCCCTGATGTTTCTCCATGTGGTCTGTCTGCAGTCTTACTAATTTAATTAATTTAGTAGACCAAAGGATCTATATTGTGAGACTTTCTCATGCATTATGTACTTTTCTAAGACAAACCTAGAAATAATTTTACTGGATCCAATACATTTGGTAAGAGAATATTCCTCCTGCATGGGAACAGAACTTTGGTAAGTCACTTATTAGCATATTATGTCATGAGATATTTCTCATGATAATACAGTTACAGATTTGTGTCAATAACAATTTTATTATCATCTATTGTTTCTTCTTTTAAGAAGAATATCTTATTATTAATTTCTGTTTGTTTTTCTGTCAAAATGTCTTAATAGAGAAAAGATATTACTTTTGGTGCAGGCTGTATAGCCTCTAAACACTATTAATTTGGATTATTCTTTAATTTCACTCGTAGTTTATACTGAATTTATCTTTCTTTCATGACCAAGTTGAAAAGCTATCAAACAGAAGTAGCAACAGTAACAAATAAAAGTGCACCAAGATCTATGCAAATTATTTTATGCTGGGTTATGATGGTGAAAGAAGAACTACCTTTTCTATTAGCTTTACATATTGCAATTTCTATCAAGCGGAGAAATATCAGAGCTCTCAAACTGGACAGATGGCTCCCAGAAGTATGTGGTGCCCGTGGAAAAAATGACTAGTCTTAGGAATGGCTCATACACCAAATATTTGTACACTCAGCTTCCTTTCATTCCATACTCCCAGAACACTAGTTGGTCTAAAAAGCCACCCTCTTTTTCCTCCTGCAGAGGTTACTTTGTAATTAAATTCATCACCACGTGTTTGATTCACAGCGTGAAAAAAATGTACTTCCTTGGTCAGTGTGAGAAAGCGACAAAAAAGGTAAGTCAGTGGATCAAACCATTAATGAGATGGACAAAACTCGTTTTTGCTTCAAGAAGCAGGAGCTTTATCAAAGCTGGATGGTACCTACCCGTGCACAGCAGAGCAGGAGTGGGAACACCCTTAGCAAGGCCACCCGGCCACTGGGTCAGTGCCTCTGCATGCATGGCCCTAGGATGGTTGGCTAGGACTGACTGGCACACAGAGCTTCGACACAGCTCAGTGCATCTGTGTGACTGCAATTGTAACAGTGATTTCAGTAGAGGACATAACCCATAAACTGCTGCTGTGTCCAGATGCTTGAGTTCCAAAGCAACTCTAAGGTGCTTCTGTGTGGAAACAGCAGAGTGTGTCTCTGCAGGTGGAGAGAATGTTACAAACTCCCTTTCCTCCCCAGGTTGCTTTTCTTCCCTTTTTTAGAGCTGTAGGGAAAACAGGAAAGAAGTGTTGGATTTAAGACTTTCTGGATTTTACTTTGTGGCACTTTAAGTTTAAACCACATAATCTGTAACAAAAACAGAGCAAGAATTTTCAACAACAGCAACAAAAAAAGAATAAAATATCCCAGCTCTGCTCGAGACATGGTCTGAAACTGTGCCAAAGATTTCAGGCTGGCAAATCAGCAAAGGAGCCAGATAAGTCAGAATGTGTGTAACAGATCTCATCTATTTCAGCTCAGCTTAGCCTCTTTACTATGTCATTGTCATCAATACCCAAAAATACTTAGTTGTAGGAATAAAAGTGTCTGCCTAATAAAGCAGAACCACTAAGGAAAAAAAAAAAAAAAGTAAAGAAAAGAAAAGTGAGAAGTGTGGCCATAACTGTGTAACAATAATATGACTGAACTATCCAAAGGGAAGGAAAAAAGTTTTGTATACCGAAAACGAAAAAAGATTTTTTCCTATTGTATAAAATAATTCATTTTTCTGGTTTTGATTTACATTTACTGGTAACAGCTGCTTACAGGTCAGGTAACATTAGCATTCAGAAAGCAGCCCTAATGAAAGCAACCATGCAGCTAATATTGGTGTTAATTCTATTTCATGCTCTTGGACTCAACTGCATAGGGAATTGTTTAAAATGGAAATGCCTCCAAAACACACTCTGCAAAATGCACAAATGCCCACAATCTGCCATCAAAGCAAAACCCTGAAATACATCCTTTCTCACAAAAAATGTACAGTATGTACAGTATATAAACCTCCATCAAAGGCAAGCCTAGTCCTTACTGCTGCAGACAGTCTGGGCGCAGCTGAGACGTTATATCTCAGCGTTGTGGGAAACGTGCCATACAGAGCACCCTTGTGCAGAACCTGCAAACATCTGCCCATTCCTCCCCGCAGGGCGAGAGCTGGGTGACTCAGGGGAAATGATGGCGTCTGAGACCCTGGTCAAGAAGCCTGCACGTCAGTTGGCCCACACACTGTGTAAGAGAGGGAAACAGCCTTTTATTCCTCCTCTGCAGTCTGGTGCTCAGCATGTGATTGTGCATCCTACAGAGCAGAGCTATGAGTCCTGCTTTTACCCCTTGCCCAAACGTGTGCACGTGTCTCCTCATCCGACGTGTTTCCGTACCTGATCTGTGTACTTCTAGATATCAAAAGAAAAAGTTTAAAACAAAACACTCTCTGGAAATAGGCCTGATTGGGGTAAGACATGGAAACTAAAAGCATATGTGATTTCGGAAAGTGATTGACCAAATTAAAGGGAAATAATACCAAGGGAGGGCTGGAGTAAAAAGGCACAACCTGAGATCTGGGTAGCACAGGGGTCAAATCAGCATAGACAGGAAAAATACTACTATATAAAGTTCTTGCTGTGGTCTTACACTATTCCTTGAGCACCTGCTCTTGGACTCTGCCAGAGACAGGCTACAGCATTAGGCGAACGTTTTGGCTGGCCCACGACAGGCAGTTTATCCTCTGATGTTCACCAGTGGTCTTTAAAGACCTTTATCAAGGGCAGAATCATCTCTTGCAGGATACGACATAACATTTTAAGCAGCTTTTAGATAACACACCCTTTTTGTTGGTAAACCCCTGTGATCACAGAGAATGGTCTCAGCAGTCCGACCTATGTAGCAATTACTATATCCTTTAATCCTATATCCAGGCTCTGGATTGCTAATGACAGTATCTGCTGGAAGGCTGTTGGCTACAGTTTCTGAACTGAACTCAGTCCAGCTAAATATCCATCAGGATGTTCTTAACTTGTTATTTAATACAAGGTAGGAGTATATGCTAGTTGCCATAGTAATCTTGTGAACAAGCTAATAAGGGGAATGAAATTAAATTAAGATGTGGTAAACACCATCAAAAACTGGAAACCCAACTAGTCAATATAAATTCCTCTCAAGTAAGGATTGTTTTTCTATAGGTAAACACTGTCAATAAGTCAGTGCTGCACTTTTTTAAACAAGATATGCTTCCCAAAACACCAGCTGTTTTGACAGATGACTGTAGCACTGGACAGTGTTTAGAAAATAAATATTATTACCCTTGCTTTTATCTAAGTCAGTAGTGGCCCCTTATACCTTGCAAGCTACAGTGGAGCCAGCAAGCATTAAATTGGCTTAAGCTGTGTTTACAGAAATTTTGTATACTTTAACAGTAGTTTTCCAGTTGATATAGTTGCACCACCTCTCTGGACTGCATGAGTTTAGCTAACATGAGTTTAGCTAGAGTGTCCTGCTGATTATACTAGCTGGGTCTGCCTGAGGGTGTGTGCCAGGCTAGAGCGTAAGTTTTCACATGCATCACTTCTCCTTCACCACCACAAAAATGAGACCAAGCAACCAATCTACAAGCTGAAACAAGGTACTCTCCCAGAAACCTAGTTGAAAGCTTTTGAGACACTTGAAAGAATGGGTAACGAAAGCCCCCAAGGAACTGAGGGCATGTCTCTGTTGCATAGTGCCAACAGCAGTGATGCAATGCAGATCAGGAGTTGGAAGCCCAGGATACCTGGACAGAGAAGCAATGTAGTCACTGTGGTGTGGTGCTCTAGCCACTTCTTGAACTGGTAGACTGGGCTTTGATCTTTGTGTTAAAAATTCTCCTTTTGGCTTTGAAGAAGGAAGTCTAATCTGAACTGAACTCTCTGTGGCCGTAAGAGGGGTATTTCAGTAAAGAAGAGCGTCAATGGAGTTTAAGATTACTTTATTAGCAGCTTCCCAGTAAAGATGGACAGAAATCATTATAGTGGGCAGTAAGATATGTGTAATAAGTAATGTGGTCTTCCAAAGCCGGGATTGTTGTGCTGAGAAGACTTCTGGTCATCAGGAAGCTAAATAGGTTTGATGGGGCTCTTAATGAAGAGGAAACCGTCACATCCTGGCAGAAATTAGTGCATATGTGTAATATTTAGGAGTCTTATTTTCCTGCTGTGAGGTTAAACTCATTTATATTGATTTTAACTGCATTCTTACAGTTGGAAGTGGGGATAGAGATCCCATCTAGCTCTGACAGAGGTGACAACTCAAGTGTCCTGCTAGAAGGTGTAGCCTTACAAGCATTTTTCTTTATGTGACTGCTAGAATATAACTGATGGCTTCATATATCAGAAAAGTCATTGCAATGAAGTAAATTCGGGCCCTTTTTTGTTATTCTTGGCATTTAGCAATGACTGCCCTTCCAAATTGAGGCCACTAATTTTTCACCTTGAGCTCATCAATATCTTAAAAATCCTTTCATGGCTGTCTTGCAAGACAGATTATCTGGAGCTCAGTTTTGATCTAACACCAAGTTTGCACTAGCACACTCACAGTGACATTGGCAGAATTAAGCCTGCTTTAAACCTGTAGAGATGAAAGGAGAATTAGGGCCTGACTCTCCTTTGCTAATGGAATGGGAAAATGACAGGATAATCTATGTAGAAAAGCATACTTGTTCACACCAGGTTCCTTTGCCGCTCTCTGTCTCGGTGATTTTCAGCTTATGATCTGTAACCTGTGGTATGAGTCTATGCACTTCTTCTTGGAGGACTGCAGAGGTAGGAGAAGCAAGCCTATTACCAGAGGACTTATATCAGCTGACTTAAGTTCATTGGAAAACGTTAAAATTGATGAAAAAAAAATAAATGTTCCATATACCCATGTAAAGCATTGTCCTGCATCTTACTGGACTCAGGAAGAAAAACGACTAAACTCCAAGTTCCTGTCCTAAATCGTAACAGCAGAGGTGGCGTTATGACACCCAGACGGATAGCACATATATGTGCAATTAATAAGGTAGCAGGTATTTGTAGCGAAAAAAAATAAACTAAACTTTCTCTGGTGGCCTCGGCTGCGGCTGTCAGGAGGTACAAGTTGCGTAGTGTGCATTGCCATCTTGTGGCTCCAGAGGAGATCGTCCGGGCCGCTCAGGGAAGGTCATCCCTCCCGACATAAACCCACACTTGACCTAGGTGACCTCACTCTGCTTCCTTTTGTTTCCTGCTCCTACACTATGTCACTTTGGCAGTATAAGTTATTCTTACTGTATGTCTCAGAAAACACTTCCAGCACCAACAGAGGAACGCTTCGAACAAAATGTTCAGCAACGTTGGAACACCTGCAGGCTAAATTAAAAAATACTTTTCTCTGCATACACTTGTGGAGCCTTTTGTTGGTATTACTAGCAACTACAAAAGCAAGGAGTAGAATATGAGGTGTTGAGCATAAAGCTTTTCAAACTATCTTCCAGGTGAAACCAGATCTAGCATTTGAACTTAAGTTTCTTAAGGAAAACCTGCACAAGGAAACATGCTTTTGCATTCACCAACACCCTGTTTTTGAATCCCCATTTTCATCTTGTTCATATAAAACAAACTTGTTCATGGCATCTCAATGAGAAAAGAGTGTATTAGTTTGAATAGAACAATGAAAGGCCCAAACCTGCACCCCGCATTTGAATTTGGCATTTTCCAAGGTTTGAGTACTTTGGTGTTGACATTTCTGTCCACCTCATTTTTCTTTGGTGTCATGTAAACTGGAAAAATTTCCATGGCTAAAAAAAATAATTCTCTGATACTTCCACATGGTTCACATGAAGAAGACTAGAATCTCCCATTAAAAATCAGTGCTTTACTGCTTCTGATTTGCTTTTTCAAACAGTGGCAAGCTAATTAGTTTTGCTTGGTGTACTTTATTTTGCAGCTTGTTGTACAAGTATGGACTACCATCAATTACCAACTCACATCAACTCTTGAATCTGGGTCCAAGCCTGATTGTTACCTTCGGCATGATCATGATGCAACTACTGAAGAAGTAAAACCGGCAATAAGTAATTTTAAAGAAAATGCTGGAACTCAGGCTTATGGTAATTCATTTTTTCCCCACTAAATTAACTGAGAAAGAAATCTTCAAGACCTGTAAATTAGTTGCCCAAGGATACAAAGTGGAATTGTTTGGTGGAGCTTGGAGGTTAACCTGAACTGAGTTGCATCAGGATAACCTTGTAGATAATTAAATGTGGATGCATAAGTTGCACATTTCAAGGACACACTTTCTTCAAAGTACTGGAGAGGGCAGCAAGTTTCTTTACCCTGGAGCTTATCTGAAGTCACCCTGACACTTTTCTGCCTGTTTTCTGGGAATGCAGAAGCAATGAAATACTTTTGAATAAAACCAGAAAGCTATCCCCTCAATACTAGTGAAGGATTTGGAGAAGACTTGTTTTTTTTTCTTTTTTAATCTTTTCAGACTGCACTCAATTTGCTGTTTATCTGTCCAACAGCTTGTTACACATTTTAAAAAAATTCAGAACGGCAAGCCTTGCATCAGGGATTCCAGCCAAGAACAGCTTAGAAAGTATCAGCCCCAAGTACACACTGCTTCTCTTGTTTCAATTACCTAGAAATCAGAGACATGAAACAAAGAACAGGAAAAGAAATCTTTTATCTGTGAGAGAGGCCCAAGTGACACACAACTCCAAATTAATAGAGAACACAGGTTTACAGACAATTTGCTAGAACCACGCAGTGAGCTGATTTGAAACATATTTTTGCTTTCTTTACATTCAAAGTACTTGTCCTAGGGAACAGACATAAATATTGAGCTTGGTCTTTGCAGCAGTGACTACATCATTCTGGTTTAATTCTTCAAAGAGCTTAAGAATCATTGGACTAGAAAGTAAGTATTTAACTTAAATTGTGGGTAACTTCTTCCTCTCCTTGTCTATAAACATTGACATTTGCCATAGATAACAACTGATCATGTTATTAGCTTTCTTTTATTGGTTTTAGCTGAAAGTAAATTTAGTGAACTTGCCTTACAGGCTGTTATGAAGACATAAAATGCCATATGAAGCCTAGACATTTCAAAACCAGTGGAAGACTGAGTTGGCTTGTCCCTGTCTTCGCATAATTTCAGTGCTTTGTGTTCATTACTGTATCCAAGAGACTACAAGATGTGGGATATGAGGTTTGGTGGCCTGAACTGTGCTGCCTGGAAGGAAACAGGCTCAGGCTGTGAAACTGTTGACATAGTACCTCTTGGTGCCATGTAGGAGGCAGGTGCTGAAATACAGCTGAGGATCTGGGTCTAGCTTATGAAAGCTGCAATCTCAGTTACCATTGAAGGGCTGAATAATAAGCCACCAGTCACAGAAGCGACTTTGTCATGTGATTTTCATTGTATTTTGAAATGACACAAAATATTAATTTTATTAGTTTTAAAACATCATTCTGAATCCTAGAGTTTTCACCGTAGTCTACCTGCCATTATGTAGATGTACAAGAATTTAAAAACCTTCTTTAAAGTGTTCAAAAACTATTTTAGACCCATTATCAGCAGATGTAGTCTTAAAGTAGACAAGCTTCTATAGAAGCACATATTATGCTTAAGACAGAAATTTCTTGAAAGACATTTTCCAGAATGTTTTAAGAGTTTAATAAAAACCATTTATAATATGATCACAAAATATAACTGGTTTTGTGAGGTAATCAGATTCTCCTCACAGTATTGCATACGGGATAGGTGGATACTGCTCTGTAACACACTTCTAAGCAGCACACTTGTCTATAGCAGGTTATATATGTAATGTTATTGTTAACACATGTAATATGCCTATATGTGCTTTTTTCATATATGCACTGAAAAATGACATCATCAATTTATGAGTATACCAATTCTTTCCAAATTTTGTGTGCTTTTATGTTTGTAAGTATAGGCATAAAATTATTAGTTTTTATAAACTTTGGAGACCACGTGACTTTTAGAGGGATAAATTATTATTTATTTAGTTAGGAGTCTTTAATTAAAACTAATTGGTCTAAGATCAAATCCTCAATGTCAATGAATATTGTGCACCAAATTAGATTTGCTGCAAAGAAAACGTATTTCCACGCATGAGAACAAGGATGTGAGGAAAGACAGTGAGGGGAAGATTCTTCTCAGGAAAAAGAAATAAAAATAAAGGAGGTATCTTAATTCCAACATCCTTTTTCAGAAAAACTGAAATTGTCATCCAATGGAAAATAAAGTTGAAAGACCCTTTGGACATCTGTCCTATTTATATCTACTGCCTGTTACTGACTTTGCAGGAAAAGCTCAGGAGCCTTTTATCTCCCCTAACACAAGGGTTTCATTATTCAAGGGACAGATGGGTATCCCAAACTCAGTAAATTCCCAGATGTTCAGAAAGGGATTAATTTTTGCACTGGTGTCAACTGGTGCCAATTTTTGCACTGGGACAGAACAAATACAGCATGGATGAAGCTTGGCAGTTGCCCATCACAGCTTTTTGGCTCTATGTCCATTTGCTCAACCTACCAAAGAAGTTGGCACAGCAGGAATCACCTGTGCAAATTCTGACACCTCTACCACATTTCTTTCCTGCTCTGATACACCTTCCCCCACTCCCCACCATCCCCAGTCTCCATCGGTAAACACTTTCAATATTAATGTGTTTCCGACTCAATTTTACTAGCAAATACCTTCTTTTTATTTGGTGACTCTTAGGAGTCATACATAGGATCCTCCCCATGATGCTCAGGACAGGCCCTCTGACTTTGGTAATCAAGGAAGTAATTCTGGGAGTCTCCATCTCCATCTAAAGTCTCCTGAGATTTCTGTTTCCATGACCCGTTGAGCTGAAAAGCAGGTGGTCTGCTGTGTTGAGACTGGCTGAAAAATAGTGCTGCACAGCACTGCCTTCTAGCAGCCAACATGTAGACAGTCTGAATCATCGCTGTAGGATCAGCTCGTCTCTGCACCTAGTTCAGCCACAGTCTTCTATTCAAACCATATTCCTAGAAGGCAGCAGAAGAATCTGTTGCTTCATTTATGTGGTTTACCAGCACCTAACAACACTCATTCAGAAATCAAAAATTGGGAATTCTGTTTTCTAGGCCAATCAATGACCATTCTGAGTTTCTTCATCACATTAATGCCTGTGGCAGCTCTTATTGCTTCTTGGGCAGCCTTGTGTCAAAATGAGCCTGATAGAGCTAAATGAAGCTTATTCCTTCCAGCTGAGAAAAAGAGAACAGGTTGATGGACAATGTGTTAGTCTTGTTTCTGCTGGACAGTGAAAGTTTGTTTTAACCGATGGCAACTGTAAAAAAATCAGTGGGAATGTTAATGACAGGTTGGCAGTGAAGGAAAGGTCCTGGTAGCTGGGGATAAGGAATCACAGTGGTGAAGTCATTGTCCTCTTCTTTTGCAGTTTCATAGAATCATAGAATCATAGAATGGTTTGGGTTGGAAGGGACCTCAAAGATCATCGAGTTCCAACCCCCCTGCCATGGGCAGGGACACCTCCCACTAGAGCAGGTTGCTCAAGGCCCCATCCAGCCTGGCCTTGAACACCTCCAGGGATGGGGCATCCACAACTTCCCTGGGCAACCTGTTCCAGTGTCTCACCACCCTCATAGTAAAAAATTTCTTCCTGAGATCTAATCTGAATCTTTTTTCTTCCAATTTAAAACCGTTTCCCCTTGTCCTATCATTACATTTCCTGGCAAAGTGTCCCTCCCCAGCTCTTCTATAGGTGCCCTTCAGGTATTGAAAGGCTGCTATAAGGTCTCCCCGGAGCCTTCTCTTCTCCAGGCTGAACAATCCCAGCTCCCTCAGCCTGTCTTCGTAGGAGAGGTGCTCCATCCCTCTGATCATCTTTGTGGCCCTCCACTGCACCTGTTCCAGCTGGTCCATGTCCTTTCTGTGTTGAGGACTCCAAAGCTGGACACAGTATTCCAGGTGGCGTCTCACAAGTGCAGAGTAGAGGGACAGAATCACCTCCCGAGACCTGCTGGCCACACTTCTCCTGATGCAGCCCAGGACATGGTTGGCTCTCTGGGCTGCCAGCGCGCACTGCAGGCTCATGTTGAGCTTCTCGTCCATAAGCACTCCCAAGTCCTTCTGCTCTGGGCTGCTCTCCAGCCATTCTCCACCCAACCTGCATTTGTGCCTGGGGTTGCCACGCCCCAGGTGCAGGACCCTGCACTTGGCCTGGTTCAACCTCATGCAATTTGCACAAGCCCACCTCTCCAGCCTGTCCAGGTCCCTCTGGATGGCATCCCTTCCCTCCAGCGCATCAACTGCGCCACCAAGCTTGGTGTCATCAGCAAACTTGCTGAGGGTGCACTCTATCCCACTGTCCATGTCTCCAACAAAGAGGTTAAATAGTACTAGTCCCAATACCAACCCCTGTAGAACACCACTTGTTACTGGCCACCACTTGGACATTGAGCCGTTGACTGCCACCCTTTGGGTGTGGCCATCCAGCCAGCTCCTTGTCCATGGGTTTCCAATTTTGAGACCAGGATGTCGTGTGGGACAGTGTGAAAGAACTTGTCAGGAGTGGGATTCGAACCCACGCCTCCAGGGGAGACTGCGACCTGAACGCAGCGCCTTAGACCACTCGGCCATCCTGACCTACTTTCCCAGTATCTCCTTATCTGCAAAACACCATAGCCTTCTTCACAGGAAGCTTTGTAAGGGAGATAGAAAGAAATAGCCCCCAGAATGTATCCAGGAGAGTCTTAGGGATTATGGGAAGTAGGGGGGAAAAAGTTAAGCTAACAGATATGAATATTGCCTGAAAGATGTTAGAGGAATCCAGGTGACTCCTCAGGTTGCTGCGCTGCCAGGAACATTAGGCATAGGTAACAATGGGTTTTTCTTGGATGCTCTTCCACTCTTCAAAATCTGTGCAAGCGCTCTGGAAATCTTGTGAGAATGAGCTAACATGAGACTCATAGTCTGTTACATTCTGGACAGGAAATGTACTTGCAGTGCTTTGGCTTCATTCGTTGTGCTCAGATGACACACAGGAATGTGAAAAAATGAATAATGGTGGAGCAGAGCTGGGGATAAATGTGTTAAGGAATGACATTATTTTGTATCTTAGAAGGTTTTTGTACCTTAAAAGTAACCTTTGCTCAGGTTCAGGTAGAAGAACATAAAAAACCACCCTGAATTGTTCCCACATTGTTGGCTTATGCTCACCTACCCATGCTAGGCTGGAGCTGTAAGCAAAAGTCTCTGAGAGACCCCTTTAAAAATGAGACAGCCATTTGAGAGCAGACAAATATGCCAAGGAAGGAAATACACTGCAAAACAATGTCCTGAAGAGTTACTCTTATGGTCAGCCTGCACTTTCAGCTACCTTTCAACACAAATTCCTTATTGCAAACTTCATTAGTTTGATCAAATAAGCTTTCGGGAGTGGGAAAGCTTGCACTTTAAGGTGGCATATCATGCCTTTGCAGCATGAAAAAAAAAAAAAAAAAGAGAAATATGGGGGAATAAACTTTCTCTTCCTTCTTGGACCTCAATGCAAAGATTTCAAGTTTAAGGTAATCTTCCCAGCATTAGTCACTGAGAATTAGTATGTCCTCCCCAGCTGTTGATTCTAGATGCTGAGCCAGACTGTAAAAACTAAATAGACTTCAGTGGAATGCCTAAAATTCATTTTCTCCCTCAGATGCTTTCATCTCACTCATTTCATTGTGTTTACAGGCTGGCAGGTTTCCTGAGGGCAGCCATGATTTAGATTTACAGTTCCCTGGCCAGTCTGATTCTGAAGAAAAGTTATAACACCTGTAATGCAATACTGTTTCCGAAAAGAGTGAAAAATGTCGTGGTCTGAAGAGGAAGCCTCTAAACTGCAATAATCACGGTATATCACATATCTCTGCACCCCATTGTGGCAGTTGAAGTTGCTATTACTTCAAAACAGTTTCAATTCCCTTTGTCCTGTCTCCACCCATTCATTTTAAAGAAACCAAACCTGTCTGATCATGCCGGAGACTTGGCTTTAAAAATAGCTCTGGGATTTCTCCTTTCTCCTACCCAGGTCTGGCTGGGGAAACTCTGGGATCTTTGGGAGGGAAGGAAAACAACTGTGTGACAGTGCAGTGCCTCTTCCTGGCTGCTTAAAATGGCTGGGCATCCTTGCCATGTCTTGATAAGCACTGGACAGCCAGGTTTTCACTCCTCAACATTTATGGGCTCCCGTATGTGCTGGTAGAAACTTCACTGAGAATGGTGCAAAATTTAAACTTAAAGCTGCCAAGAGCTTGTGGTCAGAAACAATACCAAAGGGTGACTTTTACAGACAATATCAAGAGGACAGGAGAAGTGTCAAAGAAAGAAAGGGTGAGTCAGGAACAAACCAAACACTCCTGCTTTCCTCTGAGCAGGTTGTTATTCTTACAGTATTTTTTGTTTATCAATGTATTTAGAAACCGTTCACTGAAATAATTACTACGGTATCTCTCTCTCCCCCCAAAAGGTTACACCTCTCATGATTAATTTAAATTTGATCCTTTTGAGAACGTGAGCTTTTGAATTTACTGTAGCTTTCTAGCTCCATCCTTTTCAGTTTCCCACGTCTCTGTAATTCTTGTTACTAGACCATTTGAATGCAGGAAGTTCTCAGTATCTCTGGGAAAATGCTCTTGTTGCAAGATTGGCCACTGAAATGTAAAGACTATGTGTTGCATATCTCTCTTGGGTGAATCAGAGGTTTAAATAAACTTATACTGGTAATTAAGAAAAAAGAAACAGACCCAAGAATTCTGAATAACCCCATGGAATTTCAGATACCAATATAAATCTTTTTATTTGGGAAGATTCTAGCTTCACCAATGGCAAAGCACTTATCAGCCTTCTAAGAAGGTGTGTGGTAATAATAATTGAAGACCTTGAGGATAGAAATAGAAATAGAAATTAATGTATTGTAGACATACTTTGAAACTCACATATTATGTTATTCCAGATCTGACTGTTCTCACCACTTACTGTACCCTCATTGGGACCTGAAGAATCACAGGCAACAGTGTGAAATTTCTTAGCAAAATGCCATTTAACTGAGATTTTTCCAAAAAAGCCATTTAAAGAGATGTTTCCAAAAAGGTGAGTCAACAGATTACTTAGATCCTCCACCCATGCTGTTTTTCTGAGTAACCCTGAAACTAGCTTTCCATATCAAGCTTTAAGCTCATTTAGATGAACTTCAGATGGGAAAACGAACTGTGAAGGAGCATACCATGTGTTAAAGCCCTTCAGATTGCAGAGAAAAGAGAGGGACAGCCAGCTAACAAGTGACTTCACCCACTGCAGTGCACAGGGACCCTGGGCCAAGCCAAGATATGATCTACTTCTTCATAGTTGCTTCTTCTTGGCAGCTGCAGCTGACACCAAGGGTACATGGCAGCTCTCGCCTGTAAAATGTTAAGCTCTGTCACCTTTGTCTGTTTCTAACATAGGGTTGATAGGATTAATCACTTCCTCAGTGGAGCATGTCATTTTAACACTGGCTTTGATGTCCTGCATGTTTTAAAGACATGTAGTCCTCCTGTGAGCCAGAGGTTGAACCAGATGACCTTCTGAGGTCCCTTCCACCTTTCCTATCCCTTCTATGTCTTGCTACATTTTGTGGTGCAAGAAGACAAGGCCAGTCAAGAAAACACCTGGATTCATTACTTGGCTCTCTTCCTGTGTCACTGTGAATCTATGCACAAGATACTGAAAAAATCACATTGTTCCTGTCATATCTGCTGTAAAATACTGGCAAAAACTTTTTGGGAATAAGCACTGTAACATAAAAAATTCCAAGAGACAAAATTGCCATGGCACTGCAGATGCTCAGTGCCTCCTCTGTCCTGTGGCACATGCAGCAGTAGAGTGACTTCTCTCCCTCTGTGTCCCCAAGAGCAGCAGAATGAGCACCATGTGTATGTTAAAGATCAGGAGGCTCAGGAAGGCTTAGCCTGGCCAGTGTTCAAATATTCAACCCATATGTGGTTCCTAAAGTTTCCTAGCCCTCTTTCAGGAGCAGAAAGTTCAGGCAGATCCGAGACAGAGCAGAACTGACAGTGTAAATGAAGGTAGCACCTACTTCACAAATTTAAACTTCAAAGGAAATCACAAATTGCTTCTCGAAAAGAAATCACTGATTTGCTTCTCTATTTATGGTTTTGGGGATCCACTCCAAGAGGCAAACAGCAAGATGCCACCCTAGTTCACAGAATTTCTTCTCTCAGATATCAGGCTGGTCTGTTTTTGTCTTATTTCATTTAGAGCATGCTTGCACATGCATAACATTTGGGATTGACAATAAGGTTCTCTTCTTCTACCTTAGGAATCTACAAAACCTGAAATAACCTCTTCCATGGTATGAAAGAAAGAGATGGATAATACACTGCAACTTTGGTGAAATATAATCCTTATTATTCCAACATTAAAGAGAATAACCCAGTAACTCAAATACAGAAGGCTTGGAGGAGACGGTGATTTTTCAGCTGACCTTTTATTTCAATAAATTATTTTATTTTGTGTACCAACATAAGTGCAATGTTTGAAAAGTTCATGCTATTGAAAGTGACTGTGACAAGCACTTGTGACTTAGTATTGTGTAAACTTAATAAAAGTTGCAATAAGAGCAATACCTGCTTTAATCTCTGCTGTTTAACAAGAGTCTCTAAGGAGCCCATCCCAAATAAAACTCTTTTCACAGCAGGACTGTTTAATAGTAGGGAAGCAGAATCTGGGAGCCTGCACTGAGATGCAGGATTCTTCCCTTGTGCTACTCTGTTTTCAGGTACCTTATGCTTACACACTGTCAAATGGAATTGCTGGCAAGTACAGTAGCTCTACAACTCATATGGACCTTTTCCTGCAGCCAGAAGATGTAGGTTAAAGGGAGACGGAGACTTGAGTACAGGAAAAGGCAGCATATGATCAATCCTGTTATGGTTATTTACCTGCCAATAAAGCCAAAGCCCAGAAAAGTTCACCATGTATAATTTCACTCCACAGGTCATAGCTCCAACTGCCATCACCCTAAGGGCACCCCAGGTAGGGTGTGGAGAATTAGTGGCTGTAGATGTAGATGGGATATTCATCAAACCCTCTGGGCACTGGTTGCTCTTGAAGATCACGGAATCACATAATGGCTGAAGTTGGCAGGGACCTCTGGAGGTAATCTGGCCCGCCCCCACTGCTCAAGTGGAGCCAGCTAGAAGCAGTGTCCCAGGACCATGTTTGAGTGAATGGCTTTCAAAAATTTCCAAGGAGGGAGAACTCCACAAGCTCCCTGGGCAACCTGTGCCAATGCTCAGTCACCCTCACAGTAAAAAGCAAGTTTCCTGATGTTCAGAGTGTTTCAGTTTGTAGTCATTGTTGTTTCTCCAGTCACTGGGCATCACTGAAAAGAGTCTACCCTCCTCTTTTTTGCTACCATTGAATGCCCAAGGTGGGCTTGGCTGAGGAAGAAAGAAATATGCCCCCACCAGCCTCCATCTGGGTGAGGGCTGTCCTTTAGGAAGTTTACTTGCTTAGGTTTTACTACCAAAAAATAATTTTTTTAAAAATGGTGTGTCTGTGCCAGTTCACTACACAGTTTGAAGGGAAGTCATTAAAAAAACAGCTCTATCCACATTTCTAATACAATCAGGATTACCCACAGCTATTATTTTGTTGTTCCAAGTGGGCTGTAGGAACATAACTGATGCTTACAAGCTCTATGTATTTTACTGGTTAAAGAGGTGGATACCTTGTTTAGAGGTGGGAGACAACATGGACTCCCCAGTTGACTTGTTTGCTACAGGGTGGACCTGGCTTGGAGCTGGAGTCCAGACTTGGGACAAGTTGCGATGATGGCCTTAGCAACCTCCTCATGACTTTATTTTTTTCTCTTAAGGAGTGAGACAGCCAATATACCCATGCCAAAATAGCCCCCTGCTATCATCTGCTATCAACATATGTGGGCACCTGTGGTAGACTGACCTCAGCAGCCAGGCCCTCACCCAGTTGTTTGCTTGCTTCCCTCCAGCAGGTGGGGGAGAGAATTGGAAGGAAAAAAGCTAGAAAATCTCATGATGGGTTGAAACAAAGACGGTTTAATAAGTGAAAAAAACAAACACAAAACCAAACCCCCAACTAATGCAAAGGCAATTACTCACCACCTCCCACCAGCACACTAATGCCCAGCCAGTTTCCAAGAAACATCTGTTATAGAAAAACTCCGTGCCCCAGTTTTATTGCTATTATATGGCACAAAATATTGCTGTTATATGGCACAAAATAAATCTTTGGTCAATTCAGGTCAGCTGTCCTGGCTGTGTCCCCTCCCAGCCACTTGCCCACCCCTAGCCTACTAACTGGAGGGACAGAGAAAGAAACAGAGAAAGTCTTCAGACAGTGCAAGAGCTGCTTGGCAATACATAAAGCATCACTGTGTTATCAACTTTGCTTTGGTCAAAAATCCAAACCACATCATCTTATCAGCTACTGTGAAGAAAATGAACTCCCTGCCAACCAGACCCAATAGAGAGTCATACAAGCTGCCTAAAGCACTGGAACCACCGTTTGGCTCCATGTATCTTCAACAGCTCAGCACCATGACATCAACAACACTGTCAGACAGGATTCACATATCTGCATGTCTGCAGAGAATCAGACTGATATATTATGGAATTCCTAAGCTGTGTAGAGGTAGTCACAGAATCACAGAATCCCATGGGGTTGGAAAGGGACATATCCAGGAGGATTTTGAATGTCTCCAGAGAAGGAGACTCCACCACCTCCCTGGGCAGCCTGTTCCAGTGCTCTGCCACTCTCACGGTAAAGAAGTTCCTCCACCTGTTTAGGTGGAACTTCTTATGTTCAAGTTTGTGCCCATTTCCTCTTGTCCTGTCACTGGGCACCACTGCAAAAAGACTGGGCCCCTCCTCTTGACATCGTCACTGTATTTATAAACATTGATCAGGTCCCCCCTCAGTCTTCTCTTCTCTAGACTAAAAAGACCCAAGTCCCTCAGCATCTCCTCATAAGAGAGATGCTCCAGGCCCATAATCATCTTTGTAGGCACTTTGTAGCCCATTACTTGCAGGTAATGCCACTGCAGAAAAGTTTCTGTGTATTTGTAATGACTATCTTCAGTGCAACTGTAACTAATAGTTCAGAAAACAGTAGGCCCTGAAGTATAATCACAAAAAGGCACCAGCTCCTATTTTTAATTCATTGCATAATGTTTCTTTCGGGCAAACATGTTGCATTACCCTTAATTTTGCTAGTCTTCTGACATCTTCACCAACGCTGGCTATTGCTGTCTGGAGTCATCAGTCAGCACCACAACAGTGGAAAAAAATTAAAAATGAAAAGAGTACTAGAGAAGTTAGCATTTCCTTTGAAAGCAAGCTAGCAGAAACTGTAATGTCAAATATGGCCAGCGATGTTCAGTATACCGATTGTTAAAGGCCATCACTTAGATCCTAACTTTTGCCTTTGACAAGCTTAAGCCAGTTGTTAACCCATCATTCTGCTGCAGGAATGAGCTGAGCCTCAGTGCCAAAAGTAGCCAGCATGCCACTGGGAGAAATGGCTGCAGAAGACAAAATAAATATAAATTATCCGACTAAATCATAATCATGCTGGCTAGTGAAACATTAAAAAAAAATCAAAAAACCAGCAACAAAAAGCCAAACCAGAAAATGATCAGTAATCCACACTTCATAGATGAAGAGTTGGAGAATGAAGGCGTTTCTTCATTTCTTTCACTTCACAAAGTCTAAGATCAGAGAAGTTCATGTCATCTGACCATCTCCACTCTATACGCTGAGGGCAGTATAAAAGTACCATTAGACTGCAGGGTATCTGCTAGGAAGGAATCTTGTGGGTCCCACCACTTGCTTTGATAGCGTTCTCCAGCAGCTAAAAATCACACAAAAAAAATCTGAGTCTGTTTACTTGTTTTAATATTTCTAACTTTATCCTTCAAGCAGCTACTGGTTCTTGCTTTGTCTTTCTCTGTTGAATTAAAGGGCTTTTGAATACCTGGTGTTTTATGTCCAAGAAGGTATTTGTATGCTGTAATTAAACTATATGTCAATTTTGGGTTTGGTTTGTTTTTTTGTTTTTGTTTTTTCCTCTATAACTTAAAATGATTAAAGACTTCAGTAAGGAGTCTCTAAATCCTTGTTGTAAAACACTTTCTTCACACTGTCAGATCATTTTATGGGTCCTTTCTGTATCCTCTCCATGTCTGATAGTTCTGTATGTGCGTGCATATCTGACTGCTGAGTGTGTAAACTTCAAAACAGTACAGATGCCCAGTATCCAGCCCATCAATGTCCCACTCAGAAGGAAAAATATACTTTCAGCTTCTACCCACTTTTCTTCTTTATCCATCCAAGAGCTGTAATAATCTACTTTGCCTCTGCACTGACAGATGAACGCCTGTTGAGCTGAGACTTCTACTTCTTACACTTTTGTCCACAATGAAGCCCATGCATATGTTGGCATGACTTGCTGGCCTTCCCTGTACGATCATGACTGTGTTCCAAATGCATATTTTCCATGACTAGTTCCAATTTTCCAAGCAATCCAGTTTGCACAAACAAACATGCATACACACACATAGTTGTGTGTGTGTACACATAAGCCTCATATATGTTATATATATATGTATTATGTATCTATGTATTTTATAGATATTGTTACATACTTAATATATATGCTTTACTATACCCACTGAGTCCTCATGGTTTTTTGCCACCTTGTCAGTCTGTGTCATCCACAACTGTTATGAGCTCCTGTGCTTACGGATCTCTGCCAGAGCTACAGCCTCATCATCTGTCAGAGGCAGCTCTCCACAGGAGTAAGGACCTAAGGGAAGAGTTGGGCTGTCACAACAGAGAGCAGATAGATGAAGTGGCAGGAGGTGAAAGAGTCCTTATTTTTAGTAAAAATGGAGTTTTATTGTACTGTAGCCCTCAGAATTTGTCAAATATGCAGACTTAGCTATTTTAAAATCAAAAAGCTTAGCAGAAGTGACACTCACACATTGAGGCCCTCACACATTGTCTCCTTCATCATTTGTCTAGGCTGCAGTTCTGGAAGGATGCAGCTGAACATATTGTAAATGTTTAATTCCCCACAGTCTGTTCAAAGCAACACTGCGAAAGACATCTCCTTACCATTGTGATGCTCTGCATGACTTACTTTGCTCACTCACTTTCCAATCTTCACATCCAGCATTAGGTTTTCATCTTCACCTTCTAGGGGTTACAAAAATGTGCTCTGGCCTTTGTTTTAACTATTCCCCCATACGTTTTGAAGGCTGGGATTGGAACTCATACCTGCAGCCCTGCAGATATCTTTGCTTGAACAGCTCCACTAGCTCAGATCCACGTGCACACCTCTATAGGTAGTCCAGCCAGTAGAGAGGTCAGAGCCTTACACTGGTGTGAGCGCACCTCAGATGAGATTTTGTAAAATGCCTGTTTCTGAAATGAGACTTGTTCCTTGGGAGAAGAGCAGGTCAGATAGCTGACTGGGAAACAAAACCTTATCTTTTGAGACTTTCAGGTTGATGGCACAACTGCTTGTCAAAACGGAGGCAGCCTTATGTGCCAGGTGTTATTTCCCTTCACCAGAGACAAAGCGTGATGTCTCTCTCCCAAGGTACTCTGCTAGGAATGGAAATCATTAGGCCTGCTTTGGTGGTGCAGTTTGAAATCCTGGGAGGCAAAGGAGCATCACACAGCAAGAGTTGGTACAAAAACTCAGCACTGCCCCGCTCCACTCCCAGCCTTTTGAAGGGTGCTGCAATAGCCAAACCCCTTCCTGTTTTATCAGTTTGGTTTGCTTTCTTTCTCACACAAACTCCTAAGCTTTATACACAACCAATGTAATGTATGCAAAAAAATTTAATGAACCTAGTGAGAACTTGTTGTGGATGTAAAATAACTTATGTCCCCTGTACTGTGTCTCTTACTGTTTGTTGGTGGCTCACACACTGTGTGCTTTGGTTGAGCTGCTCTATAACCTTCCTGGTTTAATTTGGCTGGAAGGAGACAAGTATATTCTGTCATTTATGAACTGGCTGGAGGGCTTCTGGGAGTTTTGTAATTGAGTAAAATAAATCTTAAACTAGAAAGCTTGAACAGCTTATCCTGTGGTTTGAAGGCATCAAATGGGAACTCTAGGGAATGTACTAGCTTCTATAGCAGCTGCTGAAATACTGTATAGGGGAACATGTCAGGTCATGCAGAAAGGTGCACTTTAGTTGGAAATGGTGACAACTAATAGCACAACACTTGAATTAATGAATACTTGACAGTATTGCTGTGACTATGCTCTTCTCTGAAACTACAGAGGGGAAAAAGAAACTTTACCCAATCAAGACAATTCACTTTCCAGTTTTGTCATTCATCTAGATCAAAAGATCAAGGTGAGACTTTCTATGATGCCGAGAGATTGTGATTAGACTTTCTGTGGTGCTGAGAGTGATTTCCATTGATTTCCAGGTTAGTAGAACATATGTTTATTTTCTGGTTAATATCTTCTTGAATATATGATTTGTACCACTGTGTCTTAAAACACCGGTGAGTTAAAAATACGATTTAAACTTGAAGCTAGCATTGCTCTAATTCAGGTACTATTATTTCAGATATTAATTCTTAATTAATAGAAATATTAATTAAGTGACCTTAATGGAAAGTGGATAAAAGATGACCCAAGCTCCTTTTCAGCACATAACACCCATCCAACTGGTCTTTGGAGGTAAAGGGCTGTTAAACTAGATGATGTGAGGGGACAAGGAGGAGGTATTTCTGCATATAGTGGGAGAAAAAGACCAGGTTGTTCAAAGCAATTGTCAGAGGTGGCTCCTGTAGTCATCATTAGCCATAAAAGCAGAAAAAATACAGATCTAAAACTCTCCAGGACATGCCAGCCTAAAAGAACACTGCAGGGACTGATTAGTCAGAATCATAGGCAACTGACATCATTGCAGTAGCCAAGGAAAATCTTCATCATTAAATATAATCTTAACAATGCATATAGTATTTGATCTTTTGGTACATTTCTTCTATTATTGTGACTCTACAACTTTTAAATGTTCTCTTATTTGCAAAACTTAAATAGCGTTAGGGCTGAAAGAATGATCCAACATGAGGCACCCTATTCCCAAGAGGATGGATGTCTTAAAAACCCCAGTTGGAGACCATTGTCATAGTCACCAGTATGTCCTAGCTATCCAAAGGCAAAAGGATGCGTCTAGTTGGAGGTGGGAATGGCAGGGTTTCTGCATAAAAAGATTTTTATGTTCATCACCAGAAGATGACATGATTCAAGACTGTGGATTAAATGTCAACTCCTCAGGAGCCAGACTGTGACAGGTGAAACATCTAAGGCCACAGTTGTATAAGCCATAATCTGCTCACATGAATATTCACACAGCATTTGGCAGTCCTATGTAAAGAAGACATTGATAAGCATGGATACATGTGCTGGGGAATACCCTGTGTTCTTAAGATATAAATCCCCTTTTTATTTCCTCCTTCCCTGGAGTTTGCAGAGGACTACAGCCTGTATAGGAATACTGTGTTCAGTTGCTCAGGTGCTCCAATTTTCTATTAAATTTTCTGCTCTTTACCCCTCTCATAATCTCAGGTTTAATTGGGTCACTGATGAGTAAATCAGTGCACAGTCTAACATAAAGTGCTTAAGAGTGAGTAATGTCTGAGGCTGCATGTTTTGCAACAAGGTACGGAACAGATTGGTAAGTGTGACAGTGACACAGAGGGCACTGCACTTCCCTCTATGTTACCTTTTTCCCCTTCATGGTCCAGGGATTTGAGACTCAACTCTGCTCCCACCTGGCTGTATAACCTCAGCTCAAACTGCTGGTGAAGCTGCTGACCTGTGACAAAGTCCTCTGCAAATGTCTGCAGAAAATAAGAAATAAGGATAACACAGTAAAAATTACAGCCAGGGGATCAAGGTAACTCAAGAATTTGAGAGGAAGGATGCTGACATGAAGAGGAATAAACTTCAGATGAAAGAAACGGGGAGCTAGTTGTTAGGTTATTGGAAGTCCTTGGTATTGATGGAGCTGGTTGGAAGATGTTTGGTTTGTAATGCCAAGGGTTTGCTCCAGGGAGCCCCAGCAGTGGGTGCTTTTCCCCAGATGTTGCCTGCTGGGCCAACAAAGGCTCCTTGGATGCCTTTTGAGAGATGCTGAACGTAGCTCTGTTTTGTAGCTCATAAAATCATATCTTTCGAGTGTGCCAGTCGGTAAATACTTGTGTGTACTTGTAAATAGTTCATATGTTATTTGCAGAACCTCTTTGCACCTGACTACAGACACCTGAACAAAAGGACCCAAAAGAGGGGTGACAGCAGGACCATCTCTACAAAATGTCATCCCCTGAGCCATTTCAGCACTTCCAGACTGTACATGAAGCCACCAGTGTACATGGAGGAGGTTCCCACACAGGTATTGGGGTTTACCTGGCACAGAAAGTTTAGAGTGCCTACCTGGGGGACTTAGATAAGAGCTTTTACACTAGATATTGTGTGCCTTGCTTGTTCTGATTTATTAACGATGTATGAGATGATCCAATATTTGGCCACTGCCTTTAAATCATAGGATTTTCCATTCTAAATGACAACCTTTGCATTTTATTAGCGTGGCTTAGTCTTTAATAAGCCTTTACTGTGTCTATATATATTACCAGCACTCTAAGAACAAGTTTTTGTACCTGTTATAAATAAACTTAGCAGCGACGTGACCACATCCATGGGCATACCTGAGAATATGAGGCTGCTGCCCCAGGTCTCGACCAGCACACACAGTGGAGGAGGCGACTGTGTTGCTGCCACGCCGAGAGGGGAAGGTGTGGGCCAACAGCATTCATGCAGATGGGGGTGACACAGCCTCCTGAATTCAACAGCTTCTGCTCAGACTGAATCTGTATAAGCCATGTGAAGGTGCTTCGCTCCTCTTTCTCAATTTCCCTATTCCTCCAAGGGATGTTTTAGTTCCTCCTTCCCTGGAGAGACACAAAAATTAATCTATTAATGTCTGCAAAACACCAAAGAGAGAAGCACTTTGTAAATGCCACGGTTGATTATTGCTACTCAGCCTTTCAAAGGAGCATCAAACTATGTCTAGCCTTTGAGCTCAGCTGGATCTTTGGGGGGAAGCAGAGAACTGTACCTTGAGAGCTCAGGAGCTGCTGCTTGACAGCGTCTGTAAGCACAGCAGGCCAGCGTTCGCTGTGTGCCCTGAGCTGTGTTTGCCTTACTGCCAATTCTTTTTGCTTTAGCTGGGAATATGTTATTACATGTTAGTATTATTATCAAGAGTTAAAGTGGCAGGTTGATATTACCAATTTGTTGCTGATTTCTGTGGATTGCTCCTTGTTCTCCCTTAACTCAAATATCAGATGTCTGAATGCTAATTTTGAAGCCACTGGGAGCAATGCATTACAAGTACGGACTCACAGAAGACACTTGTTTGCAGAAGTCTCTGCCAGGACTGTGGCCAAAAGTGACTGGCAGTTTGGCCCATCTGAGCAAGGACTGGGGAAGGACATGTTGCTATCCAAGAAAAAGAGAAGAAATTATGAATGTGTGCTGAGCAAATTCCCGCAGTGATGCTGCGTCATCCCCTGGCAGTGACAAAGGGCGGCAGATATCTTCATCTACCCACAAGACATTAAAAACGTCGCTGGAAGCTTATTACAGTAATCATTTCCTCTGCCTGCCTTGTACAATATTACATCATGAAGCAATTTTCTCATTTTCAGGCCTCAGACCCTGGAACACAGCCCTGGATTCTACTGGAGAGTGTTGTTCTGTATTTTGTGGGTGATGTGGATAATTTCACCTAAAACTTGCTCTACTGGAATCACCCCATTGAAAGCTGTCAAGGTCCAGGAACTGGGTAGCTTGAGATAAAAATAGTGTGAGTTTTGTCCCTGCCTAGTAATTGTGTTCTTTTGCAATTAAATGAGCCTAGAAAGTAATTAATAGAGAATGAATTGATCACCCTGCTAGTTGAACGGCACCACCAGGATTCTCAAATCATGTATGTTGTGACCCAAAGGGTCACAAAGAACCTTTGTGGGAAGAACAAGTCGTAATTTAACTGTGGTGGTGCTAGTACTGCTAATGGGCTCCTTCACAGAAGGAGAGGATGAAAAAGTTGAATGGGACTGTATGATCTGAAGGTCACCTAATTTCATGTAACACTCCAGAAAGTTTCTAAGTAGCAGGAGAAACAGAATATATATCCTTGGAAACATGCAGCAATCCAAAGCCTCCAGAAAAATCCAGAGAATGTCCACAGGCAGAAAGGCAAAGGCTGATGCTGTCTGCAATTCTACAGCCTTCAATCTTGCAATAACTGCAATCCTGCCCATGGTCCTCATGTCCCCTGAGATTGTGCTTCTGCAGGGGATGGGCTGTCTGCTCCTTGCCAAAAGTTCAATTTAATGTCTCTGGCCATGGAGGATCATGTGGCTCATCACAAACTAATGCAACAGACTTTGCTCCTTGCATCCCCACAAATAGTGCTGCCAAGGTGGGGCAGTCTCTCTCAGGCACACATCAGAAGAGATTCCTGACAACTTGGAGCACGCTTCCGTGCTCCAGCAGCAGTCCCCAGTCTCCAGCCAGCCGCTTCTCTGCCTCTGGTTCTGCTCTTTCTGACCCCAGAAGTCTGCAGGAGAGGGTGCCACTCCTGCATGCCCCAGTTCAGGATTGCATGATGAGTAGGAAACACAAGTGTATACCACATGTCTTGTTGCTTTCTCTTCCTCTGCCAACGCTTACAGCAATGTGAAGGTTAATAATTTGTTTTCTTCTCCTTCAGCGCTCCCTGTCCCAAACCTGGCAACACAGACAAAATTAAACATATATGTGGGTTAAGTCCTTTCAATTCACTGGGAAAGGAAAGGACCTATGCCACTGAACAATCTGTCCCCTAGTCAGGAGCTGTCTTTGTGGCACTCGACTTCATCCCAGCTGCCTTAAGCACCTGTGTTACCAAAAGCAGGGCTGTAGCCACTCAGTACTCACTGTGTCAAGGACAATTGCCCCTGGAAGGGATCTAGGTCTCAGCTGAACTACTTGGCTGTGGAAGTACTTGTCTTATGCTTGTTACCAGTGGACTGCAGGGGCTACAGCTGACTCAAGTTAGGCGGCAAGTCCAAGTCTTTTGCTCCACATGCACGGAAAGATATGGCTATAACACACCTATGAAAGGGACTGCATTATTTGAGGCTGGTTTTAAAGAGGTCATGGCTTGTCTGTAAAATTAGCAAATAGACGTATTTCTTTTGGAAAATCTTACTCTAGAAGCAGGTGATTTCACAAATCAAGATGTTGTGTTGCAGTGTTTCCTTCAGCTGAAACCACTTGAGGAAGAAGTTTCCTAAGACTCAATATGGAAAATCAGTGGGGTTAGATAGAAACTGTAAGTAAAAACTGCACAGTTAATGCTAGCAAAATGACCACTGGAGGAGTGGTTTTGATTATAATCTTTATGTGGGGCTGAGTGAAAATATCTAAGCTAGTATCTGCCACATGAAATTTTTGAACCTGCCTGTGAAAATTTCCTAATTCTTCATTTATACATATACTTGATTAAGAAGTCTGAATGCCAGAAATTACCAGAATTACACCTGTAATGTTGTTATATAAGATGGCATATTATCCTACAGATACACCAAAGAGAAATTAGTTCATTTGGACTTCAATTTTTGGTCTTTTTTAATGTCATTCTGGGTACTTCGCTGTAAGAGTCAAAAACCTGACCTCTTTGTATTGTTATCACTGTAACTGAGCAAAACGCACCATTCATGATTCACCTTTAGTTTATTAGCAAACATAATACTATTTTGAATTTGGCTAATTTCCAAGTCAAATAAAAACTCTTCATATTCACATCTGTTCATCTTCCACTGATTTGATACCTATCTAGTGTTACTTTAGACTATTTCTGGGTTTGTGCTAGTTTTTTTTTTATCATAGACAATCATCTACATTTTGCCTACTTTGGAAAATTAATGGAGCTCTCCTGTTTTGATGTTTATACATTATCTGACTCTGCACCACACCATCTGCTCTCTTAGACAAAAAAATATCTTTGTTTACTTTTCTAGAAGTGTTTTCAACTTCATATGTATTACCAGATGACCTCCCTGACCTTTTCTAGCGCTCTAAATAATTTGTCAATATAATGAAAGAATACATTTCCTCTATGATTTATTACTTGCTGTACTGGTTTAATTGATGAAGCAGAGTGGATCTCTGCATCTAGATTGAATTTTTGCAGCCTTTACTGATTTAAAACATAATGTAGATAGTGTGGGACAAGGCCATGTTTTAAGTGATTTGCCAGATGGCTACATGCACTGGGATATAATTTAGATGAGTCCTCTGCCATTACATTCCTTCATGTATGTGTTTTATGAAAGATATTTAGTACATTATCAGTGAATAAAATAATGAGGAAACTTTCAGTCAGATCAGTGTTTAGTGTTGGCACAGATAGATTATTTTTTTTTCTTTTGCTCCACCAGTTAATGATTTTATAATCCTGTCAGATACATAGCAAATCACTGCTTAGTGACAAGTCAACTTGGCTTGCTTATGCAAATGCATTTAAAACTCCTTAGGTCTGGAAAGAAGCTGTGAGATCTCAGACAAGAAAGGTCTTTGGTATGTTTTTCCAGACATAGTCCAGAAGGTGCACAGACATGCAAGGCTGGAAAAAAGCACTTTTGAAGAACAAGTGTCCTGGTTTCAGCTGGGATGGAGTTAACTTCTTTTCTAGCAGCTGATGTAGTGCTGCGCTTTGGATTTGGGATGGGAAATAGTGTTGATAACACACTGGTCGTTTTGGTTGTTGCTGAGCTCTCAAGGTCTTTTCTGCTCCTCACAGTGCCCCACCAGTGAGTAGGCTGGGAGTGCACAAAAAGTTGGGGGGAGACACAACCGGGATAGTTGACCCCAACTGACTACAGGGGTATCCCATGCCATATGATGTCATGCTGAGTATATGAAACTGGGGGGAGAAGAAGAAAGGAGGGGGGTGTTTGGAGTTACAGTGTTCATCTTCCCAAGGTCCCGCTATGTGTGGTGGAGCCCTGCTCTGCTGGAGATGACTGAACCCCTGCCTGCCCATGGGAAGCAGCAAGTGAATTCCTTGTTTTGCTTTGCTTGTGTGTGCAACTTTTGCTTTACCCATCAACCTATCTTTATCTCAAGCCACGATTTTTTTCTTACTTTTACTCTTCTGTTTCTCTCCCCCATCGCGACTGTGGGGAGTGAGTGAGCGGCTGTGTGGTTCTGGTGGGCGGCTGGGGTTAAACCACCAGAGCAAGACAATTTCCACTTCAGACAGAGATTCAGATAGGAGTCCATTTGGAGTCCAACTCCCAAGTTGTTCACCTTGTCTTCACCTCTAGCCTGAAGATGAAGAGGCAGGGTTTTGCTTTGGAGAAGGATTATTGCCCTTCTCATCGAGGATGCGTGCAGGGGAAAGACACCCAGGTATATGTGACTGATGAGACTTACGGCTTGTTTCAAGCGATAACACTCTTTTCTCTGTGTGTGAGTAACAGGATTTTGTTATACAGCAGTATTTTCTAGTTGTCTTATTCTGAGAGAAGCCCAACAACCACTTTGCCTGCTGGCTGCAGTGGGTTCAGCTGCCTGCAGCCATCTCAGCAGGCAAGCTGAGACAGGAGGGAGCAACCTGTGCCCTGTGCTGCCCAGTCTCCACTGGGAAGGAGGTGCTGCTGCACTAGCAGCCTGCCATCTCAGCTCCTCACCCCAGCAACACACCAGTAGCAGATGCCACTGACCTAGGGAGCCACGGGGGAATCAATGCTGCCCCCTCCCCAGCCTCAGCTTGGGGTGAAACCTAATGCACTTCCAGCCTTTAATCTGTGCACGCTGTTGTCCCTCTACAGTCCAGGACTAATTTTGTGCCCATAGTAGAACTTGATAGTGACCAAAACTTGATGCTGGTTCCAGAACATGTTTATGTACATTTTTGCCTCCATCTGCCATATTCTAAGATCTCCTTGAGCACAAAATTAGTCCTCAAAAGATCTATTTTCATAGAATCATAGAATCATAGAATTTCCCAGGCTGGAAGGGACCTCCAAGGGTCATCTAGTCCGACCTCCCCACAGTCAGCAGGGACACCCCCAACTAGACCAGGTTGCCCAGGGCCTCGTCAAACCTCTCCTTCAATATCTCCAGGGATGGGGCCTCAACCACCTCCCTGGGCAACCTGTTCCAGTGCTCCACTACCCTCACAGTAAAGAACCCCCTCCTAATCTCCAATCTAAATCTGTTCCCCTCCAGCTTAAAGCCATTGCCCCTCGTCCTGTCACTACAGGCCTTTCTAAACGGGTTCTCCCCAGCCTTCCTGTAGGCTCCCTTCAGGTACTGGAAGGCTGCTATTAGGTCTCCCCGGAGCCTCCTCTTCTCCAGGCTGAACAACCCCAGCTCCCTCAGCCTGTCCTTGTAGCAGAGGTGCTCCATCCCTCTGATCATCCTTGTGGCCCTCCTCTGGACCCTCTCCATCAGGTCCATGTCCTTCTTATATTGAGGGCTCCAGACCTGCACACAATACTCCAGGTGAGGTCTCACCAGAGCAGAGTAAAGTGGCAGAATCACCTCTCTGGACCTGCTGGCAACGCTTCTTTTGATGCAGCCCAGGATGCGATTGGCCTTCTGGGCTGCAGCTGCACACTGCCTGCTCATGTCCAGCTTCTCGTCCACCAGCACCCCCAAGTCCCTTTCCTCAGGGCTGCTTTCCAACACCTCACCCCCTAGTTTGTATTGGTGGCGAGGATTGTTCCGGCCCAGGTGCAGAACCTTGCATTTGCTCTTGTTGAACCTCATGAGGTTCACCTGGGCCCACCTCTCCAGCCTGTCCAGGTCCTTTTGGATGACATCCCGTCCCTCTGGTGTATCGACAACACCACACAGCTTGGTATCATCCGCAAACTTGCTGATGGTGCCTTTAATCTCCCTGTCTATATCATTGATAAAAATGTTAAACAGCACCGGCCCCAGCACGGACCCTTGAGGAACACCACTTGTGACTGGTCTCCATCTGGACTTTGAGCCATTGAGTACCACCCTCTGGATGCGACCATCTAGCCAGTTCCTTATCCACTGAACAGTCCACCCATCAAATCCGTACCCCTCCAATTTGGCAATCAGGATGTTGTGGGGGACCGTGTCAAAGGCCTTACAGAAATCCAGATAGATCACATCCATAGGTTGCCCCTTGTCTACTGACCAAGTCACTTTATCATAGAAGGCCACTAGGTTAGTCAGGCAGGACCTGCCCCTAGTAAAGCCATGTTGGGTGTCCTGGATCACCTCCCTGTCCTCCATGAGCCCAAGCATGGCATCTAGGAGGATCTGTTCCATGATCTTCCCAGGCACAGAGGTGAGACTGACAGGTCGGTAGTTCCCAGGGTCCTCCTTTCTACCCTTTTTAAAAATGGGTGTGATGTTCCCCTTCTTCCAGTCTGCAGGGACTTCACCTGACTGCCATGATTTTTCAAATATCATGGGAAGTGGCTTGGCAACTACGTCAGCCAGTTCCTTCAGGACTCTGGGATGTATCTCATCAGGTCCCATGGACTCGTATATCTTCAGGCTCCTGAGTTGATCTCGTACCTTGTCTTCACTTACAGTGGGAGGGGCTTTGTCACCCTGGTCTCCAACTTTTTTGTCATCAACACAAGAACTAGGAGGAAGGGGGTTACCAGTGAAGACTGAAGCAAAGAAGTCATTGAGAACTTCTGCCTTCTCCTCATCTGTTGATACAAGTTCCCCACTGTTGCACATCAAGGGGGGTACATTTTCTTTAACCTTCCTTTTCTGGTTAACGTACCTGTAGAAGCCTTTCTTATTTTTCTTTACGTCCCTTGCCCAGTTCAGTTCTAGCTGTGCCTTGGCCTTCCTGACCTCATTCCTACACATCTTGGCAGCATCCCTATACTCTTCTATTTTACTGCAGGCAGAATTACATATCTGCTTTTTTCTCTAGGACTAGGGACACATGAAAGTGCTGTTTTATGCCTCAGTTTCCCAAATCATATTTACCCATTCAGATCTGTCTAGAGCACAAGCTCTTCATAGCAAAATAAGTCTCTTAAAATACTATTGAATGCAGTCACAGACAATAAAACACCAGTCTTATTTAAAGGGCTGTTATGCTAGTTCTAATACCGATAATATCTTCCATCTTCTGATATGGAAATATTAGTTATGAGGTCCTTAGTACAGCCTTTCCCTTATGGCCCCAAAAGGGATGGTGACAGTAATGGATGGGAAAGGTGGGGTAGCCCACGCTGTGCAAAAGAAAGCAGATGAAAAACATCTGAGTGCTTCTCTACCCCCAGGAAGGATGCAACCTGAGATAGGACCATGTGTGTGCTGATTTAGAATAACATTTCCTTCCTATGTTAGTCTCTATGAAAATGCAAACAGGTGTTAGAAAGCTAGTGTTACATTCTGACAAAATATATTTAAACAACAGGCCCGGGCTTGCCCCAGCTCAGGGGTGGTGGAAGGAGCCAGGAGAGATGGAAAATAATAAGCAAGCTCCTCCTAGAGGCATTCTGCAGCTCACCCAGGTTTCAGGGATCACGTTCTTCCCTTATTTTGCTCCTCTCCCTTCCACCCCCTGGATAACACCACAGTTCGGCAGTGGTCGCAGGGAAAGGAATGAGACTTTGGGCTATGTCAAGAGCTGGAAGTATGCCCGTTGCCAAAGCAGAGGCAACAGGCTCCTGCTGGGGCTGTCAGCCTTCCCCTGCTGCCAAGAAAAGGTGCCAGGGAATAATCCCTCCAGTAGGTTTACCTGCCCCAGGGCTGAATCCTGGGGTGGGTGATGTGTCTGAGCAAGAGAGCTGGGGAGTGCATTTCACAAGGCTCTTGCATCAGCCATCAGGAGGATTGGGGAGGGGAAGAGAAGCAGCTCTTTGGGCTTGCCCCTCCGTGCACACAGCAGTTGAGGAGCAAACGAGGAGAGGCAGCGGCTCAGCAGATGTCTGGGTTGGCAGCCTGCCCTTGCCTAGTGTCAGGGTGGTACCTTCGTGCTCATCAGGGAACAGACGTGTGTGGCTCCAGACACATCAGGTGTACGTGTTTGTCAGGAACACATGCAGGGAAAAAAGGAATATAACCCACCTGCCTGCTTTCCTAAGACTTATTTAAGTAATATAACAATATACACATAAGATAAATGGCCAATATTTAGCTTGTAATTATAATTTTGAATTTTTTTCCCTTCCCTTGCAAGGTGGTCAGCTCTCAGAGCCGCAACACGGGGATAGGAATTCAGCCCACAGGCTTCTGGTGTTTATCCACACAAAACCTATGTGGACTCAGCACCACAAACCTTTCCACACGTCACATGAAATTATTCAACCCAGTAACTGCCTGCATCCATGAATTCTATTGGTGGGGGTTAACTGTTTGTAAAATGGGAAAAATATGTTGTCTTTTGCACAAGAGCTGCAGCCCATCACTTAACTATTCTATACCTTAACCACTTGCAGTATGCAGTGTTGCTTACAAATACCACCTTCTGAAAAGTCTTTTTCCCCTTGCAATTTTGCATTGAGGTATTTTGGGAAAGGAAGGAACAGCATTACTTCCCCAGACCTATGGGTGTAAAGGACCAAAGAGAGGTTCCTGAGGACTGAAAGTGGTGAACATCATATCTGCTAATGGGCTTAATACAGCTCTGCATTTATATTATTTAACTGAGAACATAGTTTAGCTTTGTTACTTTATTATAAAAACTGATTGGAGTCCTGGATGAATGCCTGAACACTCAAGCCGATTTTCCTCTAATTATCTTGGAGGGGGAGCGGGGAGGAGAGGAGGGAAGGTGAGAAGGATAGTGCTTTAATCATTTGAATTTTTTACTGTAATTGAAACTTTTTTCCTTGTGAGTGGAGAGACAACGGGAACCTAATTAGAGTGCGTGATAATTCTCACACAGATATAATTAAGCAGGAAGATCAATCTCCTTCTGGACTGCTGCTGTTTTAGAATCATAGAATGGTTCAGGTTGGATCCTTAGGGATCATCTAGTTCCCTGCCATGGTGAGGCACACTTCCCACTAGACCAGGTTGCTCAAAGCCCCATCCAGTCTTGAATACGTCCAGGGGTGATGCATCCACAACTTCACTGGTCAACATCTTCCAGTGCCTCATCACCACCACAGTAAAGAATTTATTCCTAATATCTTATCTAAATCTACCCTCTTTCAGTTCAAAACTGTTACCCCTTGTCCTATCACTACACTCCCTGATAAAGAGTCCCTCCCCATCTCTCCTGTAGGCCCCCTTCAGGTACTGGAAGGCTGCTATAAGGTCTCCCCAGAGCCTTCTCTTCTCCAGGCTAAACAACCCCAACTCTCTCAGCCTGTCCTCATAGGAGAGATGCTCCATCATCTTCGTGGCCCTCCTCTAGATTTTCTCCAGCAGGTCCATGTCCTCCTTAGGTTGGGGGCCTGAGAGGTGGACGCAGTACTCCAGGTGGGGTCTCACCAGAGTGGAGTAGAAGGGCAGAATCACCTCCCTTGACCTGCTGGCAACATTGTGTTGATGCAGTCCAGGATGGAGTTGGCTTTCTGGACTGCAGGTGCCCATTACTGGATCATTTTGAGCTTCTCATCCGCCAACGTCCCCAAGTCCTTCTCCTCAGGGCTGCTCTCAATCCGTTCTCAACCCAGCCTGTATTTGTGCTTGGGATTGTTGTGACCCAGCTGCAGGACCTTGCACTTAGCCTTGTTGACCATCATAAGGTTCAAATGGGCCCACCTCTCAAGCCTGTCCAGGTCTTTCTGGATGGCATCCCTTCCCTCCAGCATGTCAACTGTGCCACACAGCTTGCTGTTGCTAGCAAACTTGCTGAGGGTGCACTCTGTCCCACTGTCCATGCTGCTGACAAAGACATTAAACAGCACTGGTCCCAGTACTGGACCTTGAGGAATGCCACTCGTCACTGCTTCCCCTTGGACATTGAGCCATTGACCTCAACTCTTTGACTGCAGCCATCCAGCCAATTCCTCATCTACCTCTGTGGTCCATCAGTTTAATCCATGTCTCATAGAAGGTCACCAGATTTGTCAGGCACTACTTACCCTTGGTGAAGCATTGTTGGCTGTTAGAGTTTCCAGGAGTGTCTGCTCCATGACATTGCTGGGCACAGAGGTGAGACTGACTGGCCTGTAGTTTCCTGGGTCTCCCCTTTTTCCCTTTTTAAACATGGGGGTTATGTTTCCCCTTTTCCAGTCAGTGGCAACTTCACCGGACTGCCACGACTTCACAAGTATGATGCCTAGTGGCTTAGCAACTTCATCCACCAGTGCTCTCAGGACCTGTGGATATGTCTCCTTGTGCATTGTCAGGTTGCTCAGATGATCTTGAACCTGGTTTTCAGTGAGTGGTTCCTCATTCTCCCAATCCCTGCCTTTGCCCTCTGTGACTTGGGCACTGTGCTTAGAGCTGTTGCTGGAGAAGTCTGGGGCAAAAAAGCCATTGATTACCTCAGTCTTCTCCACATCCCAGGTGACCAGGTCTACTTTTTCCTTCTAAAGAGGGCCCACATACCCACAGAAGCTTTTCTTGTTTCTCTTGATGTGTCTGGCAAGGTTTAAGTCTATCTATTAGCTTTCCTAACCTGATCCCTGGCTACTCTGTTTTGGGGATAGATGTTTAAGTATACAGATATAAATCCTTTCTGTGGGGGATACAGGATAATGTTGTTTTGGGATAAAGGTTTTACTTGATTTATCTTTGTAGTGGCCATGTTACTTATGAATGGTAGTAATGAATGGCCATCATTTTAGAAGAAAAAAGAGTCTTGTTGCTGAAAAATTGCACGAGTATATACAGGAGTTTAAAAGTGAATTCTGTATGAAATTGTTCGCCTTTCCAAAATATTCTGGAACTTTTTACAGAAGTTTTTTACAGAAATTTTATTTTTAATGCATTCATGGAACTAGAGATGCCTTAAATGAGTCAGAGTGTTTGGTCATGTCCTGAGCGGATGCTGGGTGGTCAGTGAATCTGACTACTCTGGATGTACATGAGTAATGCAAAGGAGAAGTACAGAATATCATCTTTCAGATAATATTCTGAAAAATATCTAAAAAAAAAAGTAACGGCCCATTGCACTGTGATTTACTGAGCTGGACACCTCACTCGGAGGACAGAGCTAACAGGAAAAAATCAGACAGATAACCTCTCAAAGCAGCAGATCAGTTAAATGTCCTTTCTTTTCAGTGTGCTGTGCATGGATCCTTCATTTTTTTACCCTCTGACAATCCTGAAATGAAAAAAAGATCAGTGAAGAAAGCATAGTGAAAGCAAGTGTAATATCAGACAATACTTGATCACAGGATTAACTTTACATTGGTCCACACCCTCAGAAGTGAAGGTACTTGTTTTCACAGTCAAATTTCTGCTTTACCTACAACAGCGTATCCCATGTGTGTCTTGGGTGGCATAAGCATAAATGCCTGGTTCACCAGCTGCCAAGTTCCTCCATTCCTAGCATATCTTCTGAAAGTATCTTCTATGGAAAGTGCTATAGTACTTCTGATAATGGCACCACAGTGTCACAGTGTCTGAAAATGCACTTTGCCATAATGATCCAGGTAATGAAAGCTGAATTACAGTGAAAATCCTGGAGAAGTGCTATGACATCCTCTACTCACGGCAAATGTGTTCTTCCTTGCTTTTATAATAAAATACCATGATGATTAGGCCATTAATTTAAGAAGTCCTAAAGTAAAAACCCAACTGACTCACTGATACTCTGTGGCATCATTTGTTAAAGTCTTTTCTGAAAGACAACTACAGAAATGGCAGGAGCCATTGGTTAAGCTAAAAACTTACAATTTCATTAATAAAAGAGAACATAACAGTGTACATCAGATCAAACATTACATTATTACTGAAATTACTTTTTGCTATAAATAAGCTTGGCTTTGAATACAGTGCTGGTATACTTAACATTCTTAAACAGCTTGTCAAATAATTCTTATTAGCTGCTGTCTGTATGTTTTTGCTTACTATTAATAATCTATTGTCAAGGAAAATAGGAAGAATTAATTTGTAAAGTCTGAGATGTATATAAAAAAGCATATACACAAACATTGTCAGCAACAACTCCCAATTTTGTTTCAGCTTGATTCCCTCCTGCTATACACATATTCAAGGAAAGTGGTGAATAAGCAGCCTCAAAGGCCTGGCCACTTGCTACAAACATTGTGGTAGTGAAGTATCTTTAAATATGCAGATATTTTGTTATTAACCTTACAGATTGCTCATGATTTTATGTTTCCTTTAACTTTGCCAACCTTTGTTATAGGGTAACATAATCAACTTGCTTATCCTTTATCAGTTGTCTAGAAAACCCAAGGAGCTAGAAAGATCTTTAACAAGTTTCTGAGGTAGTTGAAGATCTTACAGAAAAATAGAAGTCAGTACTATTTTCCCCTGTATCATTTTTATCCTCTGTGGAAGAAAGGCTCCTCTCTGGCTACTGTTCCCTTTGTTTCCTCTGTCTCCTCCATATCCACTGAGCAGAGAAGAACATGTGTCAAAGTGAACTAAGTAAAGGGAGGCAAACAACTTTTACTCATGTTTGTCCTCAGCTGCATTACTGCTCAGGCGAAGGCTGTGGAAATTTCACAGAGGAGGTAATTACCTCTGCATCTTTTCAGGCCAAGTAGTTTAAGTTACCTTTGATACCACAAACAACCTCATAAGAGAAAAAAAAAAAAAGAAAGAAGGCCCTGCTAGTCTGTACTTCAAGACAATGAAAGTCATGTTCTGCTGCTCGGCTTTTTAATGCTTCACCAAAATCCCTAAGGGGTATTCTACTTGCCCTTTTCATGTTTGCTTGCAGATCACAGCAACCAGAAAATGTGTGCATAACGAGAATGATCAAGGCTCATGTGAACATTAAGGTTGTTGTTACTGGCGAGTGACTGTGTAAAACCACCTTTTGGCTGTGACTACAAGTGTTTCATGAATACTTGAAGAACTGGGTTGCATTGTCAGCACAGAAAAAAAACAGTGCCTGCATTTGGTCCCTTTTCATTTCAATTATTGTTGGTAACTATTTGACTGAGAAAAGAGAGACATGTGGAGAAGGAAATGTGAAGAAATTAATGTGTAGGTAATCACTGCTGTGAGGCAGTCCTTAGCACTGATCTTACTGCAGTTTTCTCAGCCAGGCGAGAGACTGTGAAATAATCTGTTTTAATGTTGGCGTTTGCTTTTCAAGCTAGATCAGAAGCTGTGGAAATTATTCACTTTGACAAGAGTATGAAAAACTTGCTTGCTGTCTTTGCGCTGATGCCAGTTGTTCTGTGAGTTCAGTTGGACTCCTGTAGAGCAAAGTGAAGGAAACATGCTTTGTTTTTCCCTAATGAATCCTGTATGATCATTTTAGTCCCTGCTTAAAGTGCTCCTGTCTTTTGGGAAAGGAGGAAGTTTGCTTCCTCTTTCTTTCTACCTCCACTTGTCAGAACATAATGAAAATATGCTCCTCTTGAGGAGAAATCTGAAAAATGAAGCCACTGTAAAGATTCAGGTGGAGCATTTCAGCTGTAGCCCTGAGGAGGCAGCTCTTAGAAACTACAGAGATGAATCCTGATCAATAAAGAGGTTTTCTTTCCATCTATTTTCAGAGTTTAAGTTTGGAGAATTAACTTCCCAAAGTTAAGGAGAATTTGGGAATTAAAAGGTAGTACTAAAAGGACATATTTTGTGCCTAATACTATCTATTTTTATCTTTGTAAAGATTTTTCCAGATTCACAGGTTTTATAATCTTATAAATGCAGAGAAAATGTGATGTAGCTTCACAAATAATGGCCCAGAGAAGCTGGGGTCCTGCTCTGACCTGTGGCTTGCTGGCTCTGGGTTATGAGATGTAAAGTTGACTGTGACCCCAAGGATGCATTGCCTTGCCTCCTGAGGACAGTCAGTTAGGTCCCTCATTTCTCCTACAGGATTTCCACTTACGATTCTCACTTTTCTGGGCAGAGCACCCTGGAAGTTGTGGTTATCCTGACGGTGAATGTGGTCACTCCCACGACTGTAGCAGCTGTTATGGATTGGAAAATCCATTTGAACCCTGCCTAAAGGACAGGAAACAGAAAAATGACCTTCCACTGCTGCCTACCCCTAAGAATGAAGGAGAAGAAAAGGCCACATGGTTCAGAGCTGGACATGTGAAGTTATTGCAATTTATCTTCTCCTCTGCTACAACCATCATGTCCCCTTCCACAGCCCACAGCAACCGGTTCATGTCTGCACTCTTTCTACAACCGATCTCCTTGACCATCACCAGCCTTCATCCCTCTAATCTGATTTCTTCTTCACTTCTGGCAATGCCATCCCCAGGTAACCTTGCTGTTTCCAGGAGGAGATATATTGTAATACATTTTTAAAATTTTTTGGATGAGTGCAGGAAAAATTTGTAGTTAATGAACCCTGAGCGTGAAAAAGAATAGTTGATTTGGGATCAAAGTTGATCATTGGGAAGTTGATGAGCTTGCAGGGAGAACTGCAGTCAAAACAGTTGTAGGTGTGTTAGATGAAACAGAATTTCATGAAGGGAAACTGGAATTTGACCTTTCAGTCATATTCTGTTAGACCTCTTTATGCAGTTAGATGCGTGTCAGAGCACTATTTACTCTAATGTCTGCTGGGTTGTCACCTGTGTCCACATAGGACTCTGTCACAGTCAGAGAAGCTGATAGTGGCCTCTAGAAATATTTGAAGAGTTAAGTTCCAGTGCGTGTTTCTTGAGATAAAAGTGAGATAAAAGCATGCTGACAACAATGGGAACAAGGCCAGTAACTCATTTGATGATTTCCTGCCCTGCACACTTGAAAGGCACATGGAGGAATCAGCAAGCAGAAGGGAAGACCAACACTGGAAGGTATGTTCAGCATGGCTATCATATTTTATTTACAAGATGACTACTAGAACCATTTGGAAACATTCCTTCTTGGAAAACAGCAGACCAGGAAAGCGTCTTGTCATCCAAAAGAAACTGTGAACTCTTGGGTGCAGACAACCAAATATGCAACTTGCACTCATACCTACGCTTAACCATTTAGGTTGCCTCCCCTCTGCCAGAAAAGTTAACAAGCTACTAGCATAAGCAGCCAGCCTCAGCTGATTATCTATTTAAAAGTGCGGCAATGAATAGCATAAAATTTAACATCAAGATGTAGAGTGCTGCTTTGACCCAGTCACCAAAATACCGTAAATTACCAGGACAATTTCATTGCAGTTGCAGAATCATTAATGGTACACTTGGTAACAAAATAACTGGCACTTTATTGATAAAAAGCATTTTTTAAATCAATAAATGTACTTATATACACTGGCTACTATGCACAGCTATTAAAAATATTGACTACCTTCACAATATGATGGTTTGAAAATGAACAGTAAGCTGACTGAGCTATTTTAATCAACAAAAAGCTGATGAATGAAAATCATTAGCCCTGGCTTCTGAAGAAGTAGGAGCTTAAATGATCACTTTTTCAGTCACTTGCATTCTGATGCCTTGAGATTGGACTTAAGAAAATTTGACAGGGATAGATTTCTCAAAAATAGCTGAGTGTGTAGAAGTCTTGTGGGAAATTGAAAGTTGGCTGTAGGAGACATTTTTGACTGGATTCTCCACTAACAGCAGAGAAAAAGTGAAGCTCAATCACTGCCTTTGTGGCTGGATGGCCATTAGCTGTCATCATGTAAGTAACCTGGAACTACGTTGTCTCAGTTTGACAGTACGGGCAGTGAAGGAGGTTTTCCAGGAATGCAGAGGGAATCTGAAGGCAGTTCTAGGCAAATGGTAGAGGGAAAGAAAGCTAATTACTGTGGAGACATGACTGCAGAGGACACGACTCCATAGGACAAAAGCCCATACAAAATTAGGCTTATTTTCTTTTTCTATGGAACTTCTTTTAAAAGCAAGACAACAGGTATCAGAAGCAAAATAACAGTGCATCAGATGGTGCTCCAGTTGTAAGGCACTACATATATATTTAACCTGGAAGGTCTGTTAGCTTTTAGACTTTACTAGCACAGGTTTTCTTACATTGTTATGTGTGAGCAGAAGTGATATTACTATTTCATGATGTTATTCTGCCAAACGCTAACCTTTCCAAGACTAGGAGATGCAATTTTAGGGAACACAAAATGTTCCTGAAAGCCAGTCATGTGCCTTTAAGGAAAAAAAAAAAAAACAAAACTATTTCAGTACACTTATCCAGCTGAAGGGTATAATTAACATTGAATATAGGTGATCAAAGGCAAGATATCTCTTGTGGCACCGGTGTTCTGCTTTCCTCAGAGGCCTGGGAGCCAGAGATCCAGCCTCCCAGATCTTTGGAGAAAGGAACCAGCTGTGGCCTACAGTCACTGCTGATTGCACTTGCTCTCAGGGAAGACTGGCAGCCTAAACAGCCTTCTGAAACAACGTGAACATCGTTACATGAATGCCTGTTATGTGAATAATTGAGGGGAGAAGCTTGGAGGCTTAAGCTCCTGTTTCT
>NW_015094508.1:2440014-2458671 GCF_001431845.1 Calidris pugnax
CTACCCTTTTTAAAAATGGGTGTGATGTTCCCCTTCTTCCAGTCTGCAGGGACTTCACCTGACTGCCATGATTTTTCAAATATCATGGAAAGTGGCTTGGCAACTACGTCAGCCAGTTCCTTCAGGACTCTGGGATGTATCTCATCAGGTCCCATGGACTCGTATATCTTCAGGCTCCTGAGTTGATCTCGTACCTTGTCTTCACTTACAGTGGGAGGGGCTTTGTCACCCTGGTCTCCAACTTTTTTGTCATCAACACAAGAACTAGGAGGAAGGGGGTTACCAGTGAAGACTGAAGCAAAGAAGTCATTGAGAACTTCTGCCTTCTCCTCATCTGTTGATACAAGTTCCCCACTGTTGCACATCAAGGGGGGTACATTTTCTTTAACCTTCCTTTTCTGGTTAACGTACCTGTAGAAGCCTTTCTTATTTTTCTTTACGTCCCTTGCCCAGTTCAGTTCTAGCTGTGCCTTGGCCTTCCTGACCTCATTCCTACACATCTTGGCAGCATCCCTATACTCTTCTATTTTACTGCAGGCAGAATTACATATCTGCTTTTTTCTCTAGGACTAGGGACACATGAAAGTGCTGTTTTATGCCTCAGTTTCCCAAATCATATTTACCCATTCAGATCTGTCTAGAGCACAAGCTCTTCATAGCAAAATAAGTCTCTTAAAATACTATTGAATGCAGTCACAGACAATAAAACACCAGTCTTATTTAAAGGGCTGTTATGCTAGTTCTAATACCGATAATATCTTCCATCTTCTGATATGGAAATATTAGTTATGAGGTCCTTAGTACAGCCTTTCCCTTATGGCCCCAAAAGGGATGGTGACAGTAATGGATGGGAAAGGTGGGGTAGCCCACGCTGTGCAAAAGAAAGCAGATGAAAAACATCTGAGTGCTTCTCTACCCCCAGGAAGGATGCAACCTGAGATAGGACCATGTGTGTGCTGATTTAGAATAACATTTCCTTCCTATGTTAGTCTCTATGAAAATGCAAACAGGTGTTAGAAAGCTAGTGTTACATTCTGACAAAATATATTTAAACAACAGGCCCGGGCTTGCCCCAGCTCAGGGGTGGTGGAAGGAGCCAGGAGAGATGGAAAATAATAAGCAAGCTCCTCCTAGAGGCATTCTGCAGCTCACCCAGGTTTCAGGGATCACGTTCTTCCCTTATTTTGCTCCTCTCCCTTCCACCCCCTGGATAACACCACAGTTCGGCAGTGGTCGCAGGGAAAGGAATGAGACTTTGGGCTATGTCAAGAGCTGGAAGTATGCCCGTTGCCAAAGCAGAGGCAACAGGCTCCTGCTGGGGCTGTCAGCCTTCCCCTGCTGCCAAGAAAAGGTGCCAGGGAATAATCCCTCCAGTAGGTTTACCTGCCCCAGGGCTGAATCCTGGGGTGGGTGATGTGTCTGAGCAAGAGAGCTGGGGAGTGCATTTCACAAGGCTCTTGCATCAGCCATCAGGAGGATTGGGGAGGGGAAGAGAAGCAGCTCTTTGGGCTTGCCCCTCCGTGCACACAGCAGTTGAGGAGCAAACGAGGAGAGGCAGCGGCTCAGCAGATGTCTGGGTTGGCAGCCTGCCCTTGCCTAGTGTCAGGGTGGTACCTTCGTGCTCATCAGGGAACAGACGTGTGTGGCTCCAGACACATCAGGTGTACGTGTTTGTCAGGAACACATGCAGGGAAAAAAGGAATATAACCCACCTGCCTGCTTTCCTAAGACTTATTTAAGTAATATAACAATATACACATAAGATAAATGGCCAATATTTAGCTTGTAATTATAATTTTGAATTTTTTTCCCTTCCCTTGCAAGGTGGTCAGCTCTCAGAGCCGCAACACGGGGATAGGAATTCAGCCCACAGGCTTCTGGTGTTTATCCACACAAAACCTATGTGGACTCAGCACCACAAACCTTTCCACACGTCACATGAAATTATTCAACCCAGTAACTGCCTGCATCCATGAATTCTATTGGTGGGGGTTAACTGTTTGTAAAATGGGAAAAATATGTTGTCTTTTGCACAAGAGCTGCAGCCCATCACTTAACTATTCTATACCTTAACCACTTGCAGTATGCAGTGTTGCTTACAAATACCACCTTCTGAAAAGTCTTTTTCCCCTTGCAATTTTGCATTGAGGTATTTTGGGAAAGGAAGGAACAGCATTACTTCCCCAGACCTATGGGTGTAAAGGACCAAAGAGAGGTTCCTGAGGACTGAAAGTGGTGAACATCATATCTGCTAATGGGCTTAATACAGCTCTGCATTTATATTATTTAACTGAGAACATAGTTTAGCTTTGTTACTTTATTATAAAAACTGATTGGAGTCCTGGATGAATGCCTGAACACTCAAGCCGATTTTCCTCTAATTATCTTGGAGGGGGAGCGGGGAGGAGAGGAGGGAAGGTGAGAAGGATAGTGCTTTAATCATTTGAATTTTTTACTGTAATTGAAACTTTTTTCCTTGTGAGTGGAGAGACAACGGGAACCTAATTAGAGTGCGTGATAATTCTCACACAGATATAATTAAGCAGGAAGATCAATCTCCTTCTGGACTGCTGCTGTTTTAGAATCATAGAATGGTTCAGGTTGGATCCTTAGGGATCATCTAGTTCCCTGCCATGGTGAGGCACACTTCCCACTAGACCAGGTTGCTCAAAGCCCCATCCAGTCTTGAATACGTCCAGGGGTGATGCATCCACAACTTCACTGGTCAACATCTTCCAGTGCCTCATCACCACCACAGTAAAGAATTTATTCCTAATATCTTATCTAAATCTACCCTCTTTCAGTTCAAAACTGTTACCCCTTGTCCTATCACTACACTCCCTGATAAAGAGTCCCTCCCCATCTCTCCTGTAGGCCCCCTTCAGGTACTGGAAGGCTGCTATAAGGTCTCCCCAGAGCCTTCTCTTCTCCAGGCTAAACAACCCCAACTCTCTCAGCCTGTCCTCATAGGAGAGATGCTCCATCATCTTCGTGGCCCTCCTCTAGATTTTCTCCAGCAGGTCCATGTCCTCCTTAGGTTGGGGGCCTGAGAGGTGGACGCAGTACTCCAGGTGGGGTCTCACCAGAGTGGAGTAGAAGGGCAGAATCACCTCCCTTGACCTGCTGGCAACATTGTGTTGATGCAGTCCAGGATGGAGTTGGCTTTCTGGACTGCAGGTGCCCATTACTGGATCATTTTGAGCTTCTCATCCGCCAACGTCCCCAAGTCCTTCTCCTCAGGGCTGCTCTCAATCCGTTCTCAACCCAGCCTGTATTTGTGCTTGGGATTGTTGTGACCCAGCTGCAGGACCTTGCACTTAGCCTTGTTGACCATCATAAGGTTCAAATGGGCCCACCTCTCAAGCCTGTCCAGGTCTTTCTGGATGGCATCCCTTCCCTCCAGCATGTCAACTGTGCCACACAGCTTGATGTTGCTAGCAAACTTGCTGAGGGTGCACTCTGTCCCACTGTCCATGCTGCTGACAAAGACATTAAACAGCACTGGTCCCAGTACTGGACCTTGAGGAATGCCACTCGTCACTGCTTCCCCTTGGACATTGAGCCATTGACCTCAACTCTTTGACTGCAGCCATCCAGCCAATTCCTCATCTACCTCTGTGGTCCATCAGTTTAATCCATGTCTCATAGAAGGTCACCAGATTTGTCAGGCACTACTTACCCTTGGTGAAGCATTGTTGGCTGTTAGAGTTTCCAGGAGTGTCTGCTCCATGACATTGCTGGGCACAGAGGTGAGACTGACTGGCCTGTAGTTTCCTGGGTCTCCCCTTTTTCCCTTTTTAAACATGGGGGTTATGTTTCCCCTTTTCCAGTCAGTGGCAACTTCACCGGACTGCCACGACTTCACAAGTATGATGCCTAGTGGCTTAGCAACTTCATCCACCAGTGCTCTCAGGACCTGTGGATATGTCTCCTTGTGCATTGTCAGGTTGCTCAGATGATCTTGAACCTGGTTTTCAGTGAGTGGTTCCTCATTCTCCCAATCCCTGCCTTTGCCCTCTGTGACTTGGGCACTGTGCTTAGAGCTGTTGCTGGAGAAGTCTGGGGCAAAAAAGCCATTGATTACCTCAGTCTTCTCCACATCCCAGGTGACCAGGTCTACTTTTTCCTTCTAAAGAGGGCCCACATACCCACAGAAGCTTTTCTTGTTTCTCTTGATGTGTCTGGCAAGGTTTAAGTCTATCTATTAGCTTTCCTAACCTGATCCCTGGCTACTCTGTTTTGGGGATAGATGTTTAAGTATACAGATATAAATCCTTTCTGTGGGGGATACAGGATAATGTTGTTTTGGGATAAAGGTTTTACTTGATTTATCTTTGTAGTGGCCATGTTACTTATGAATGGTAGTAATGAATGGCCATCATTTTAGAAGAAAAAAGAGTCTTGTTGCTGAAAAATTGCACGAGTATATACAGGAGTTTAAAAGTGAATTCTGTATGAAATTGTTCGCCTTTCCAAAATATTCTGGAACTTTTTACAGAAGTTTTTTACAGAAATTTTATTTTTAATGCATTCATGGAACTAGAGATGCCTTAAATGAGTCAGAGTGTTTGGTCATGTCCTGAGCGGATGCTGGGTGGTCAGTGAATCTGACTACTCTGGATGTACATGAGTAATGCAAAGGAGAAGTACAGAATATCATCTTTCAGATAATATTCTGAAAAATATCTAAAAAAAAAAGTAACGGCCCATTGCACTGTGATTTACTGAGCTGGACACCTCACTCGGAGGACAGAGCTAACAGGAAAAAATCAGACAGATAACCTCTCAAAGCAGCAGATCAGTTAAATGTCCTTTCTTTTCAGTGTGCTGTGCATGGATCCTTCATTTTTTTACCCTCTGACAATCCTGAAATGAAAAAAAGATCAGTGAAGAAAGCATAGTGAAAGCAAGTGTAATATCAGACAATACTTGATCACAGGATTAACTTTACATTGGTCCACACCCTCAGAAGTGAAGGTACTTGTTTTCACAGTCAAATTTCTGCTTTACCTACAACAGCGTATCCCATGTGTGTCTTGGGTGGCATAAGCATAAATGCCTGGTTCACCAGCTGCCAAGTTCCTCCATTCCTAGCATATCTTCTGAAAGTATCTTCTATGGAAAGTGCTATAGTACTTCTGATAATGGCACCACAGTGTCACAGTGTCTGAAAATGCACTTTGCCATAATGATCCAGGTAATGAAAGCTGAATTACAGTGAAAATCCTGGAGAAGTGCTATGACATCCTCTACTCACGGCAAATGTGTTCTTCCTTGCTTTTATAATAAAATACCATGATGATTAGGCCATTAATTTAAGAAGTCCTAAAGTAAAAACCCAACTGACTCACTGATACTCTGTGGCATCATTTGTTAAAGTCTTTTCTGAAAGACAACTACAGAAATGGCAGGAGCCATTGGTTAAGCTAAAAACTTACAATTTCATTAATAAAAGAGAACATAACAGTGTACATCAGATCAAACATTACATTATTACTGAAATTACTTTTTGCTATAAATAAGCTTGGCTTTGAATACAGTGCTGGTATACTTAACATTCTTAAACAGCTTGTCAAATAATTCTTATTAGCTGCTGTCTGTATGTTTTTGCTTACTATTAATAATCTATTGTCAAGGAAAATAGGAAGAATTAATTTGTAAAGTCTGAGATGTATATAAAAAAGCATATACACAAACATTGTCAGCAACAACTCCCAATTTTGTTTCAGCTTGATTCCCTCCTGCTATACACATATTCAAGGAAAGTGGTGAATAAGCAGCCTCAAAGGCCTGGCCACTTGCTACAAACATTGTGGTAGTGAAGTATCTTTAAATATGCAGATATTTTGTTATTAACCTTACAGATTGCTCATGATTTTATGTTTCCTTTAACTTTGCCAACCTTTGTTATAGGGTAACATAATCAACTTGCTTATCCTTTATCAGTTGTCTAGAAAACCCAAGGAGCTAGAAAGATCTTTAACAAGTTTCTGAGGTAGTTGAAGATCTTACAGAAAAATAGAAGTCAGTACTATTTTCCCCTGTATCATTTTTATCCTCTGTGGAAGAAAGGCTCCTCTCTGGCTACTGTTCCCTTTGTTTCCTCTGTCTCCTCCATATCCACTGAGCAGAGAAGAACATGTGTCAAAGTGAACTAAGTAAAGGGAGGCAAACAACTTTTACTCATGTTTGTCCTCAGCTGCATTACTGCTCAGGCGAAGGCTGTGGAAATTTCACAGAGGAGGTAATTACCTCTGCATCTTTTCAGGCCAAGTAGTTTAAGTTACCTTTGATACCACAAACAACCTCATAAGAGAAAAAAAAAAAAAGAAAGAAGGCCCTGCTAGTCTGTACTTCAAGACAATGAAAGTCATGTTCTGCTGCTCGGCTTTTTAATGCTTCACCAAAATCCCTAAGGGGTATTCTACTTGCCCTTTTCATGTTTGCTTGCAGATCACAGCAACCAGAAAATGTGTGCATAACGAGAATGATCAAGGCTCATGTGAACATTAAGGTTGTTGTTACTGGCGAGTGACTGTGTAAAACCACCTTTTGGCTGTGACTACAAGTGTTTCATGAATACTTGAAGAACTGGGTTGCATTGTCAGCACAGAAAAAAAACAGTGCCTGCATTTGGTCCCTTTTCATTTCAATTATTGTTGGTAACTATTTGACTGAGAAAAGAGAGACATGTGGAGAAGGAAATGTGAAGAAATTAATGTGTAGGTAATCACTGCTGTGAGGCAGTCCTTAGCACTGATCTTACTGCAGTTTTCTCAGCCAGGCGAGAGACTGTGAAATAATCTGTTTTAATGTTGGCGTTTGCTTTTCAAGCTAGATCAGAAGCTGTGGAAATTATTCACTTTGACAAGAGTATGAAAAACTTGCTTGCTGTCTTTGCGCTGATGCCAGTTGTTCTGTGAGTTCAGTTGGACTCCTGTAGAGCAAAGTGAAGGAAACATGCTTTGTTTTTCCCTAATGAATCCTGTATGATCATTTTAGTCCCTGCTTAAAGTGCTCCTGTCTTTTGGGAAAGGAGGAAGTTTGCTTCCTCTTTCTTTCTACCTCCACTTGTCAGAACATAATGAAAATATGCTCCTCTTGAGGAGAAATCTGAAAAATGAAGCCACTGTAAAGATTCAGGTGGAGCATTTCAGCTGTAGCCCTGAGGAGGCAGCTCTTAGAAACTACAGAGATGAATCCTGATCAATAAAGAGGTTTTCTTTCCATCTATTTTCAGAGTTTAAGTTTGGAGAATTAACTTCCCAAAGTTAAGGAGAATTTGGGAATTAAAAGGTAGTACTAAAAGGACATATTTTGTGCCTAATACTATCTATTTTTATCTTTGTAAAGATTTTTCCAGATTCACAGGTTTTATAATCTTATAAATGCAGAGAAAATGTGATGTAGCTTCACAAATAATGGCCCAGAGAAGCTGGGGTCCTGCTCTGACCTGTGGCTTGCTGGCTCTGGGTTATGAGATGTAAAGTTGACTGTGACCCCAAGGATGCATTGCCTTGCCTCCTGAGGACAGTCAGTTAGGTCCCTCATTTCTCCTACAGGATTTCCACTTACGATTCTCACTTTTCTGGGCAGAGCACCCTGGAAGTTGTGGTTATCCTGACGGTGAATGTGGTCACTCCCACGACTGTAGCAGCTGTTATGGATTGGAAAATCCATTTGAACCCTGCCTAAAGGACAGGAAACAGAAAAATGACCTTCCACTGCTGCCTACCCCTAAGAATGAAGGAGAAGAAAAGGCCACATGGTTCAGAGCTGGACATGTGAAGTTATTGCAATTTATCTTCTCCTCTGCTACAACCATCATGTCCCCTTCCACAGCCCACAGCAACCGGTTCATGTCTGCACTCTTTCTACAACCGATCTCCTTGACCATCACCAGCCTTCATCCCTCTAATCTGATTTCTTCTTCACTTCTGGCAATGCCATCCCCAGGTAACCTTGCTGTTTCCAGGAGGAGATATATTGTAATACATTTTTAAAATTTTTTGGATGAGTGCAGGAAAAATTTGTAGTTAATGAACCCTGAGCGTGAAAAAGAATAGTTGATTTGGGATCAAAGTTGATCATTGGGAAGTTGATGAGCTTGCAGGGAGAACTGCAGTCAAAACAGTTGTAGGTGTGTTAGATGAAACAGAATTTCATGAAGGGAAACTGGAATTTGACCTTTCAGTCATATTCTGTTAGACCTCTTTATGCAGTTAGATGCGTGTCAGAGCACTATTTACTCTAATGTCTGCTGGGTTGTCACCTGTGTCCACATAGGACTCTGTCACAGTCAGAGAAGCTGATAGTGGCCTCTAGAAATATTTGAAGAGTTAAGTTCCAGTGCGTGTTTCTTGAGATAAAAGTGAGATAAAAGCATGCTGACAACAATGGGAACAAGGCCAGTAACTCATTTGATGATTTCCTGCCCTGCACACTTGAAAGGCACATGGAGGAATCAGCAAGCAGAAGGGAAGACCAACACTGGAAGGTATGTTCAGCATGGCTATCATATTTTATTTACAAGATGACTACTAGAACCATTTGGAAACATTCCTTCTTGGAAAACAGCAGACCAGGAAAGCGTCTTGTCATCCAAAAGAAACTGTGAACTCTTGGGTGCAGACAACCAAATATGCAACTTGCACTCATACCTACGCTTAACCATTTAGGTTGCCTCCCCTCTGCCAGAAAAGTTAACAAGCTACTAGCATAAGCAGCCAGCCTCAGCTGATTATCTATTTAAAAGTGCGGCAATGAATAGCATAAAATTTAACATCAAGATGTAGAGTGCTGCTTTGACCCAGTCACCAAAATACCGTAAATTACCAGGACAATTTCATTGCAGTTGCAGAATCATTAATGGTACACTTGGTAACAAAATAACTGGCACTTTATTGATAAAAAGCATTTTTTAAATCAATAAATGTACTTATATACACTGGCTACTATGCACAGCTATTAAAAATATTGACTACCTTCACAATATGATGGTTTGAAAATGAACAGTAAGCTGACTGAGCTATTTTAATCAACAAAAAGCTGATGAATGAAAATCATTAGCCCTGGCTTCTGAAGAAGTAGGAGCTTAAATGATCACTTTTTCAGTCACTTGCATTCTGATGCCTTGAGATTGGACTTAAGAAAATTTGACAGGGATAGATTTCTCAAAAATAGCTGAGTGTGTAGAAGTCTTGTGGGAAATTGAAAGTTGGCTGTAGGAGACATTTTTGACTGGATTCTCCACTAACAGCAGAGAAAAAGTGAAGCTCAATCACTGCCTTTGTGGCTGGATGGCCATTAGCTGTCATCATGTAAGTAACCTGGAACTACGTTGTCTCAGTTTGACAGTACGGGCAGTGAAGGAGGTTTTCCAGGAATGCAGAGGGAATCTGAAGGCAGTTCTAGGCAAATGGTAGAGGGAAAGAAAGCTAATTACTGTGGAGACATGACTGCAGAGGACACGACTCCATAGGACAAAAGCCCATACAAAATTAGGCTTATTTTCTTTTTCTATGGAACTTCTTTTAAAAGCAAGACAACAGGTATCAGAAGCAAAATAACAGTGCATCAGATGGTGCTCCAGTTGTAAGGCACTACATATATATTTAACCTGGAAGGTCTGTTAGCTTTTAGACTTTACTAGCACAGGTTTTCTTACATTGTTATGTGTGAGCAGAAGTGATATTACTATTTCATGATGTTATTCTGCCAAACGCTAACCTTTCCAAGACTAGGAGATGCAATTTTAGGGAACACAAAATGTTCCTGAAAGCCAGTCATGTGCCTTTAAGGAAAAAAAAAAAAAACAAAACTATTTCAGTACACTTATCCAGCTGAAGGGTATAATTAACATTGAATATAGGTGATCAAAGGCAAGATATCTCTTGTGGCACCGGTGTTCTGCTTTCCTCAGAGGCCTGGGAGCCAGAGATCCAGCCTCCCAGATCTTTGGAGAAAGGAACCAGCTGTGGCCTACAGTCACTGCTGATTGCACTTGCTCTCAGGGAAGACTGGCAGCCTAAACAGCCTTCTGAAACAACGTGAACATCGTTACATGAATGCCTGTTATGTGAATAATTGAGGGGAGAAGCTTGGAGGCTTAAGCTCCTGTTTCTCCCAAAAAATTCACAACCTCTGCCTCTGTCTTGTGAAGGGCTCAACCTTCTTACTGCCAAGAATTATGTGTAAGATTTGAACATCCTGGCATTCTTTTCTGTTAATTTTACAGGATTTAAAAATGGCTTGACCACTTCCAACACACAGACAAGCTTCTGTATGTGTACATGGGCTACTTTGCTACAAAGCTGTAGCCCACTTACTGAGTGTAGCTAACACTTAATGCTTCTGGCTGGGAAACCTGGAAGCAAAGAGGTGCTCATATCTAGATGTTCTCTATTTTTGTCAGTTTCATGGTGCTTTTGTCATGAAATATCCAATTGCTTTTACTCATGATTCTAAGATTTTTCTTTCAGCTTCACTTTCCTGGACTGACCTAGATGGTCTAGCACATGGATTTAGCTTTGAAGAAGGCTTGAATTTGAGTTTTAAGGCTAGCCATGAGCTATGTCTTCAGAGTGACTGGAAACAAGTGGGAAGTTCAGATCCAGCGAAGTTTACCAAAGCTACACAAATACACTTCTTCCTTTATGTCAGGATTAAATGCTAATGCATAATTTTTAAGGAGATAGTTTCCAGAATAGAAATGGTGATGTCAGTGCTCAGATGAGATGTGAGGAAATTCTGGACTAAGTTGTATTCAAACCAGTCCTTTGAAAATGTTGCTGTGAGCTGGAATCTCAAAGTGTATCTATACAGTATATTCACCTGTCTTCAGTGATTATCCCAGCCTTTTATATTCACTTTCATAGCATGATTTATAAAACTGAGCTCTCTGTCTTTGGTGTTTCTACGACAGAAAACTGAGTCTGTCCTACTGATTTTAGAAAGTGCTGTCCACTCTGGTTCTTCAGCCAGAACACCCAAAGCACTTAAAATTCCTTAGTCTCTTTGCTGTAAATGCCACCCACTTGCTTGCCAGCTCTGCCCTGTGAAACTCAGGCATGTAAAACACTTACAAAATAAGAGATATGAAATAACCTCACCTAACTCCACTCTTTCTTTTTAGGCAGTCAACACCTGGGACTTAAGACATTGTGTCACTAAAAAAATGTAAGAAATGTTCCATCCCAGAAGGCTAACTCTTCTTGGCAGCACTTACCAAAGAACAACAGAACTCCCCTCGTGTCTCACCCTTGTATTTCTTAGCCTTGTGCGTGCTTTGTATCTTTAGAAAATGCAGTATCTCCTAAACTTTTAAATAACAAATGACCTTATTCCTTTTAATGGGGTCATTAAGAACTCTAACGTTCCAGGTATAAATTCCTGCTACTACTGTGCACCTTAATTTAGTATTCATATGTGAATCCCTTTGGGTTCCCAATTACTATCCAGCAAGAGCCGCTGGCTCCTGAAATTATTCCCACAGGACTGACTTTGTAAAGGACACTGAAGTTTACATCTTAGTTCCCTAATTAAAGACACAACGCTCGATAAACCTTGAACAACTAGTAATTGGAAGATAACAGTTAGTCTCAGCGAGTCCCTGTGGACACAGGTTTTGTTGCGCAATAACTGACCACAAGTGGGTCATACGAGGAGTGCAGAATGAATATTGGGGTCACACGCTAGTGAAACTGAACCAATGGGAATCAACTGAAAAATGTCCCTGCTATAGATGGTGCCTTAACACACACAGTTTGTTGCGACTCAGTGCACAGCATCTGAAACACCACAGGTGCTGCAATTCCAGCTACCGGCTGGGGCATAAAATAGCAGGTAAGATTGGTGGGGGAAGGAGGAATGGGTTTCAAAGAACTTGTCACCCTGTTCTGTTCTCTTCTCTGCAAGTGCAATTTAGCCATAAAACAGTCCGTGCCAATTTAATCAAAGTCTTGGCCTTGATGGTATTCCAAGAACAGAAAGTTCTTTGTTGCCTTTTTTTTTTTTTTCCTTCGGATTCAAGCCCTTTAAAGCAACTAAAAGCATAACCAGGATTATAATTTATTTGACTGTAGCAATATTCCTTTTCAGCAAGTGCAAAGCGAAACATTTTTATCACAATAACCTTCACTCTGACCTGCATTTAATACTGTTCCTTCATCAAAGTACAAGTGTGGGTCTCTTTGAAAAGAAGACAGGTAACTTCACAGATGTTCCAACTAATATGGTACAAGTACTGCAAGATTACTGGTAAGAATGACTGCAGGTGAAAAGCAGTATTGAGCAAGGGTCTGAGTTAAGGCTATTGTGCTTTGGTGAAACACACTTTTCATTATGCCAAGTAGGAAAAAAGCTTATGTGGAATTATATCAGAACTGCTATCCTACTTATACTACATTCTTTGAGCAGCAGCTTTCATAAATTAATCAACATCTAAGTGTCAAGTGAAAAGAACGGTAATTTTAAATAATCCATAATTTCAACACTCCACCTGTTTTGCATCAATCCCCTTACCTCCCGCTGTTAGTTTTGTCATGGTAAAAATACAACACAAACAGTGCTGTGCTGTCTCAAATGAAGGGTGCATCAAGCCCAACATCCCATCTGCAGCACTTGCCATTAGCAGATGTCCAGGAAAACATAAGAACAATACAAGCATATTCCCCTGCCACATCCCCAGGACTCTCTCATCCTCCACCTATTTTCTGCACAGGAAATTTCCTGAGCCTGTTGTGATTTGCTGAGTAACCTACAGTCTTCTAAACATGAAACCCATCTTCCTCTGGTGGGATAAGAACGTTTTGTGTCCATAGCTTCCTTTGGGAAGGAGGTTCACAGATCTACTGCCTACTGAGCAATAAAACACCTGTTTTCATTTGATTTAAACTTAATTCCTTTGAGAGTCTGTAGTTTTTGCGCTGAAATAACGTTGTCTTAGTTCCAAGGGAGTCTAGAACTGTGTTTTGCAAGGGCCTGACATGATATTTCCTGGCTCTTGTACAAGATCATGTATACTTTTAGGTGTGTGTCCTAGCTGGTGGCCTGTTACACATGCACAGCACCACTATGCCTGGTACAAAAGCTTACACCAGGGTGGCAGAAAATAAGGCAAACACAAAACATCCACCTGTGACACTTGCTCCATCTAGCACTCCACCAGTTCCAGCTATTGGTAAATTTCAGATGTTCATTCCTCTGGGTCTGGGACCAACCACAGGCAGGACTGCGGTGCATTGGTGTCATCCTCCCCTGACACCAGAAGAAATGCACATCCACTGAGTTCGGGCCTGCCCTTAAGTGAATTAGTTCTCTTGGTTCAATCTTAAGTGCCCTTATAATATGCCAGAGCTGACTTTTTCAGCACCTATTTGCTATGGAGAGGAGTACGACACTATAGTAAGCAAAAACACTAAAATGCTTTTATTCCTTAAAGCCCAGAACGAGGCTCTTCAATGAAATTCAAAGTCTGACATACAGAAATGAAAATACTACATCTCCAGATGGCAGTAAAGTTCATTCAATTTGAGCACCTGAGGCACAAAATGAAAAAGCAAAGATGGATATATCAAAAGATCACTGCAATTCTCTCTTTGTTTCAGAGGCTGTTCATTAAAAAGCGAAACAATATATCTTCAATAACAAAAATAGCAAAACAGTCACAAGCATGACGTGAGCCAAATAAGGAGTAAATGGAAGAGAAGCGTGCCAAAAGATCTGCTTTACTTTGTGTCTAACTTGTAGCAGGATTAATTGAAAGAACAGTGAGAGGAACATTGCAGCAGATCCTTGGCTGTGCTGGGTGACAGCGGCCACTGTCAGCAGCACATCCACTGTCCTTTTGCCCCTTACCTTTTTTCCCTATCTGTGCTTGGTAGGTTGAAATCATGTTTTATCTGTAGTGCAGGAGAGCAGCGCTGGCTTCCTCCACTGTGCCAGGCCCTATATACGCACACATGTGCTGTCCCACCTCTGTAGAGCTTCAACTATAAACACCAGAGGTGACAGCAGGAACAAGGACAGCAAACAAAGATAAGGTCAGCAGGTAGTGTGTGCAATACGTAAGGACTTTTTCCTTTGTGTCTCCCAAGCATTTTGCTCTTCGACAGGAGCACCAATACTGCTAATTATTCATGTGCACAGGAACTTATTGTGTTATTATCACTGGAAAAAGATGAGGAGGAAACTTTTATAGGTTGTAACCAAACTAGGTCTTAGGTCCAGAGGTCCAAGGAGGTCTGGAAAGTCCTGTCTTGTTTGGTGGAGTTGCATTACTGGACAAACCCGAGTCTGGATAGAGGGTTAGCTCCCCAGACAGAAAACAGCAGGGCAAAACACAAGTCTTCTTCTGGGCCCAGCTGAACAAGCGTGTCAGGATGCTGGTAGACTCCGGTCACTGCACTCTGAAATAGCCTGACTCTTCTTGAAAAGGCCAAACACAATCACAATTTCCTGCTCCTAGGGACTGACAAGGAGTCATCTATCTGCTGGCCACCCAGTACGGCAAATGATGAGACTTTTTCTTCTAAAAGGAGAACAAATCTATTATCTGGGGTGTCCTGCCAAATGGACACTTTGGATTTGACTGACTGGAGTAAAGTTGGCTGTGCACGCTACTTTGCTGAGGGGCTGTGCAGTCTGAATAGTCTGCTGTGTTATGCAGAGTCAAGGACATAACTGCACATGGTTTGACAAGTAATCAGCAGTTCACCCTACTGGTGCTCTTCTGCAGCAGATGAACACAGATCCCAGACAAGAGTTTGCTAACTGCCCACCAGCAATTGTTGAGTGATAACACGTGCAGTTCCCCACATGTTTATGCAGACACTCAGATTTATCTGACAGTTTTATACCCAGAAGCATGATACACAGTAATTAAAATTAAAAATGTTTTGACAGGCAAAACAAATGGCTATATAAATTAAAAAGCTGTAAAAAGCAACAGTATCCAAAAATAAAGATCTATAGATAAATCAGAATGTTGCAATAGAGAACATTTTAATACAAGTGTGTTAACGTAAACCTTCTCTTAAATATAGGCTCAGGTTCTGACTGGGAGAAGAGTAATTTTCAGAACTATAGCCAAGGGAAGCTGTGAGAGATTAAAGAGAAAAAAAATCTTGCTGAACAGGAAAGGGAAAGAAAGGACGGACCCTTACAGTTGGGGATAAAACTCCCAGAGAGGTAATGGGGTGGGAAGATGTGCTGCTGCTCAGAGTTTTCTCCCAGTGTATTGTCAAGGAGTGTGGGGGTGACTGTTGCAGCAACAGGAGGGGGCTGGAGGGTGCCTCAGGCCTGCATCCTCTGCAGAGGGGAATAAGGACCGGTAAGGTCCCGCCCTCTCCTGCTATGGTCCTGTAGCCACATTCTGCCCTGTCTTCTTCTCTCAAAAGCCAGGAACCATCCTGACTCTGGTTTTCAATTTGCGCAGTTTTGCACCAAAGGGCAGGTGAGGGCAGTCTCCATCTAAAAAACCACCCAGAACACAATGACTAAGCTGCAAATCTCTGAGATAAATATGTTCCCCCTTCCTTCCCTCAAGACTTTGCCTCACTGAGTGAGCAAGGGCCTGACCCTGAGCCCCTTAAGCAGACCCTGTGCCTCAGCAATAACTCTGGAGCAGGTCTTCTCTGCTACTGGTTTACAGCCAACATCAGTCATGCTGCTTGGAGTCCTCATGACGCAACTGCCCCTCTGGCCTCTGATGTCAGCCTGGGAGCAATGATCTCTTCAAGGCAGAGAAGAAGCTTGGTAAAGTGAGAGCCGTGTTAACAGCTGTTTGAAAGAGTATTTCTCCCATGGTAAGATCTGCACTTTCTTCTGTTTCTGTCTCAACCATGGGACAGTGAGGGCTTGGGATGACAAGTGGGTTCAGGAATGGCAGCCTAGACTTAATGTTACTCCCTGCTTTAGTGGGATTGCACATTGGGAAAACAACTTTCCACCAGTGCGGCTTTCTCTTCCCAAGATGTTTTTTGTGTTCTCAAAAATACTGTCACTCAATGGGCTCATCTCAATTCTACAAGTCCTATTAGAGTTACCTGGGGTTTTGGGTGCACAGTTCTGTCCAATAACAATGGTAAGGAGAAGGAAGATATAATGAAACCGTGACTATACTCAGATTAGGGAGGAAAGTAGCTTTCTGTGGCAATCAAAACATCTTCTGAGACATATTCACTATCCTTGCACCCAGCTGTATGAAACCCATCCCCATTCCTTTCTCAAACTGGCCAAGTTCACCAGGATAGACTGATCTGTCTCTGGTTTTCCCACACTACAGGTAGCTTCAGCAGAATGACTGGATTTACTCGAGTCACTAGTGAAAACCAAACCCACTGCAGACTATGGAGGTCAGAGCTGTTTGTGCTGTGCAACAGTGTGGCTGAATAAACAACCGAGTGCGAAGTCTGACTTTTCTGGTTTAATCTCTCTAATCAGGTGGTTTTCAGAAAAGCACAGCTTTTGGGGAGCAAGGTAGGAGTGCCACGTGGCTGTTCCTGGAGGGGTACAGTTATGCAATCCTTGTAAGCACTTCTGTTCAAAGAATAGCTTGTATCTGTATTGGATCCACCAAGAGGGAGGGCAGGGTCTATCTGTCCCTTTTGGGAATGGCCAGAACAGAATGTCCCACCTGAACCCATATCCTGCTCCACATATACCACGGATCAAATGGCAGAGAACGTGCCTAAAGGCACCAGAGTGAGGAAGCCACTACTTAATTTTACTCTACCTTTCTTCAAGAAAAATCAAGTTATTTCTGATAGCTTTTGTGATTCCTAAGAAGGAAAAATGCATGACTATCCTAGATTGTGCCATGTGGTGTTTCCTTTGGTGCTGGTTTATGATGATGAAGAGATGCTATTCAGTGGTAATGATTATTGTGGGATACTGTTTAATTAATAAGGATATGAACAGAGGATAAAGACAGACCTCACAATTTTTTCTTGCACTTTGAAGAATAAAAATTGTTCTACTTTGCTCCCCAGCAATGCATCTCCCTAAATGACAGATCTGCAACTGAAACATCTGCCAGGTTTACATGTGTGTTCAAACCTGCCATCGGTTTTGTGTGTTGAAATACTGTGAAGTGGCTAAGACGAATGTGGAAAAATCCTACAGGAGAATGCAAACAAGCTTCTTAAAGGCTGGTTCTTGATTTTGACATGAAGACTTACAACCTATATATGCAAGCCTGTTCTTACTGGTTCTTACCTGTCTGAACAGGATTGACCATTGTTTGTCACTATATCTGTGAAAAATTTCAGACACACATACCACTGTGGTGTTTTTAAAAAAGTCCCTGTCATAAATCTACTGTCTTTAATTTCAAAGTAAAACCACATGTAGTGCATGTGGTCTTTACCAACTAAGCTTGGATGCCACCAAATCACCAAGGAAAGGTTCAGACTAAACCACTGTTAAAATTATTTCAAGATTAAATTTCAAATGGAGCTGCATTAAAATGCATGATCCCCAGCTGCAAATGTTCTTCCAGAAATTACTCTTCCCATTTGCAAAGTACTTCTATTTAGCAAAAGTGAAAAAAACCACCCTAGTTTTTAATTCTCTAGACAGGGATTGCTGAATATGCACACATCCCAGAAAGTGAGAGACTGGCATTTCAGTTGTGTAAAGTTAATAATGCTGATTCATTTGGCATTAACAAATGTTTATTTATAAGGAACCCAAATGACAGAAAATAAAAAAGTGTTGCGTAGTAAAGTATGTGAAATAAACATATTGATAAATGAAATTAAATTAAACCTGCTACAATGAAAAAATAAATCAGGGCTTTTTGTTAATGGATGGGTGATTGCTTCTATGTTGCTAGGGAATATTTTCCTTTAACCTGACAAGATAGAGGGAAAAGGAATTCCATGAATCTGCCATCTGACTTTTTATTTTAAAAGTGCAGTTTCTAAAGCATTTTAAATACATTTAAGAATTTGACTTAAAGCGTCAAGAAATTTCCAGAATGGATTCTGCATAATCCTTTTGGAATGAGTAACTATTTGCATCACAGTAACCAGCATAGAGGCTAAAATAACAATAACCTTGAAGACAGACCTCTCAACAGAACATTTGCCAAAGAATTGACTTGCAGGTATCTGATGCCACAATTTTTAAAAGGCTGAACTCGTGGGAACTGGCAAATCTCATGGGAACTAACAAATCTCATGGGAACTGACAAAAAAAATGTGGGTGTTGTATATTTCTAAAAACTGGGTCATTTCTATTTAACCATAACCTCTGTGGGGGCTTTACCCTTAGCTCCTACAAGCCATGTTAAACCCTGAAACTCATGCCTATTGCAGACTGACTGCAAATTTTATTACATGTCTGTGAAACAGAATACCATCTTACAACTTTATTTTAGAGTTCAAAATCACTTTCTTTGAACCCATACAAACAGAGTAACTGCTTGGACCAGTCTTGGCCTATTCAGAAATGTAAGTTATGCCATTTGTGCCTTTTGCTTCATACTATCCCAGAGGCTGGAAGTGCTCACATCTAGAGTGTTAAATTTGAAACAAGACTTTCTTCTGGGGAAAATTTTCCTCCTGGACCACAAATGGAAAATGGTTTCTGCCATAGCTAGGATCTTTTCATTCCCCTCTCCCTCTCTCTCTCCCTCCCCTCCCCTCCCCTCCC
>NW_015094508.1:2459191-2471490 GCF_001431845.1 Calidris pugnax
CCTCTCCTCTCCTCTCCTCTCCTCTCCTCTCCTCCTTCCCTTTTCTCTTCTGCTGCTGCTGTGTTTTGGGTTTGGTTTTTTTTTTGCAAGCATCACAGACACCACCCCTGAGGCTGCTGTTAGGGTATACGGGTGCCTTTCTCCTTCCTGCATCTCAGATGCAGAAACCACGTGCAGCAGAAAAGTGACTGGACTTCTGATAGTTCCATTGACTTAGCAGGAAAGAATAAGTAGTGATGCTGGCTCAGGAAGAGGGACCTTTGAAGGGTCGAGAGTAAACTTCACTACCAGTGAGCTGCCTAAACGTCTTATTTCATGTTTTTGTGTTTTATCGTTGGAAACTAAGAGGAGAGGCTTCAGAAAAAGGATTAACTGCATGTGGAACTCCCTGTGCTGGCCAAGTCCCACTAAGAACAAGGGTGTCTCCACAAGGCAGCCTGCACAGCTGGTTCTGACAAGGTGCAGCAACGTAACACCTTCAGATGGTCCGTCTATGAAGTGGTAGGTCTAACTGCAGCTGTCACACGAGCAGAAAAGGGTGATTGAACGAAGGGTAGGGCAATCAGCAGCAACATACCAGCTAACAGGAACCGAAGCCTCCCTGTAGACAAAGGGCTCTGAAGCCCTTTGAAGGGGAACATCACATAGCTTAAAGTTTAACCGAGGTCTGGGTCAGTATCACATTGCTCAGCCTCACCTGTGGAGCCAGGCACCTTTGCCTACCATGTGCCACAAAGTGTTCTTCAGCTCCTGAGCCACCTCCAGTCCTAAGTATGCAAAGATTTGGGAGGAGGAATGTTTTAAAAATGCACTCTTACAGTCGCCATATGCTATTGAAAGAACTGAAATTGAGGTGGCATGGGGCTGGGGGAGGGAGAAGTTAATTAAATTGTTAGTAAATAGCTACTGATGTTTGCATTATAGTAATTTAAACTCAGTATGTTCTCTCTCTTGTATCTCCTGCATCTGTTCTGAACTTCTATTTAATTGTAAATGTATACAACACTCTAAAATAAGCCAGCTTGTTAATTTTTGACAGGGATAAATTAAAAAGGCAGGTGGTATTTTCTGGTATCATTTTGTTGTTATTAGCATAAAATAAAAACTGGTTTGCTGTATAGAGCTTTAGGATCTTGCAGGTGCTATGGTAAGGATTCTGTGTGGGGGATATTGCATCTTTTCAAGTGTGGTCCATTTTACAATCAGTAGTCAGGGACCACTTTTTTGTGAACTCTGGAGAGGAGGGCTGTATTGTAATGGAACCTGGAAGCTTCAGCTTGCAACAATGCCAGATACTACTGAAAATGAGATAGAAAAAAGAGACAGTTTTTGTTGCAGAGAACTTAAAACGTATCAAACAGGGACGGCAGGAAGACAGACAGGAAAGACCAATGCAATATGATGAAACAGCCTGAAGGAGCAATGTCAGGGATCCTGACAATTTAATACAGACGTCTTTAATGCATTTGCTAGAACCCAATTTTTCTAGTTTTGCTCACAAAGAAAAAGAGACCACATGATACCACAAAGAACTTATTCAGAACTCTGCATGTAAGTTAGTCAGGAGAAATCAGTCTTGGCCTTCTAATGAAGAGTTAAAACAAACCAAGGGAGTCCAAAGGCATTTTTCAGTCCACTGAAAAATGAAGAGAACGGGAAGAGGAAAGTAGGATACTACTGAATATTCACTCTTCAAATTATGAAACCCTTCAAATAAGCCCCTCCTTCCTTTCCACTCCAGAAACTCATAAATAGAGTTTGGCAAAAGACAATGTGCTAGGGCTGGCAAGGGGAACCTGAGAAGGTACTTCATGATACCTGAACCATAGGTGTAAAAGAGTAATTAGGGAGTAGCCAGCAGGGAATGAGGCCTTCACCTGTCTGTGGTGCTGAGTGGAGAGAGGAAATAGGATGAAAGCCACAGCAGCCTGTTGTCCATTCTCTGGATTACATTGGCAGTGACCCATAGAAAGTCTTGGAGGGTGGGGTCAAATCAGTCCCATGCACGCATTTCCCAGGGGGCTTTCAGTGGACTCCCTGAAACTGCTGCTTCAAGGTACAGTCAGACCCATTATACACATTTCTACTGGTCTGTGGGATATGGATTTGGACCAAATGGCAGTGATTACACTAATTTGGGGATATTCAGCTCAAGATGCTTTGTAATGACCTGAGTGCTCATCTTCAGAGGTCAATCCTCTGGGGACACTTCAGACCGAGCAAGCCAGAAATACAAGCCACTTCAGAAACACTGCAAAAATCCTGGTCAGAGACTTCCAAATGTCATCTACATTTGTAAATTTTCCTTGAAATCAGACATCTTGAGGATTTACACCTTTTACTAGTTAAAGAAGTACAATAGGAAGATTTTTTGTGTGTGTGTGTTTAGAAGCCATGTGAGCTTTTACACCTGCATGCAAAATAAAATAAATATATTTTGTTACTACTTTGAACCATATAGCCACTTCTATTAAAAGCTGCATGCAAATAGCTATCTTTAGTGTGCCATAGATTAGTCATATTTGTTTTCCAAGGAACATTATAAATAGCGTTTAGGGGGGAAACAGAGTATTTTGCAAATGAGCCCAGATGGAAAACTAACAGATGGTCTAGTACTGTATTTTGTATGCTTAGCCCTACATTTAAATTAAAAATTTTCATAATTAAGATGAAGGTCTGTAACAACACTTGCTACTTTTCCTGTGGCAGCATCATATATCATGTATCACACATATGAACTGCAGGCTTTTCATAAAATAGTGGTAAAACATACATAAAAATACTTATTTAAAAGAAAGGGAGGGAATAAAATGCAATTCATGGAAATTAAAGAAAGGGGAAAATAAAAACATTTATACAAACATACATCATATAATAAAGATATCTCCCACTGTCTGGCCTTTTTCCACTGCAAATTGAATGACCCACCACTTCACTTGGAAAGGGAAGGAGAAGAAGGATGACCTTTTTTATGTGCCTTTGGCCAAAAACCACAAGGCCAGTAGGATTTTCCTATCACTTTATCTGAATGAAAAGAGTTCTTGAATTTTTATAATTAAAATATCAGGAGACAGTTGACAAACTGTGGTCCTATGCACACATTATATTCTGAGAACTGAATCCAAAACAGTGATGTACATGCTAATATTTTCCTCCCATAAAATGGCATGTATATACATGTAGGCGTTACAGATGCACAGATTCACAGGTTCAACAGAGTTGGAAGGGACCTCTAGAAATCAGCTAGTCCAACTTCCTTGCTAAGCAAGAATGCCTAGAGCACATCACTCAGGACTACATCAAGGTTGGTCTTGAAAATCTCCAGAGAAGGGGACCCCACGACCTCCCTGGGCAGCCTGTTCCAGTGCTCTGCCACCCTCACCGCAAAGAAGTTCTTTCTCATTTTTGAGTGGAACTTCCTATGTCCCAGTTACTACTGGAGGCTCATTTGCCAAATTAAGGGCAGTACCTTGCACATGATCTGACAGGTCAGGAGACACAGCAGGCAGAGCAGGGTCTCTTTTCTCAGCATGCAACCCCAACCTGTGCTCCACATCAACCACAACACTGGCATGGCATGGGAGAGATGCGACAGCTGCACTCATACCCAACAGCCTCTCTACCTCTCCATTGCTCATTTCAGGTCATCTGTTAAAGGAGGGAAGAGAGGCTTCTTCTACAGCAGTCTATAAGCAGGCTGCATTGAAGTCAATTGCAAGTTACACATGTTCTCAGACCACCCAGGATTCAGAAAGAGTGAAAAATGGCTTCAAAGTGGTTCTGCCTTCCTGCTGAGCTCCCTGAGATGTTTTCCTCAGTTGACCCAAGTCAGAAGCCAACAGCCTAGGTATAACCTTTTGGCAAGAGGGACTGCCTCTGTACAAGGCACAAACACCACCCAAATCTACCTGCCAGGTATTCCTGAATATCAGCAGCGTTCAATAAAAATGACGCTACAGGGAGACCCCAGGCTGCAAGTCAGCAACTCCCTGGGCTTACAAATCAGTTCACAGTGGTAGGAAATATGTGCTTTGTTATCAGATAGCTTCTTTTATTGCTCTCACAGTCATAACATTTAAGTGCCTTACCACAGCGCGTTAAATAGTGTGACTCAGAACTATCATCTGGCTCATTTTCCATCTCAGTCTTTCCCGGTGGAGGGAATTTGATGTACAGCACTGTCTTGTTTTGCTAGGGTAAATACTACTTCTTGACACGTTGCTATGTATACATTAGCAAAGGAAAGCCTGAAGCTGCATGCCTTGGGTTGGAGAGGAGTGGGGAACGTTTGTGACAGTCGTCCCCACCTGTAGGAGCTCATCCCACGGGCATGGGTCAGATCCGAAGATGGCAGAAACAAGTTTGCCCTTTTTGATAACAAAAATAGCCTGAAAAATGTGGGCAAAGACACCAAATCTAGAAACTTACTTGATTAACCAATCAGATAGCAGAGAGTTCTTAGGCGTTCATGTTACTATTTGTAAAACCAAGTGAGAGGCTGTTTCCTTCATTGGAAATGCTGCTGTATTGCTGTCAGTCTCTGACTGCTCTTTCAGAATTCTCTGTGTAGGTTTGACGTTTCTGGAAGTAAATCTTTGAGAGAAATGCCCACTCATTAAATTACCTCCGTCCCAGCTTTTCCTCATGTGTGTATTGCTGATCAGGTGGCTGCAGAGACATCTGCTGGTTGTTACGCGTTTTGAGTATTAATTAATTATAAAGAAGACAGAATAATCCTGAAATCATGTTTAGATTCTTTCATATCTTCTTCTGTTTCCTGAAATTAGTTGAAATCAGATTTAGCTGATTGATGCAAAGGAGGAGTAAAGAACTGAACTGGCCTACTTCTGTGATGAGATTTAGTAAGCTTTCTGAGTTGCAGAAAATCTAGTTTGAGCTATAGCTGTGATGTTAGGGACTGAGTTCTCGACATTAGCAATAGCAGAGTTGGTTTCATTTAGATGTTTATGATTATTTCTACATCCTATGTGACATTTTCTCGTATCTTATGTATGCCCCAAATAGTCTTTTGTCTTTACTTCTGCATTGCAAGTGCTAATTTTTCAAAGTAAAGAATATTCTTTATCTTTTGGTGCACTATTTGGAAAAGTCATACTGTCATGAAGGTAGACACTACTTTCTTCTTCAGTAGTTTATATGGCTTGTAGTTCTGTATGTTTGTGTTTGGGAAGACACACTTCCAGTTCTTCCAAGGAGCCGCTAGTTCCTCCATCCTGTCCTGCCCCTCCATTGACACTGTTAAAGTTTAAACCAATTTGACTCCACAGTCATCAGCTAATTTACACCATTCTGCAGCCCTGGTAATCCAGGGTGTTGAAACACCAGTTTGATAATCCAGCAACATGCAAACTAATCTGGGTTTTCAAGGCATGTGAATTTGACTGTAAATCAGTTCTGCACACAGGTTTGTCTCTTCTGTTCTTAATTACACCTGTGCAAATCTTCATTTGTTTATCATTGCCAAATATATTGTGTGGGCTATTTGCCTTCCCAGAAGGCACATTTCCATATTGAACACTTCTCTGAGAATGAAAATGTCTCAGTCATTAATTCAAATGTGACACACAAAATAGTTAATATTGTCTTAGTTGGTATTACCTGAATTTTCAGCCCATAGCTCTAAAAAACTATGCGGCTATAAAATCACAGAATCACGGAATTGTTGGAGTTGGAAGGGACCTTCTAGAGATCATCTAGTCCAACTCCCCGGCCAAAGCAGGAACGCCTAGAGCACATCACTCAGGACTGCTTCCAGGCAGGTCTTGAAGATCTCCAGAGAAGGGGACTCCACAACCTCCCCGGGCAGCCTGTTCCAGTGCTCTGTCACCCTCACTGTAAAGAAGTTCTTCCTCATGTTCCATCTTGTGCCTTGTAAAAGTACCAGACTTAAAAATTCAACTGCTTGTTAAGGATGAAAGAAAACCAATTTCTTTTCACTTCAGTTTGCCTTGTAAATTTTTACTGTGTTTTGTTTTGTTGGTTTTTTTTTTTTTTTGGTTCCAGCAATCTTTAAGACCCTGCTGGGCACATTAGCCATGGATTCTATCCTCACAAGGAGAAGATGGTGGGATGTTTCCTCATGTAATTTACTCAGCTGGGAAAGAACACACAACACATGTGCTCAATTATCTATGTCAAATTTCATGGAAAGCTTGTAAATAAAAGGCTGTAGATCAGTGCTATAACTCTTCTGCCTGTGGAAGACCTCTAGAACTAGCCTGAGGACTCCACTGGCAGTGGGGTACACCCTTGGCTGTGGCATGGTACAAGGGAGGGATGGTAGACCCAGCCATATACAGCCCAGCTCTCCCCATCTCCATAGCACGTTACACAATGAGGAACCCAGTTGTCATCTGGGTTTGGTGCTGTGATAATATTTTTCAGACTCTTTGGAAAATATTAGAGGGATTAATATGAGGGCAAATTGCTGAATGCTGCTGACGTGCCATGAAATCACAGATAGCAGAGAAAGAAGAAAGGAGATATCAAATTTTCCTCATAGTAATATGAAGGAATTTGTGGTGGGATTTTCACTTAACTTGGCTCATGTTAAACTGAAGAAGACAACATAAGCACAAGATCTCCCAACAGTTCTACACAGTTAGTGGACCAGACCATTGCCCAGGTGACCTGCTTGGGAGATGGGCTATTTCTTTCAGGTAAAAACAACAGATTTATCTTTTTCCGTGTCCCATTTTTTGTTTAAGTATATCCTCTTCCTGACTGCAGAAGTGTGGCCTTCCCGTGTCTGCTGTTATGAATAAAACAACTCAGCACTTTTAGTAGGGTCCCAGTTCAAAGAAAGCTGCTTCATCACTGCTAAGATCTGGACCTTGGGGATGTCAGTCCCCTTGGCTAGACACTTCTGTAACTTGTACGCTGGTGGATTGGCTCTCCCAGAGCAGGCTGGAGTAGAGATTAATAGCTGTAGGGAGACCCATGCTGTGAGAGCTCGTGCACCTCAGTCTTGAGAGTAGACTTCTATGACAGAGCTTTTTCTCAAGGGCTGCTCAGACCAGGAGTTTGATTTAGACGCTCGTCATGTTAAATGCAAACCAATGTTTTGGGAAACGTGTGCTGGGGCATTGTATGGGAAGTGGTTAATAGAAGGGAGGAATTACCACTTGGTGCCTTTTCTCCAGCTAGGCTCAGAAATGGCTATTTTTGGGCAGGTAGTCAAATAATCGCTCTCACAAAGACTCTCCCGCTGCCAGTGGACCCATCAGGTGGAAAACTGTCAGCGTGACAAATGAATGTGTGAGGGAAAGGTTGAGGACAGTGGCAGGTTTTAGAGTAGTGACCCCAACACAACTGCACAGATGGAAGCAGTCACAGAGAGGCACGGAGACTAGCTATTGCTCTGCTCACAAGTTTAATCATAGGAAAGACATAAGGCTCAACAGCAAGTGAAGGCACTTGGGGAAGGACCACTTCCTCCATTTTAACCTTGGGGTGTCCTTTCTCTAAGCATTTCCCAGCTGCTTCACTTCACAAGAAGTCAAATGGTCGCTTTCAAGCATGACCCTTTTCCTGGAGTTCTTCAGAGGAGAAAAATTTCAGTGCCAACTGAAACTGGAGTCCTGACCTTGATCTGTGAAAAGGAGGAAAATGAGGATGAGAGGTGAGTTGCTTCCTGACTTGAAGGAAACTGCAGAACTCTGAAACATCTACCTCACTCCTTTCTCCCTTATACGCACAAGTCCTGACAAACCCTCATTGTCCTTCTAAGAAAGGAAATCTTTCATCATGATCATTATGTTTTCTTGAGAGAATTTTGTTTACACGTGGCACCTGCACGCTGGTAAAACTTTTTCTTCCCTAAAGAGATTGTTTTGAATTGTCTTTGTTTGTTTGTTTATCTGTTTGTTTGTTGTTTTGGTTTTTGTTTTATTTTATCTTGACCAGGTTTGAGGGCATCTTTAATCATGGGATCTTGAAGGTGTGGTTCAAGACCTTATTACAAGCACTTTAACTACTGACAGATGAGGAGTAAAATCCCTAAGTGGATTTTTCCACAGTATGACATAGACCGCAAATGTTAGGGGAACCATGGGGCTACTGCTTTGTATTCGTGTATCCAAGAAAAAGAGGGTTTATTTCCAACATCTGTTCTCTGTTTACTGTGATGTCCTTCAGCAAACTCAGAAGTTGCTGCTGCTTGTGGAAAACAGAACAAGACTTTTAAATTCTTTTTTTTATTCGTTTCAAGTACAGCTCTATCTGATTCCTTTAAGTCAACAGCCTATCTCCAGCAGCAATTTATACAAGAATACATGACTGTGAGCGTTTGTCAAGGTTACCTGAGGTGAGGTGAGGGCTTCCTATCCTGGCCCGAGGGGAGGGTTGTATTTTTGCAGTGGGCAGGACTACCTACAATCTTGCAGCTGATCTAGAATTCACCAGGGCTTAACCCTGTTCCTGCTTGCTGCAGCCAACCCTGGTTCAATACACTAGTAGGACCGGTGTACTAGTTGGTATGGGAGGCACAGCCCACTGTTGCCAGCAGATCTGACAAGGATTCCTTCTCCCGGTGCATCATTTTGGCAACCAGGTGAGGTCAAGGCAGAGGGAAAGGCATGCTTGGAAGCAGCAGGTTGCATGACTGATGAGCAAGCGGATGGCTGTTGTGCTCCTAAGCTTTGCTTGTGGCTCTAGGAAAAAAAAAAAAAAAAAAAAAAAGGGGGGGGGGGGAAAAAAGGGGGGTGGAAACCCAAAGCCTAATATATTTGTTCAATGATTCTATTTTGGCATGAGCACACTTCATATTTTAGCTGATTGTGATTATTTCTGTACTTGTCTGCCTATAATGGCAGCTTCACCATTGTCTGCTGAAATAATGCAAGAGTGCAAATCTAAGAAAAAAAAAAAAAAAAAAAAAAAGTGGGCTGGAGGAAAAAAGAGGGCTGGAAAAGAGGGATAGAGTCTGTTTCACAGAGTTTAAGAGTTTATGATCAGTGCAGGGATTCAAGCAGAACTTGATGCATAGGCCTATCCCCTTCAGAAAGGTGAATGTTGCTCAGTTTATGCTTTCAACTGTCCTGCTCTGCTGTCACACAGACACTGTGGGTATTGCTTACAAAGAAAATTCAGTATCCTATCCTGAAAAGCACATCACTGAGACTGAAAGTGCCACCGCAGTGAGGGTAAATGCTGGCTACATGCAGCATTTCTAAATACTTTAGAAATAATGTGGCATGCAAAATTACTCACAGGAAGATTTATGCATCAAGCATTCTGCCATTTAACAAGGATGTAGTGAAAATCCAAGACACTGCAATTAGAATCATATGACTGGTTATAATACAAATGGAGCAAACTTCAGCAGAGGGACAGAGAACTGTTTTGTTTCCTGAAGCTGGGTCAGTGGAAATGTAACAGGCCTTCTGTGGCCAGGAAAGGAAGGTTGCAGAGGAAACTTCTTCTATGGACATGCTTTACAAATCTTTTTCATAACTCTTAGAGCAGAAGGAAACTTATTCTCTCCTGTTGTTATGGAAGAAAATACATTTGCTGCGTTAGATCCTGAAGTCCCTTTTGTTTACTGTTTGGGAATCTGCCTGAGCAAAGGCAAAGTAAAAAGGGAATATCAGGATAGTGGGATTTTACCCAAGTTTCAATACAGCAATGTTGAGGATCATCATAACTATCTGAATAAATTCTTGCCTACTTTGCTCTGGAAAAGACAGCTCAATGAATGTCACTGGCACCAGGATTTATGTCCTCTTTTCAGGGTCCTCGGGGAACACATACATACAGTTTTATGCGTTTCCTGAAAAGGTGCATTCCTGGGCTGTGACCAATGGCTCCAGAAAGAGCACCAGGGTCTCCACAAAAATCTCCTGACTCATGCTGCCCAAGTGACTTTGGTTGCTGTTGCCTTCTCTGCCTGCGGGGCTGTGGTTGCACAGCCCAACCCACCAGTGTAGCTTCAGGGGGTATTTCCATGCTTCTTCTGTGCTAGCCCTACCCAGCTTCTCCTGTTTTGTGATGAGTTGGCTATTTGGCAAGGGCAGTTACACAAGGTGGTATTTCTGTGAAATAACACTGCTCTAAAGACACCATATTTTACTTTTTCTTCAAGCCACATTTTCAATATTGTCCTTAATGCATACCATTCCACCACCATGCCTGAAGGAAATTTTGTCCTGACCTCCTTTGCACTGCAAGGCTATGGGGAATAGACACAAGTAAGCTGAACACAGTACCTTGAGCTAACACATTGGTAGGGTTACTGAGTTGCCAGTCTTCTGCAGTTAAAAAATGCAAAAATTTGCACAGTTCTTTTTTGGGTTTTTTGGCTCCACTTCTGCAATAGATGCGTAATTGAATTCCCAGTGTGTCAGGTACCTCCAGCTCTCTGCCATAAAGATGTCTTAAGGTTTTCTAAGTACCTGAGACAGATGTCCTAGATAATCTTTCCGCGGATAGCTCTTAAATGAGGCCTGCAGAAATAGTTTTCTACGTCCCGAGTCATAGCAGGGTACTGGAGTTCTTAATAGGTAGAGCCTAAAAAGGTAGGAGCAAGCTGTTAACTTGTCGTTGTTAGGATATTTTCAAGCAGCTGGGATGACAGGTTTTTAAAAGCTGCCATTTTTTGTTCTTCTTAGAATTGACCTTTCAGCATGCAGTAAGGAAAATGGAGATGGTCCTTATTCCTGCCTTGGGCAGCATGGCTTCTTTCTGGGGCTAGATCCAGCTGGAGGGGAAGCCGGGCACCAGCTCTGCATCCCTTAATTTTCCCTTGTTCCCACAGAGAGTGTTACAGGGGAACACAGCTGCCTGCGAAATGCTATTATTACAACACTGTAATCCACAAGGTACTTTGATGCCAGGAGAAAGCCATCACCCCTGGCTCCCCATTGTTCCTTGGGGCTTATGTTTTGCCCAACGGGTTACTTTGTGATTTTGCACTGTTTCTTGACAGAATGTGCTAAACACCTTAATAGATCATCTCTTTTCGGAGGGTTTTTTTTTTCCTACTGTTGTAGCGGCAGCACAGTTATCAAAGTGAAGTTCTTGTTGCTGTCTCTGACACGGTGCACTGCAGCATCATTACGATGTGGTCTGTATTTTAGGGTAGGAGATATTGACAGAGCATGAGCTGCAGGGAAAAGCAGCGAAAGGACAATATCCTGTTCAAAATTAGGTTTGTTTGTACAACACAAGGAAAAACCCCATTAAAAAAATAACAAGCATAGCTGGTGCTAAACCACTGTGGTGTGCCTCTTTCTTCCTTTCTTGTGGAAACTGCACTTTTTAGTGAGCCGCAGTGCAGTCATACTCTGTGCTGCTATGCTCTTCTCCCTGTGCAGCTGCGCATGTACCTCGAGCCCTCACTGCTGCTGTGCGGAAGAACAGAAGCAGCACTGACCTCCTCTCTTCCTTCTTGATGCAGCACTTCGGCTTTCCTTATTGTTGAGACTTTTGCCCTCTTCCTTTTCCCTCTTCTCGTGCTTCCAACACTGCACCCTGGTTCAGGATCTCCTGGTCTCAGCTTCCACGGCTGATCGTTCCTTTTAACATTATCTTCTCTGCAGAAAGGGTTGAATTCTGTTCATCTTGTTTTCAAGACTGCTGCTGTTCCCTCTTGTTCCAAGGATCACATCTCCCTTCTTTGCTCATCCTTCTCCCTTGATTGCCTTCAGCATCCTTCTATCAAAGAGGAGTGGCTCCAGCCTTCTCTCCATTTTTCAGTCCCACCACTTCTATTTTCTTCCTGGCATCAGGTTTAAAACATACCTACTGAAGCAAGTGCCTTGTTTGTGGGTTTTTGTTTGGGTTTGTTTTTTTTTTTTTTATTTAGCCGTCTATGCTGAGAAATCTAACAAATAAATAAAATCATCCTGGTTGTTTCCTCCTCCTCCTCCTATTTTTCCTGGAGCAGGTAAAAAACTATTTACATAATCTTGTGCCACAATGGAACCTGGCTTTTTTACTGGAGGAGGAGTATGTGTGGATGCCTGTGCCACAGGCTGAGCCCAGAGATATGGAAGACAATCTGTCCTTAAGGACATACATCTCTGAGCCAATATGATTGCAGCTTCTGATTTCTGGGTTTCTTTCTTTCTTTCTTTCTTTCTTTCTTTCTTTCTTTCTTTCTTTCTTTCTTTCTTTCTTTCTTTCTTTCTGTCTTTCTGTCTTTCTGTCTTTCTGTCTTTCTGTCTTTCTGTCTTTCTTTCTGTCTTTCTTTCTGTCTTTCTGTCTTTCTGTCTTTCTGTCTTTCTTTCTGTCTTTCTCTCTGTCTTTCTGTCTTTCTCTCTGTCTTTCTCTCTGTCTTT
>NW_015094508.1:2472020-2501545 GCF_001431845.1 Calidris pugnax
TTTCTTTCTCTCTCTCTTTCTTTCTTTCTTTCTTTCTTTCTTTCTTTCTTTCTCTCTCTCTCTCTCTCTCTCCCTCCCTTTCCCTTTCCCTTTCCCTTTCCCTTTCCCTTTCCCTTTCCCTTTCCCTTTCCGCAGGTGTTTTAGCCTCACTCCTAAGTGATAAAGAAATGTTGAAAATCTATCTATCTTTATAGGAAAACAAAAATGCTAATAGATGACATCTACCCTAGCTCTCAAAAGCAAACTAGCAATAGCGGGACAAGATTATTTAACTCCATCTTTCTGCTGTGTTTGTAAATCAGAGCAATGTTACTGCTTCTGCAGCTAGAAAAAGGCATTACAAGATTTTTTTCTTCTCTGCTTTATCACACACTTCAGTGCTGAACAAATTGTAAAGAGCAAACTACCCAGTGAAAACAGTCTTTTCTTCAGTTTGCAAATGATGTATACACTGGCTTATATTCTGACAGATTGTTTTGTTCCTAAATTTGAAATATGCTTTGTAGACATACATAAATTCATGGTGTGCCTGCGAACAGTTTCCTTCAACTGTCTGATCATCCCATACTAGTGGACCAGCAGCAAAAAGTGCAAAAAGTAATTTTTCTTACTCAGAAAGCAGGGAAGAATAGCAAACCATAACACTGCTTAAATATCCAGTTATTCACAAATACAGCTGTGAAAGGCCACTTCCAAAAAACATAAGCTATGTAGGAAAGTGAATGTGGCAGAATCAACATGTAATTCAAGATTTAAGAAAATGCTCGTGAATAGTTATGCCTTCTCTTCTTTTTCACCCTGTTTTAGTGTACATGGCACTATCTTTCCTCTGATCTGCTGCCCATCTCTGCTGGAACTCTCTGGTTTATTATAAAGTAAACCCGGCAGGATGGCGTTCTTGGATGGAGCACAGAAAAAGCCCTCTTTGTTAAATAAAAACAATGTGAGGGAGTCATTGACTGGATTGGCTTGTTGTTGTTTTTGCTGCTTGAATGGCAGATTTACAGGCCTTTGCTGTGTAGGTATTTATTGCTGAGATGGGGGAGGAAACGGAATCGTAAACATCTTGGTGACTTTGAATAAAAGCTAAAGAGGTGCTGAGGTCATTCTAGCAGCTTGTCTTTGCAGAGAGCAACAGAAGGTATTCAGCAGAAGGCAAATACTTGCCTTGGCCAGCTACACTAGAAATCTGCTCAGTTCACATTATTAGCTATTATTTGCTTCTATGGATGAGGTACAGAAAAACAGTGCTCTTCTCAGTAAGCTACTTTGTCTGCAATTTACTCTTCCCAGAAAGATCCTTGTGATTACAGTATTGAAAAAATGTGGTGGCCAAAGTGTAATTGAGACCTCGTCCCACTACCCAGCTAAAAATGTTATTTTGTACAATAAGGTCTCATTTTGAGAGGCATAAAAATCCCTATATTAAGTTAGTTACCCACTCCAAATACCAGCGTAGGAAGTGGTTTAGGACAGGAATGAAAAGAAACCATCAAAGTCAGAAGCTGCTCTACACTTCAGGCTTGTGTGTTCTTTCTTGGGGCACTGTCCTCACCCACCGAGATTTGTCTCCCGAGAGACCCTTGGCTGCACAAAAAGCAGAGCACAGACCTTTCTTTCAGCAGGCTGAACTGAAGGGGTTGGAGGAGAAGGCTAAGGATTTTTGATGTGGCATTAGCCCTACATAAAATAGAAACAGCTGCTTAGAAAATGTTTTAAAATCTACAAGTAGCCAATATATCTAAGTGTAGGAAACTAGGTATTTTGCCAGCAAACATAAACACTCCAAATAGTCCTCTATGTTTCTACCAGGAAGATGACAAAGTTCAGGGCTACATATTACACTTGGACCCTCAAAGCCTTCATGGCCTCATTATCTATCATCTTAGGACAGCAAATGTTATCACTGGAGGAAAAAAATAATTATAAGAATATTCATTTTTGGTTAAATACTTTTAATTGTGATGCCCCCAGATACAGGCATCTCAACTAGTTTTAGTAAGTGCATTAGCACAAATACTCACACAAACACTAACAAATACTGTGATGTGTGTCCATCACCAAACTGTGTTTTATACACTAAGGAGAATACCCCTCTCTGCAAAAAGAGGTCAGAAAAATGGTTTGGATAAGTTAAGAACTCACTCAAGCTTGTGTTTGTTTACTCAGAAGTCAGTACACAGTATGCTCATTTTGTATTTACCCTCTGACCAATATTCACATTAGCCATTCTTCCTCTTGATGTAATCCTGATATAAACCTATGTAAGGATTATAATCTCTGTACATTCAGTAGCTTCGCTTTCCCATAGCTCCACTACAATAGTGATAACTTATTCAATTTCTGCAAAACATAAAGATCCGATGTACAACGTCCATTCCTGCAGAACCTAATCTTCCACTGGTTTTGTTTGAAGGTTCTGTATCTCAGCACTTCCCGCACTTGTACTGATATACAGGGCAGCAAATATACCTTTCAGACATGGGACTTTTTTGTCCTGAAAGTCTATTTCTACCTTTGTCCCATTTCTCTCTGGTATTGCAAAAATAACCTTTTCATGCTGACTTCACTGGGGCATGGCAGCCATTTGTAACCCCCTCACATCACAAGGGGAAGATCACACACCAGAAGCCAAGAAGATTCCACAAAGGTTGTATCCTAGGGTTCTCACACCTGATTTCAGCTCACCTTAAAATCCAGTACCTCTGCAGCCTTGACTACTAGTAAAGTAACTGATGAAACTTCATTTGTGAAGCTGGCATCCTCTCTTGGTGGCTGATGTGTATAACCTGCCACCTTAGCCAACCTGCCCTTTCACACTGTAGTATCTTTGCAATAGCCCCACTTTGAGCATGGTCTGGACCAGATTACTTCTGAAGGAGCCTTCCAGTCTAGAATTTGCAGAGCAGTCCAAGGGAAATACTGCGTTCTTGTGATCTGCAGGATTATGGTACCAAGCTCTTCTCCCACCTGCGTGTCACCATAGTAGCATAAACTGACAGAGCGACCATGGAACCAGCAGCAGTAGAGAGTTTTAACTGTGCAACTCAAATGCCCTCTCTTCACTCTATGAAAGAAATAATTTAATAATTTATTTAATTCAGTCCTCCTTCCAAACAGCTCCCCAAGCCGGGACAGAGGCAGGGGAGGGAAAATCTATAGCTTATTGATCAGCAATGTCATCTATGGCCTCCTTGAAACCAGTATATCATTAAAGGATGGACCTGTCAAGATTTGCAGGAACTGCCTGTTGTGTCCGATAGGTAATCTGCATTTACCATAATGACTTTGAGGAAGCCTGTTCATCAGCTATTGTGTGACAGTCAAAAAAGGGAAGAGAAAGAAAGGAGAGAATTTTCCCCATTGGTCCTGCCTCAAATGAGCCCTCTCAAATCCTCAACTGTCTAAAACAAGAAAGTGTTAACCTGAGTTGCCTTCAGAGCCCTGGGGGTCTGAGTTTGCCTGCTGGAGAGATAACTAGTTTTCCTCCAGGCAGAATGTATCACTCACACTTCCCAGTACAAGTGGTTTTTTAACCTCTTTTTAAGGGAAAAATATACCAATTAGCTCAGTTTGTAGTTTGCCGGGTCTTAATCCATGAGTGGAGGAGACAGGTAGTTTAATGCCTGTAAAAGCTAATTTGTAACATAAAAAGTTGGATGCTGGACTCAGAATCACATATCAAGGTTCTTGGGCTCCATCCACAGATCTGCTACTGTGTCCCACGAAATACTTCTCGTCCTTACATCTAGCATAAAAACAATCCCAGAATTGACTCCTGAGATGCTGTCAAGACGTGAGGAGTGAATGTCTTATAAAAGTACTTCTCTTGATGATAAAGCTTTATGTGCTCAAATGAGGCTGCTGAAAGCTGAAGGGTGTTGCAGCAACCACAGTGAGAAGCACAAATGCACCATTACTATGCCACATGTCCAGCCGGATTGCCCCCAGGAGAAGACAGGTGCTCACACTATCACAAATGTGTGTGTCCTTTGCTAAAGCCTACTACTCCCACACCACACCAGCTGCATCCTGACACATAGTGATGAGTCACAGTGTTGTGCTGCCGTGCCAAGCTTAGGGGTTGAGTCCTACTTTGGATTTGTGCCCATGGGGCTCCCAATCCCCACCACAAGTCCAACTGACCCAAGTCGAGTATGTCTGAGGGATAGATAAGCTGTTTCCCCTTTTGCTTTTGTAGAGTCTGACCTGTCTTACTCGATGCTGGCTTATACTCCTGTCTCTCATGTGCGTGGAAAGTGTTAAGTTTCCTGGCACCAACCCTGCAAGACTCCTGCTGCTCTTCAGAAGGACATTCCTGAGATTTTGAAGTTTTGCCAGGCAAACCGTTCTGGAGATAACCGAGGTAACACTTGGTCATTCTCAGACTCCAAAAAAACCTGACAACAGGCAAGTACCAACCCAGGCATTCTCATTCTGATATTTCTTGGCCCACAGCATGTGGAAGCTCACCCTCATCCTGCTTTTCGCTTTTCTCCAACACATGCAGAGCAGCTGCCAGCCGTACAAACCTGGAATTCCTTAATGCACACTTGTTCCATGGGGACCCATCTGCACAGAAACCCACTGTGCATGTACTCCTGTAGCTACTTCTATAATGTTAGTCTCCTTTCAAAAAAAAAAAAAAAAAAAAAAAAAAAAAAAAAAAGGGACTCTGATATTTCTTGGCCCACAGCATGTGGAAGCTCACCCTCATCCTGCTTTTCGCTTTTCTCCAACACATGCAGAGCAGCTGCCAGCCGTACAAACCTGGAATTCCTTAATGCACACTTGTTCCATGGGGACCCATCTGCACAGAAACCCACTGTGCATGTACTCCTGTAGCTACTTCTATAATGTTAGTCTCCTTTCAAAAAAAAAAAAAAAAAAAAGAAAAAGAAGAAAAGAGGGCACCACTGGAGGAGTTGTTTAAGCTTAACTGAAAGGATTCATATGGTTTGTGTCAGACATTCTCTTTGGATGGAACACAGTTACGTGGTGGTGAAATCCCTGCAAATATTTTGTATTTTGAAGATCATGGCCTACATCAAGAATACAGGAAGCCACATTCAATTCCTCCATCTACTGAAATGGACTTGAAAGAGGTTGGTATGGAGAGTGTACGTGTATGCTCTAGCTAAATATTGTCCTTTGAGCACAGATCTCTACATTGAGAGAGAATGGATGGCAAAGGTATGAAAATCATGGACTTCCTACTTATTGTCAAGGAAAACTAAATGAGGGGGTCACAGGCAGCTGTTTAAAACTGCAAAGCAAAGCTATGCCTGATAGTTACATTCATAGCTATTTTGAAGGGTGCAATCCAAAGGGATGTTGTTACTCAGTGGCGCATCCAGCAGCATTATTCCACATCAGCTGCCCATTTGCAGCAGCAGATTCAGATATGCCGTGGGAGCAACCTATTCTGTGTCTGATGCAAACCACTAACCCAGAAAAGCAGAATGAGAAAGGCAGTGGGATAAGACTGTTTGCTGCTTGCTGTAGCTTGGCACAGTGAGTCACACAGGTAGGGGTGGCTCAAGGATGGAGCAAGGCTCTTTTCAGTAGTGCCCAGAAAAACGACAAGGGAAAATGGGCACAACACAGGAAGTTCCAGCTGAACATGTGGAAAAACTTCTTTACTTTGAGGGTGACAGAGCACTGGACCAGGCTGCCCAGAAAGGCTGTGGAGTCTCCTTCTCTAGACATATTCCTGTGCAACCTGATTGAGGTGAACCTGCTTTTTGGGGGGGTGTCGGACTAAATGATCTCCAGAGGTCCCTTCCAACACCTACCATTCTATGATTCTGTGCAATTCTGTCTGGCGGCTGGTTGCCTGCTACCCATTGATCTGGTGTCCTTCAAATGCCCTCTAGTGGCTGTGACTCGGCCTGGGGGGAGCCACAGCCTCTTGGCACAGCTGAAGCAAATGAAGCACTTTGCATGAACATGCAAAGAAAGCATCACCTGGAAGCACATGTGTGGAAAATGCCTGGTCCTCAATGAAAGCCCCCAGATCCCCTGCTTCTAGTGATGCTGTACACAAGGTAGCATCCAACAGTGCAGCATTCTGCTTTACTGATCTTAAGAGCCAGGTTGGGAGGTAACTGGCATGCCAATAGTTGTGAATGCTTAGCAGGCCCTCCTTGCATTTGCACAAGATGCAGTTTTAAAGGTCACTGTCTGAGGGCAAATTTTCTCTTCTGAACCTCTGTTTAAATGGAGATGTAACATGCCAGGCACCAAGGACGTGAAGCTCCATGTCATCTCCTGAAACAACACAGCCAGAAGCCAATGAGTAAAGGATCCTAACAAAAACATTTGTAGGGTCTACCACATACTGAAAAGAGCAGTAAGGATCTACTGCTAAAGGTTCTAAAAGGTTACTGGCAGATCTTGTGCAAGAGATGCAACCTGGTCAAGGAATTCAAGGCACACTGGGGAGTGGGACTTATTTAAAGGGAGTGTGAAGATTCCCTGACATCATGGATTACAGTGCTGGTTTCTGAGGTCTACAATACGGCTGCACAGTCCCCGCTTTCAGGCAGGGACTCTGTCTGACCTGCACGTGGGGGTGTTAAAGGAGAAGAGCATCTTGGCTTGGCTTCCAGTGCAGAAGATCATGAAAAGTCAAATTGCTGTCACAGTGAGAGTCAAAACAATTGACAGGGAAGCCAATTAGAAATCCCTCGCATGGTCTCTCTTGAGTATTTTTTAAGGCTTTTGTCTTCTTATTATTACAGAGCTGCTATTTTTATCTTTCAGACCAGTACTCACCGGCTGCTCCTTGGTTGCCTCCTGCTTAGGTCACTTTTGGCAGCAACACAGCCCTTGCTTCAGTGAGCCTGTGACTGCAGAGTTGTTTCGTAATGCTGGGTTTGGTATTCCCGACTTTTCACACCTGATGCAGGCCCCTCCATATGATTTTAGTCAAGTTGTTTCAAACAGTTGTGCTGCCTGTGTGTGAAGTGACAGAATTCAATAAATACTGCCTCCTGTCTTGCTCCTTTGCTTGGAGGATTGGGAGTGTAAGCTATGAGGGGCAGGGTCACCTTTTAGGGCATTTGTGCAGCACCTAGCACAACGAGGTCCAGGAGACCAAGTATTTTCCTATCCAGAAAAGCAGAGAAGAAAATAAGGCACTGCATCCTTATGTGAAGACTGCCCTGATCTATGCTGTTTGTGGACGTGTAAATTACAACAGATGATGCACTTAGCAATTATGTTCTTTGCATACATAAGCAGGAACAACAGCTCCCAAACCGCCAATATCTTTCTCAATTCTCACTGAATGGTTGTGTGTCACATGGTTACACAGCAAGGGGGCTCAAGGAAATGAGAGGAAGGAATGACAGAGGAGGAAGCTTCAAATAGGGAGATACATCCCTCTCCAACAGGGAAATGAATGTCTTTTTTTTTAAAGAGGCTGAAATTCACCTGTATTTTAAGCCCTCTCTTGTTTCAGGGAGTTTGGTTTGAGCAACGGACTTTTTAAACTAGCTTTGAAAGCAGAGAAGTGTCTTCAGCTAACCATGCCTCAGTGTGTGCAGCCTGAGGCCATCTGTGTGGTGGGCTGCCTTTTTGATTAACTCTGCTTTCTGCCCTTCCCCGTGTGCCTCCTGGATCTTCATTTAAAAGAAAACCAAAACAAAACAAAGCAAAATCTCAATACAACAAGAACAACCCCCAAAAAGGGAACATCTCTGCTTTTTCTTTTCTCCTTGTAGACCACTCCATTTCTAAGAATTTCTGTACTTTGTCCCCTACACCAAATTCACCTCTCCACTTATGCAAGCACTGTGCAATACAGTAAGAGTAAGCACTAATGCAGAAGACATTACCCTTCCCATCCATGTTGGCTGTCTGTCAAGCCCTTCCTACAAGTTTCCAGAAAGTTGGAGAGAGACCACACAGCTACAGTTGTAGGTCTGGACTTACAGCTTAGGACTCTCAGGCTAGCTTCTCCTAGGAGAGGGTTACTCCAGCCCTTGAAAGGCTTCACACTGACATGCTGATGAAGGAAGACTGAAGTTTCTACAAATGTGTTGATATCCAGATCATTTTTTATGTCACCTGACACACAGCCTTGCCTGAATCATGGCGTCTGCTGTCTTTTCAGCTTTCCTGCAGGTTTCAGGAGACAGAAATTCTTGGCTTTGTCTGCAAGTGAAAATAGGTTGAGACCTCCAAAGTCAGACATTTGGAAGATGACATAATTTGACATGAGTCAGCATGATTGGCAGGTCCAAACATAATGCTGGCTCTTGCAGCTCAAAAGCCCATGGTAAATTGGCAGAGCTGTGAAGCTCACCGTGCCACAGTCTATGTGATGCATCCCTTGATATTCCGTCTCCACATACGCCCAGAACAGTTATTTGATAGTTTATATTCTTCAGACCACATCAGGGCTCATAAAGGGAGCAAGAAGACAGAAATGGAGGTGACCTGAGCTCCTGACAGGTATCTAGTGAAGCATTGGCCCTGGGTGTGAAGTCACTGAGGGCAAGCTTTTGAAATGACACAGACTGTTGGGTGGTGCTGAGCTCTGTTTAAAAACTGGGCCAGAATTATTGCAATGGAAACAGCTGGATACAGAGTGATTTTAAAAATCTGGCTCTTGTTTAGCTGCCTCCATGGGAACTGAGCTAAATTGAAAACCTGGCCCTGACTGGGCATGCTGAGCACTTTAAAATTGATCCTTCTGCTTTGTGGAAATTTCAGCTGCTGTGTTCTGCCAGTAGCTGAGATCCCCTTGTTTTCAACAGGAAACTTTCGGAAGTATTGCTGTTCTTTGTTCTACATTTTTTGTTGCTGCTTTCTTTTTTCAGCTGACACAAACATGAATGCCTGTCAGTTTCAGAGTCTGTTCCAGGCTCTGCATGCCAGTGTGGTTACAGCCTGCTAATTCTTTTGCTTACATACCAAAAGGCAGAAGTGGTATCTGTCACCTCACTATTTGTTGCCTTTGAATCCTAGCCTGAATTAGTGTGCGCATCTTTCAGCCTGAGTCCAGAATAAGGCTAAAATTCAAGCCTTATCTGCAGGAGGAACTCTCTCTACCAAAAGCCCCAGCCAAGTCTGGGGCCCTGTTGTACTCACTGTTGTGCAAATAAAGCCTGCATGTTCTCTGCAGAGTAAACAGACAATATTGACATGGAACAGCAGGAGAAACAGAAGGTATGAAATGTTGAAGCAACTTAGATAAGGGTGCACAAAGCACGGACAACCAAGATGAGAACAATACTTAGATCAAATTGATATCCTTGTGTTTCACAAACACAGCTGGACACACGTGTTTGCTGCATACCATCAGCTGCTGGCAACCAGTGAAGGGTTATTAACAACTAGCGATAAAAACAAGATGGGGGATTTCAAACACAGTACCCAGTTATTTAGCATGGATGGCTGCCAGTCGACAAGTGAGCTCTTTTGACAGCATGCTGTGATGCTCTTGTGGGAATGGGAGAAGTGTCAGGGCAGAGTACCTCCGTCACCTGCGTCAGCTGCAGGCTGCTGGGAAACGGCAATCGGTGCTTTGCAGTACATTAGTGCATTTGGACGCTCTTGCCTCCAGCACAGGGATATCAAGGTACCAGCAGTGCTGGCTAGCTGATTATGATGCGACTTTGGGGCATAGGATAAAATATATGGAAACAGGCTATTGAGTGTTTTCAAAGGGCCAAGGTAATACAGCAGGCAGCAGGCTAAATCTGTCTTCTCAAGAAGCCCTGGTCTTTGTGTGGCCAAGGAACCACTTACCGCTTCTCTGAAGCTGAGGAGTGATGGTAAATAGAGACCTGATGCCAGCTGGAGAGTACACAGATGTTTCTGCTTTCATATAAAAGGTACGAGGCTGATCTGAACCTCATGACTGTCTGGGTAGAGGACGAATCTCCCTTCTGCTAACTCCCTGTTGGCCTCCTGAATCTGAAAATGTCTCCTACTGGGTGGTAAAGTCAAAGCTAAGAGTTTGGCAAAAGCAGGAGTGATACTTCGCCTGCTCTCCCTGAATCTGCAAACCTCTAGCTGCACCACTTGTATCTGTTCAGAAGAGAGCAGCCAGCTTCTCCTCACCCCATACCTCAACAGACTTCATTCCTGTGGTAACACTGTCTTCGCATTTGCATGCAAAGTATGATTTGCACTGCAATGAACACCATGTAGATTGGCTATTATGTGATAAAATCATTCCAGTGAGATGGGGGGGGGGTAGGGAAGGGAAATCCCATCTTGTTGTTTTGCTTCTGCTGCCTGAGTCCTGAATGGGTTTCCGAAAAAAAAATACTGTGACAAAAAGAGGAGAGGGAGGACCAGCAATGATAGCTGCTAGGCAAAAGAGCCTTTTGTTGGATAAACTTCATCATGAATCACACTCTCTTGTTCCCATATTAAAGACCATAGTGCCCTTTGATCTTGTGCCTGTGACCACAAACTCGAGTGCAGGAGAGGTTGTCTGCCTCTCCTTTGCAAGAACTGCTTCTCATGGCACAGGGTCTGTTCTTTTTCCTCTCTCTGGGTGGTAGCAAGGACAGGCTGCACCCTCCACAGGGCAGATGGTGTCTGAATGTCTTTTTTGGGATCTGCGCTGTGCCCACTGTCGGGAGTCAAGCTTTAAAAATGGAGCACTTTCTGTATGAGACACTACATTCACTGTCTCCTTGATGTTATAGTCTTATTACATGTTTTGTTTGTGAGTGAATCCTAATAAAAGCCTGGCATAGATTAGAGGATGGGCTCCAGTACTGGGCATTGCTATAGCCTTTTTCTGATGAAAGTTTTGCTGTGGGTGGCTTGGGTCCAGTACGAAGGAGATTTCCCCTTCTGTTTCTTCAGTATCTCCAGGGCGGTAGGAGGAATGTGCTGCACAATGTGCATTCTTTCCCACTGCTATTTCTGGCCGTGTGCAGTTTGCTGCTTCACAGTGACTGGACTAGGGTGTTTAGTTAGTGAATGGTCTGTTATGGGAGATTAAACAGATTTCCCTGCAGTCAGAGAACAGTAATCTTGAGATCATTCATTTTTCTTTTTGGTTGTGTTTTTCGTTTCTTTTTTTTTTTTTTTTTTTTTTGTCCTGAGCAGTTACATGTTACTAGAGTTACATGTGTCTTAAGCAAACAGATACCCATGAAGTTCAAAACACACTTCTGGTTTTGCACAACTTTTTCTATTACAGCAAGAGGTCCATTTTTGAAGATGGAAATACAGAGATTTGCTGCATATTCTGTTGAGAAATATGCCAACATGACATGAAACCCCACATCCAAGCTTGGGGAGGGAATCTTCTCTCAGGCACAAGCACTGGCCCCATGCTTCCTCTTCCTGCCTTCCTGTACCTATGTGGCAGCCATTGGTTATTTACATATGGGACCTGAGAACCCACCCTGTATGTTGCATTAGGGTAGAGTCAAGAGTGAGCCTTGGGGGACTGAGAGGTAGCAAACATCCCCAGAAATGATAGGAAACCATGAAACAAAAGGTGGAAAAATTAATCCCTTAATCTTAAGAAGATTTACTACTCCCACCCTTGTGGTGGCTGACAATGAAATTTTGTTTGTCCCCCCTCATTTTGCTTTTCCACCTACGGTTTTGTGCATGTGAAAAAAATCGCCATCTCAAACCCCTCTTTCTGAGGCACAGTTATTTCCACTGATCCACACTCAGCACTGCCTCTGCAGTGCACCCTCCCACCAATGCACTTTCTGCTCTCAAAGAACCACTCTTTGGGACAAGAAAGGTGGCAGAGCCTGCGTGCCTCTTCAACCTGCATTGTGCTGAGGGAGCACGCTGTTGGACATCCCATGAGCAGCAACAGTCAATGGGAGGTGAAGGCCTGTCCCGTAGAAGCCCCAAAAGCTCCCTTCGTGCCCCTCTTCCTGAGCTGTCCTCACGCACAGACACACTGCTGCTGTTTCACCCGAGTTAAACCTGCACTGGTGCTGTAAAGCCAAGCTCAAACCAGCCTCGGCAGTATCCAACAGCCCATGAGGAAGGTGACTCATGGACCATGGCAGGTCTGCAACTTAAAAGCTTAATTTAAAAAACGGTTGTTAAGACAGTTCTTAGTCAGCTGCAAAAGCATCCTCATGAGGACTGTGGCAATTAGGAATTAATCTTTATTTGAAACGGGAATATATTTTCCACCAATGCATCAAAACCTGAGTGTAAACTAGGCAATAGGTGGAGAGATTTATTTTAATGGCCTCTTGGTTCCTGTTTGCTCCTCTCAGAATATAGCTACCACCAAAGAAAATCAGGAATCCATGATTCAGTGAAGTCACTGCTACTGCAGAAATTAAAACACCCATCCCTATGATACTAACAAATGAGAGGGTGAAGTGCATAATCTAGGGTCTTCCCCCCATATTGTATGAGGGTATTAGAAATGATATTGCCAAGTCATTGGGATCTGGAGACACACAAGAGCTGTCACCATAGCAGATCTCACAGATTAATCATCTTTCCATACCTAACCGAGATGCAATATAGCAGCAAGAACATAGCTAAATGGATAAATAAAATGGTAACAAATGTGTCCAAGCAATGAATTAACAGGGAAAATGAGGTTTGTGCATATACAGTAAAGTAGGCATACATTGCAAATTTATGTCTCTATGCTCTGTTACTGCCCAGAGAAATGCACTTATATTTAATCCAGCTGTGGTGCACATGACAGGAATTCTGCAGTTCTCAGTGATGTTATGTACTGCAAACTCTACACATCCATTGTAAAACTGTGCTCATTGTAAGAAGTTAAATACAGTACCTGAATCTTAACTGAAGTATTAATAATGAAAATGGATTACATGCATCCTGTTTGCTGAGCAATTATTCCAGGTAAAGGATTGATTTTAGCTTTTGCCTCACTGACTGAATGGCAGAACAAGTATTTACATGCCATTTCTCTGACCTGGAGAAAATGTCAGAAACTTTTCAAGCTTTAAGGAGAAATGCAAGTTTTTTTGCATGTTTTGCTTTAGTTATTTGCAAGTAAAACTTTATTTAATCTGTGTTATTTCTTGGTAAAAAGGATTGCTTATTTAATTAACTTATTAACTTATTAGTTAAACTTGTTTAATCAGAAGCCTGATTAAATAAGGCTGATTAAGCCTTCATCATAAAATTCTCTACAGTGGAACGAGATCCATTTTCAAATGTGTATCATTGAGGCTTTGTGGACAGGGCTGTTAATAAGAACCCTGATTCCATATAATGGGCACACATTTAGGTGATGCAGTAGTGTTTAATTTTAGTGCAGCTGTGGGCCTCTGTCTATGTCCCACCCATTGGCACTGCACACAGGACAAGCTCTGTGCACATCCCAGTGCAGGCCGCCTGGTTTCTGCAGCCTCTCCTTTGAAGTGACCTCTTGCCTAAGACAATAATATTGAAATCGTGTGTCCTCCTACCTGGGAATTGTTCTGATTCAGGACAAAGGGCATCTTCACTGTACAGTTTCAAGAACATACCCTGAAGCCTTGAAAGTTATCCCTTCCAAGGAAACTAGCCTGCTTTAAGCAACGAAAAACTGTCATGACAATAGCTGATTGCAAGGAAGCCCTACTGCTCCCCACAAAAGCCAGAATCTACCCAAATTCATTGATGACGTTTCTTGTTGTGGAAGGTGTTTTGGATTTTTTCTAAACTTAACCCCAAATGTGGTTCAAATCAGGATAATTTCACCCGAGGCCAGGAAAAGTGTGAGGACTTTCCTTCTGTTGGCACCTTCACAGTCTGGAGCTGCAATTGCAGAGCAGCAGCGCGCTTCTTGAAAAGGACCATTCGTATCTGAAGGAGCAAAATCTTTGAAAGTGGGAAGGAGGAGTGCCTTTCCAGCACTCACTGCCTCCCACACAAGCAGGATGGGTCTGGCAGTGGAGGGTGGGACCATCCCTCTTGCGACCAGTGCCTTGAGATGCTCCCAGTGCTGCCTGTGTGCAGGCTGCCGTATCCATGGCAATGGCCAGTTCAGCCACCAATTTTTCAAAGCATTAAAAAGCGAATTACATTATTTCATACTTGATGTAATGACTGTCTGGCTGGACACTTACGGCCAATAAATAATAAGCTTGGGGTCACTTATTTCTCGGCAGCTAATGGCCACCTGTGCTAAAAGCTATTGGCTCCTGCAGTAATTCATTAAGCGATCGGAAATGGCCTTTATGTCAGTCATTATAGTATGAATAGAGAAGTCTTGTTTCAAACGTAATCAGCTTTATGACACTAATGCCACTTCTAAGTGAAAATGGGAGTAGCCTAATAGTGTGGAGAAATATGGTGGACACATAGCCAAACTTGCATTCTTGCAGGGTAGAAACCCAGCTCGTGTGAAGTGTGTTAATGTGTGAGTGCCAAAAGCAGAATTTTGAAAGGGAGAACTAGTATTATCTTTATAGAGAGAAAGAACTACATGTAATTTAAAACTTAGGGTTTTTCCAGGGAGACAGGGGAAGAGGGAAACACAGGACCCCACTTCAACACTTACGATACTAATTCCACTTCTATGAAGCTATGGATAGTATACTCCTTATCAGGGTGTGAGAAATCATAAAAAAAGTGAAAGCCTTTCCCATAGCCAGTGCATAACACTTATAAGAACACATGTACTAAGTTCTTGCCAAAAAATATTAAAATTACAAAAGTAATATAAGTTTTCACATTTGCCTGACCCACATTTTTTCTAGGTGCACTATTTGTAGTGATGACATCTCCTAAGAACTCCAAACTTGGTACACATCAAAAAGAATCTCTTTCCAAATCTTAGTACATCTAATCTTTGCTCTCACATGCAAGCTATAAACAGAAACTGATTTGTACACAGATGAGAATTTGTAATAAAGAAGGACAGGAGGATGGTCATCCTCTCTCCTCTTTCTTCTCCAAAACCCTTTCTCATGCCTTGATGAGGAAAACACTGGACTTAAATGGAGCTGCAGACTAAACACAGGCACTGTGTCATGCAGCTCTTAGGCTCAGGCTAGTCAGAAGGTTAGGTAAGAGGATCGGAACAGCCTCTCCAGCAACTTTAAAATCCGTGTATTGACTGTTGGGTGTTGAATTCAGAAGTTACACATCCCTCAAAACTCATGCAACGTGTGTAAGATATTGGCATGTAGAGCAATTCATGCCACCACTATAGCTGACAAAAGGCAATTGCATAGCTGATGGAAAAACTAATAGAAGCCATAAGGTCTGGCATGTCTGAATGCTAACTGAACTGAGTGCTGCAGAGGTCTGCCCTGATTAGGGCAGCCAGTGTTTTCCAGCTGGAGGTTCCAAAGGGATGCCACCCATCAGAAACATCCAGGCTCCCATAGGCTTATCTGGACCCACGTCTTAAGGGGCATTCAGCAGCAAAGCAGGGCACAACTGGACAGATGTGCTGTACAAAGAAAATGAAAAAGAAAACTCACTCATTTTCCATTTGCCCACACCCCCAACCCCCTGCACCCCAAAAAATCCCACTAAAGGTACTTTTCCACAAAAAGAAATAATGCTGATTATTTACGTTAACAAGTAGCCAGTGTCCTCAGAAAACAAATGAAAGACATGGAATTCAATGGTAATTTTATCCCTAGTACCATCAGCCTTGGACACTACCAGTGGGCCCCAACTGCAGAGCTTAGTATTTATCACTGATGTGCACACGTGAAAGGAAGAAGGAGGTCCAGCAACAGTAAGACTCATAAGGACCAAGAAGACAATCACATCTGCACTATTGCCTGATCTCAGGCTTCTTTCCCTGCTTCTCTTACCATTTTTATAATTTGAATCATTGATAAAGCTTTTACCTTTGTTGTCAAAGATGAAAGAGCAGGCAAAATTCTCATTCCCTGAAAGTTTTGCAATAGTAAAGGAGGGCTCTTTACTTTTACATACAGAACAGCAGGATGGAAAAAGAAGAGGGAGGATCATGGGAGAAAGAAAAGCAGCAGAATGAGGTAGCCACACTGCCAAATGGAAAGGAGCAGGTAATTTTAAAAGAATTACGCTACACAGGGCAAATTAAAAGACTGAATTTATAAGTAGAAGCAAACAGAATGACCTTTGAAAGAAGGGGCAGGCAACTCAGGAGGACCACAAGGTTGTCATGAGATTATGCAGGGAGAAAATTAGAAGGGCCAAAGCCTAACTCGTACTAACCGTAAAAGACAATTAAAAATGTTTCTTTAAATGCATTAGCAACAAAAGGAGGGCTAAGGAGAATCTTCACCTTGCATTGGATGTGGAGGGAAACAGTCACAAAGGATGAGGAAAAGGCTGAGGTACTTAATGCCTTTTTTGACTCAGTCTTTAATAGTAAGACCAGTTGTTCTGTGGGTGCCCAGCTCCCTGAGCTGTAAGACAGGGAACAGAATGAAACCCCCCATAATCTAAGAGAAATAGTTAGGGACCTGCTACACCACTTAAACACACACAAATCTATGGGGGCCTGATGGGCTCAGTGCTGAGGCCAGTTTTGTTTAATATCTTTATCAATGACCTGGATGAGGGCATTGAGCACACTCTCAGTAGGTTTGCAGATGACACCAAGTTGGGTGTTAGTGTTGGTCTGCTTGAGGGGAGGAAGGTTCTACAGAGGGATCTGGATAGGCTGGATCAATGGGCTGAGGCCAACGGTATGAGGATCAACAAGGCCAAGCCCCAGGTCCTGCACTTGGGTCACAAAAACCCCATGCAGTGATACAGACTTGAAAAGCTGCCAGCAAGAAAGGACCTGAGGGAGCTGGCAACAGCCTGCTGAATATGAGCCAGCAGTGTGTTCAAGTGGCCAATAATGCACTAGAATCCTGGCTTGTATCAGAAACAGTGTGGCCAGCAGGACTGTGGAAGTGACCGTCCCCCTGTACTCAGCACTAGTGAGGCCCCACCTCGAATACTGTGTTCAGTTTTGGGCCTCCTACTATGAGAAAGACATTGAGGTGCTGGAGCATGTTCATAGAAGGGCAACAAAGTTCATGAGAAGCCTCAAGCACAAGCCTCATGTGGAATGGCTGAGGGAATGGTGGAATGGGCTGTGTTTAGCCTGGAGTAAAGGAGGCTGAAGGAAGACATTATTGCTCTCTACAACTACCTGAAAGCAAGGTGTGGTGAAGGGGGGTCAGTCTCTTCTCCCAGGTAACAAGTAATAGGATAAGTTGAACCAGGAAAGGGTTAGATTGGATATTATGAAAAATTTCTTCACCAAAAGAGTTGCCAGGCATTGGAACAGGCTACCCAGGGAAGTGGTTGAGTCACCATCCCTGGAGGTATTCAAAAGATGTGTAGATGTGGTGCGTTGGTTTAGGGCGGACTTGGTAGTGCTAGGTTAATGGTTGGACTTGATGATCTTAAATGTCTTTTCCAACCAAAATGATTCTATGATTCTATGACAGTGTAGAAAGGATTAGAGAAAAAATAAATTGAAAAAAAAAAAGAGGTGGAAGGTGGTAAAACATTGCTTTCATCTCCTAGTGCAAAGTGTGTATTAATCATAGAATCATAGAATCGTTCAGGTTGGAACAAAGGGTGGAAGCATTACATCATACCATGATTTTAAATTAATCAGGGAGCTCTTGCATCAAATATATTAGTGTGTGTATGTAAGAAATATGTGTAAATTCATCCCCATCACAGAAATTCCTGTCAGATTTAGCCAATTCTGCAGAACTGTTTCAAAGTCTGTCTTGACTTTACTAACAATGATGTCACTAGCGTTCAGTTTCTGAGATGAAAGATGAAAAAGTGGAGAGTATGTGAATCTCAATGTCTTTCAAAGTTTGCTGGCAGCCTGAAGAAACACCAAAAAGATGCAAACTCCCTGAATTCTGAAACATAAAGTTAATAGTCTGCACCTTTTAAAAAATAAGGATAATATAAAATTAAATATAATACCCCATTATTATGAGATTTACTGAATGCATAATTACTTTACTGGAGCATTTCTGTATCTTCCACTGTGTTTTGCAAGCTCCAGAAGACCCTCTATGAAGACAGAACTGTTTGCCAGTGGAGCACATTGAAATCTTGCTGTTTAGCAGACAAAGGCTGGCAATATTTTTCATTGTGCAATGTAGTGCTTTGGCATAGTTACATTCACTGAAAACTGTGACCTCAAGCAGACATGGTTGCAAACTCACACTCCTTGTTTCCTTAAAGATGATGCACCAGATAGTTTTACAGGGAGACTTTAAAATACAGAGAAAACCTACTCGGAGTTGACATTAATTTGTTTCTTTCACACACAAAAAAAGAGACTTAAAAGGTCCTCTAATGGAGACATATGTCATCGCACCAACAAAGAAAATGACTGAAGCAAATTATAATAGTTATTATGAAAGTATGAGGTCAAGAATTGCCACTATTGTGTAAATGACACAGGCATGAGTGATTCAAAGGGAAAATTTTGACTGAAAAATGAACTACGAAAGGAACATTAAATGCCAGCTTTTTAAACTCTTAAGACCTATTTATTTTTAAGCACAGATTAGGATTAATGTTTTGTAAATGCAAAAAGGAACACATGATTTTCCTCTGCAATTTTTGTTCAAGGGAAACCACTGAAAAATAAGGTAGCCGTTGATTTTCGAGCTAAACAGTGCTCCACCCAAACTCAGCATATGGAATCATATCTTTTTCAAAGTATTTAGTGGTAACTAGGCTTCATCCACCTCTGAAACAGGAAAAGCTCAGTCTATGCAAAAGCTCTTCTCATGAACATCCTGCAAATGATCATATCCAAGGAGAAGAAAATGAGTGCATCTGCAAAAAACAATTATTGCAGATGAGGCATTTGGGTTAATTCCATGTGAAGACAGGGGAGGTGGGGCCATCTGTGCTGCACAAATGAAAGTTAATGCTGAAGCAGACAAATCCTCCAGCACCTTTAAAAAGGGAAGTATTTTTTCATGTTTTGAAGACCAAAACTGGATATTACAAACTGCCTCATAGGAAAAAATGCGAGTAAGTCTGAAATCCCCTAGTCACTGTACATTGTTTTTAATGGCAAGAACATCCTGCCTCTCTCATATCACTGATAGCACCAATTTCACAAAGAAAAGTAAGTAACAAGTCATTCTGAACTGCAGGTAATGACAGTATTGGTCTTTATTCTCACTTGTGCCAAAACCCCTTTTACACCAACTTAGGAGACTAGAGAGTCCTAAAAGCAGCACTTTACCAGGTGTTAAGCAACCTTAATGAACATGAAAATCAAACCCATTACTTGAGAGAGGGTATGATAAAGTGCCTGGCTGCCAATAACCCACACGCAGCTGCCTCATTCACTGATAGATAGAGAAAGAAACATATCAAAGTAACTAGGAAGGGAAATGATTCCATTAGCTGCAGAAGTCAGGGAAAACCACTTCCCAGTGAGGTGGCACTGTGTCCTCAAAAGGAGAGAGAGCCTCTCTCACTCCACGGTTGGTTTTACAGACTGTAGAAGGTGGTGAAATGAAAATAAAAAAAAGAAATAAGAGATCTTTCTAAAGCTTGAACCAAGGTCATCTGAAGGATCTACTACCTCTGCAAGATAGTGCACTGAGCAAACAGATGCAGCTAAAGACGCCTGGAGAAATAGGAAAAGATCAGGGAAAAGAGGAGAAGAGAAGACAAAAGCTGAGAAAATATTACCAGAGGAAACTTAGAGAGGGAAAAGAATCAAAATAAAAGGGAGAAAAAATGAAAAGAAAAAATCCCAAACCACCAAACTCAAAGCAGATGCGCCTAATAGGAGTCTGGGCTGCCAATACAGTACAAGCCTGAGCCTAAGAGAAAACACAAACAAGACAAAAGGGGGTATTTTTTCTTCCAATTCATCCTTGTTTGTTACATGTCCTGATTTTACTTCTAAAAAGGGAAATTCTCTGAATGAGAAAAAGCCTCTCCCTTTCTCTGCTGCTGCCATTGACTTTCTCATGTCCCATGCCCATTACTGGAGCTTTTTTACTTTACTGTTGAGATTTTCTCTGACACCAAGCAGCTACATCCAGAGTGCATCACCTGGGTACAGTGAGAGTTAAGGGATGGGAGAAAAGGACAATAGTGACCCTCAAAACCCACAGTGGTCTCAGAGGGATGTTTCCCATGAGAAAGGAAGGCAGGCATCACGCAGCCGCATGGAGACCACCAAAGAACAGGGGTATAAGAGGAGCTAATTTCAGTTGTACTGAAACATTTCATGCCTTTGTACCCAGGGCATAGAGACAGTAACTTTGGGTAACTTCAGTAATGCTTTAGTAGCCTGGTGCAGCATGGCACCACTGAAGCTCTGCTGTTCTCTGCAGCCTCTCTGGCAGTAAGCCTCTCCCCAGTGATTCTTCAATACCCTGCTCCATTGCTCTGTTCTACCTATAGAGGGCAAGGAGAGGTCAGCCTTGCAGGGTCCTCCAGGTTGTGTGTCCCCAGTCTCTGTCACTGGAAATCCTCTGAGTCTGGTCTTGAAAAACGTGCAGCACTCTTCTCCTCTGCAGGTTTCCTAGCTGTGGGGGTGGCCTGAGGCCATGGTTTTTACTGTGTGACTGATTTTCCCCATGCTTGTAAAGGACAAGCATTAAGTGGACCATCTGTCTATGGTCTTCCCATGGTCTACCATGTTCCTGGCAAAACTATGGCTCCCATTATGTTTTTAGCTCCCTCTCCCTCAGATTCATTAAAATACTACGCGTGTGATGTCAAAATCTTGATGCAATAGGATGCAAGAGAAAGGGCTGTGAACTGAAGAGGAATTATATATATTTCTGAAATGGTAACAGCTACTGCTTTGCATAATGCCTACCCAACCCCAAATTAATACGGCAGATGGAGGAAGGGAAAACAGGTTACATGCCTGCAGTGTTCATGTACTGACAGGCTTTGCCCTGCCAACTAGCTCAATGACTTGCCATGCCTCGGTTAGAGTGGTTTCTAAGAGGACGTGAAATTGCAGTTTAGATTGTAATTTATGAGTGCTTTTCATGTCAGGAGAGTGTGTTGAAGCGCAAGTTTAGCTGCAGGTATCAGCCCTTGGGTTAGAAAAGAATTATATTGTAAAAGGCAAAATATTTATCATTTGCATATGGAGAGCAAACAATAAGCCTTGATCCGAATCTCCTAATAAGAAGATCCTTGAAAGATCCCATTATTTGTAATAATAAAGTTATTTGTCACTCTGTGACTTTAAAACAAAGAAAATTCAACTCAAATGCTCACTTTTATTTGCCTTTTACTGTTTTATAGCTCCATATGCTGTTCAGCTCTTAACTTTCACACCAGCACACAAAAGACTGGGATATCTTAATTTCAATAGCTACTTACTTAAAATCAGATCTAGGAATTTAGGAAGCTGGGTGTTGAGTTCATCCAAATACATTCCCCTTTAAGGACTGTTCTGGGAACACTCATTTACTCTGAACAGTCAGCAGTCAGTGCTGTTATCAGTCCTACTATGAATACAGGGGTGGATTTGAAGAATTAACATTTAAGAGCTGCATAGTTTACTACTAAAGACTGTGGATCTGTACCTGTGTTTCATTGTAGGCTGCACATAAAAATAATTTCTACAGTATTTTAATGAGAAATTGTTTTTTCCCATTACACAGCAATAATTACTTCAGCATATTTTTTCATTTCAAAGGCAAGTACATAAGATAACTGAGGGCTGAAGCTGTGTGAAACAGGTCGAGGTTCAGAGTTTACAGAATATTGGCCTAATACATGTTGGTCTATATCCGACAGAGTCTATAGCTAACCATGTACAACTAACAAAATTTAAAGGTGTGAAGCTCTAACTAGCAAGGAATCAAGCTGTTTTAAATTGTCTTGCTGAATGCATTTCCTAAAAAAACCCAACCACTCACTGTATTCAAACCTAGACAAGGCTATATAGGGCTAACTTAGGCAAGAAGAAGAAAATGCTTTTGCTCCACCTTGATTTTCTGCTTCCCAAGAATCAGTTTATTTCTAGTGTCCCTGACTGCAATCGTACCCACCTCTCCATCTGAGGCTGTGAAGCCTGCTGATGATCGTGATGCACTATCAGTTAGGAGGTGCCATGTCCCCATCAAAGCAGTGTGAAATCAGGCACAGGGATGCAGCTGCAGGGCCTGGGAAAGCTTTTGAGACCCTAAACACATGTTCTGGTGAGGTGACTATTTCTTGGGGAACACTGTCACCCCATACAACTGTGATTTCCACAGAAAAGAAACTGAGATGGGAGGGCCTGAAAGGAAACAGTCCATTCAGACCTGTACAACAAAGGATCAGGTTCCTTCAAGGCTCTTTGAGGTATGTACCCAGTACCCAAAATCCAGTGTAGATGTGCCCAGGGAGACCAAGCACATGCTGACTCCATCCAGCACAGGAATGTCCACATTAGCTCCAGCCCCTGTTGTCACACATGCCTCTTATGGCTGGGAACCAAGACTTGCACGCTCCATGATGAATGTGATGAGGCTTCTTGTCTGAATTAATAAGACTTTTTTCTGCTTCTGATGGTGAAATCAGCATAACAGGTAAAGGGGCTCCACATCCCATCCCGAGACATGCACATGTATGTTCACACAGGAGCTGTAGGAAGAAGCAAGGAACTGAAGGCTGGTTCAACTTATTCCACTAAGTAGTGGTTGCTCAGGTTCATCTTGGATGTGGCAGAACTGCTTACACCTCTCTGACCAGCACCTGAAGTAACATACAGTTCATTTAAATGGTACTGTCCTTTCGTGAGGTGATTTGAACTCACATTATGAAGAAGCCTGTTCTTGCCTGGGGACTAAATCATTAGCTAGGACTGGAATGGTGTTTTGGTAGGTACTACTGCCTGCCTTACTGCTGTATGCCCACAATAGCTTCTCTAAGGCAGCATAAAGGACTCAGTGCCTTCCTTCCTGCTTGCTCCAGTCACAAATCTACAATCACCTTTTCCTTCTCCTCTAGCACTTCTAGATCTCTCCTACAACCTGACAGCAAAGATGACAAACTGTCTCCGTGGGACCAAGGTTCAGGCATTTCATCCAGGATATTAATTTATACCATGGCCTCTCCCCAGTCTCTGGTATTTCCCTCTTATTACTGGTTGCCTTCATGGATCCTTTCCATGTCTGTCCTTTCACCTGTGTCATTGTCAGCCTTTGGTGACAATTTGGTGAGTTACTGTGGTGACAGCTACAGTAACTCACAAAGCCAGTGCACCAGCTGACTCTAACCTTTCCCCTCCTGATGTGCTCTTTGTCCTTGTCAAGAATTTTAAATTCAAATTAAGTATACCCTCATCAGCTTTACGACCTTTGGGGGTAAACTAGCAAGTGGACTTGGTGGATGAAAAGCTAGATATGAACTGGCAATGCGCGCTTGCGGCCCAGAAGGCCAACTGCATCCTGAGCTGCATCAAAAGAAGCGTGGCCAGCAGGTCGAGGGAGGTGATTCTGCCCCTCTGCTCAGCTCTTGTGAGACCCCACCTGGAGTACTGTGTCCAGCCCCTGGAACCCTCAGCACAGGAAGGACGTGGACCTGTTGGAATGGGTCCATGGGAGAGCAGTGAAGATGATCAGAGGGATAGAGCACCTCTCCTAGAAGGACAGCCTGAGAGAGTAGTAGTTGTTCAGATTGGAGAAGCGGAGGTTCCAGGAGACCTTATTGCAAAATTTCAGTAACTAAAATGGGGTTTATAATACGGATGAGGACAAACTTTTAGCAGGCCCTGTTGTGATAGGATGAGGGGTAATGGTTTTAAATTAACAGAGGGTAGATTCAGGCTAATTGTCTCTATTCAGACATAAGGAAGAAACTTTTTGCAATGAGGGTGAAACACTGGCACAGGTTGCTCAGAGAGGTGGTAGATGCCCCATCCCTGAAAATATTCAAGTTCAGGTTGGATGAGGCTCTGAGCAACCTGATCTAGTTGAAGATGTCCCTGCTTATTGCAAGGGAGGTTAGTCTAGACGACCTTTAAAGGTCCCTTCGAATCCAAAATATTCTATGATTCTAAGTGCTCTGGCATGAGCTGGAGCTATGTAGACAATTATAGGGATGTAGTTCATCCTGATTCTGATCCCTTGGAAACACTGCTTCTCTAGCTCCTTTGTGTGTGTTTTGAAGATACCCCCCTAAATTAAAAAAATAAACCCTCCGGGATTAAAGCAGGTTTTGCAGACCTCCAGGTGCTGTACTGCCACTGCAAATCATTAGGTCACACTTCTTTTTTCCCACACATCAACTCAGCAGAAACAACGGAGCCAAATGAAGCTTTTCTACTCGTTTGGTTTCTGTGGTCTAATACCGGCCAAGTGCTTGACCACAGCTTTTTGGCTTGCATCTACAGCCTCCAGGATCCTGAGCTGGCTTGCATCCAGCTACTAGCTGAGCCTGTAACAGCTTAGCTGCCGTGGGCAGCACAGGCAGCGTGCATTGGTTCGGGCTCACAACAGGTCTTGGGGGGAAAAGGAGTCCCTTGGGGATGGGTTTGTTTTTGCAGAAATACGTAACAGCTCTTCTTGAATTTCTGTTCCCTTTCCCACATAACGATGTTTTATTTAGGGGCATTTGTAGAAACACTGGCATACTTGATTTTGGAAAATAGGGCATCCAGCAGAGACAGTTTAAAAAGCACACCAGTGCACCACCTGTATCGAACTGTAAAAGAGTAAAGTTTTTTTAAACTGATTTTAAATAGTTTCCAAGTCAGTGAAGCACAATGCAAACAGAAATATGAAAAAGCAACAGAGCAAGAATGGACTTTTTGGGCTGCAGAGACCAGTGCATCCACATCAGCCCTTACATCTGGATCAGAAATGTACAGATCTCCACCACCCACTCTTTGGTTTGCACCACAGAGCATGGATCAGATCCCACTTGGATTAAGGCAAATTGGAAGTTGCACACCAAGAGTGCAGCTAATACATTCTGCCCCAAATGTATGTTCAGTCTGAGGGATCAGAGTAAAGCAAGTCCACAGCAAAAAAATTCCACCACCCTGAAATATGCATATGGTATATGTGGGTCCCTGGCACCAGCTGTTTCACCTCATAGAATCTCTCCTCGAGCAGCAGAAGCAGTCCACACCATTTTATAATACAAACATAGCCTCTTACAACCTCTTCCACTAAACTGAAAAGCTAGGAGTATAAACTGAGCAGTGCAGGAGCAACCCTTAGCATCTACTATCCTTGTGGGAAGATACAGCTAGCCCACCACTGGCATTCCAATACTACTACTACCATGTGCTAGAGTAGCACCTAGAGGGCCTCGACAGGGATTAGGCCACTATTATAGGCACTGCTTGGACTTAATAAAGTAGTCTCTATCCCAGACAACATGAAAAGAAAAAAATATACTGAGCTACAGTGTATTTGTAAAGGGAGCAAGACAGAGAGGTTACTGCTGTAGCTATATACTTCTCCAGACCAGGCATAAATGTGGTCACAAGAGAAAAATCACTTTGGTGTCATCCTCAGCCAGATTTGAGCTCACCACTAAACTGCAAATGATCTGGCACAATTAGCTCATCTCAGCTGGGGCCAGTCCTGAGACTGCAGAAATGCTGGAGATGGGGAGCGAGGTGGGACAGCCAAAGTGGGCAGGGAAACCTCCTGCAGCCTCTCTCTGCCAGCTGCTGGCCCTGAAACCCTCTGCTGGGAGACCTGCGCCTTCCTAAGCACTAAATCCACCCCTGACAGCCACTGAATGTCTTTGATTTGTATGAATAAATTTCAAAATGTCCTATGATTACAGCTTTGTAATATTCTGGAAGCAGATGGCAGGCACAGCTGACAGTGACAGTAGTTGTAAGTGCAAATAGGAGGTGGCAGGGAGAAGGGGGGAGATAGGGAGTTGGCTTAGGAAAAGAGTGTAAGAAAAGGAGCTCTTATTTTGAAGACGCACCCAAATGATGAAAGCAGGTAGGGAGGATTCGGTTGCCACTGAGAGAGAAACAGCCAGCTCTGCTTCCTGAGCTCAGTACAGTGTGTGCTTAAACGTCTTGAGAGAGAGAGTGAAAGACATTAACACATTCAACTGCACTTGACCCTCAGGAGCGACACTCCGCTCTCCTAGGAAATAAACAGCAGTAGGCATTTCAGAAAGTAACACTCAGCGCCTGGATAAACACACACAATAAATCCCAGCTCCCCCAGGACACCTCCTTGCTTCTGGGTCAGATGCTAAAGTTCACTAGTCTGAGATAAAGCTCTTACTTTCCTAAATCACATCAGGAAACAAAGTAGCTGGCATTTGTGGGCTCATCCTACCAATGCTTTAACAATCATTGCACTCTCACTGCAACCCTTGAAGTGATGCTTACTTCATTAAGATGCAAGAGGGAATGTGAAACCATCCATGCTGCTAAATGAAGTTCTTACAAGGACTCTTCAGAATACTTCTACTCTCACTCCAAGGCAGCAAGGAGAGATTATTTCTTGCTTTCTATCATTGAAAGAGTTAAGCAATAGAGAGGAAATCTCAGGGAAGACACTCAGTGCATCTTTTTCCTCTCCCTCCCCTCCCCCTGGCTTTTTTTTAAACATAGCATACATCAAAGTGAAAACTGACATGCGGTGCCCTGAAGCTCTCTGCAGCATGCTTTTAGGTTTTGGAAATTTCATTTTCTACCTTATGATGATTACATGAGAGAGGATGAAATGCTTGCTTTGAGGTTCATCTTAGACAGAGATGTAATAAACATTGTGGCTTCCCACTGCAATGGAACAAATTCTTTTGTAGATGGGCAGGGGGGGGACTGTGTGGTTTAGTTTATATTTGAGCACTTGGATATGGGTGGAGATGCCATATGGGGAGTATTTGGAAGAGTGGGAAGGGGGAGAAGGAAAAGAAAAAGAGGAATTGGTGGCTTAGCAAGTGAAGTACTCGCTTATGCTCTGGATGCAGTCCACCCTAGTTGAAAATTAGTTTCTCAGTTCCCACTGAACTGCAACTGTCCATATACAAACACACACACAAATAAAATCCCAACCCTAAAATAAATAATTCATCTTATTTCAGTTTCTCCTCAGCTAAGTCCCAAGAGTGAGACAGCATGAAGACTGAATAACATCTGCCTTGTAACACAGAGTTTGTTCCTGTAGGTACACAAGACAAGATGGAGATCATTTTAGTAATGACATGCTGTGCTGGAATACTTGTTTGTTTTTCGTCTTCGTGGGCTGCTGCTGTTCAGGAGGGAGCACACCGAGGCTGATAAATTCACTGTCCTGCCAGCTGCTAAGTAGGAAAAAATAACTTTGTGTGGCCCTGATCTCCTTTTCATGAAGTTTATAAAAATTCTTAAGTGCATCCACACCTAAAAAAGAGAAGGCCATCTGGTCAAAAACTCTGACTTAGATACATTTTCACACTGATCCCTGAGTGAAAGATCCTGCTCACATTTATCTATAAACAACGTCCAGTGCTTTGGCTCTCCTTTAAAAATGTCTTCATATTACTTTGGTGTCTCGATGTGTAGGTCCACCCTCAGTGCATGAATAACATTCCTCTGCCCTGCCAGAACGGGGAGGCATTAATCCCAGAGACACTGCAGCAGAGCCTGCCTGAGAGCACAGTGAGCTCTGGGATGGTGCTGGGACCAGGACACTCTTCTCCTGGACAGTGCCACTTGTTACCCTCTGTCATGCTCCTCACTTGCTCTCGTTTACCCAGTTAGCCCAGTTAGCTAACAAAAATGTCACTAGACCACTGACAGGGCAGAAAGAAAACACCTGGAGTACAGTTCCGCTATGCCCCAAGTGTGTTGAAGATCAGAGCAGATCAACCACTGAGAGCACTGTGCAAACTGAGGGACAAGGTAGAGTAAAGCCAAGCAGGGCAAGACTGCCTTGGTAGGGATGACATGAAAAAATAAACTTGTCCAGTTCTCTTTCAAAGCCAAAAGCAGTAGGATACATGACAGGTTCATTCTGAGGTGGCATTGACGCTGAACTCCAAAGTGAGCACTCCACCTAGGTCTGATGGGCATCTCTGCGGGCATTAGCTAGGTATCACGGTGACAATTATGTGTGAGCTTCCTCCCTTGCCAATTTCATATGACTCATGATCTTTTGGGAATTCGGTGGTGCTGCTTGAGAGTCTTTGTACACTTGCATTGTGTAGGCTGGTTGGTCTGCAAGACTGGAGTCCCTCATGTTGTTTAGCATGCCTGATGGCCATTGCAACCTGTGCTCTGATGCTATGGGCAATCTAACTTGGCGTTCTGCCTGTCTCTGTGCAGGATTTGGGTTATGGTTGATTGATTTAGTTTTTTTCAGTTTACCCTTTCTTTCTCCTTTGCCGTTGGCATATTGATCCCTTCCCAACAGCTTTGTTTATCCAGCATTTAGACTTCCAATCCTGGCAGTAAAGGTTAGAGACCTTTTCTTTCAGGTACTCCTACAAATAAATAGCAGTATTGTAAGGAGGCAAGAGCACACTGAAAAAATTTGAATCAACCACAAACGCAGCCAAGTCTTTCACACAGTGAGGCCTACTTCCATCAGAGCTGAAGACAGCCTTGCCCAGTGAAAAGTCTCTTCCTTTCCCCTCCACTTCTCCAGCTTCTGCTCAGTCACACCTTAAGAGTAGGGGAAAGACAGAGATAAAGCCCATTTCAGAATGGATGTGTTTGTACAATTTTAGTAGCTGGCAAATTTGAGTAAGATTCACACGTGGCTCTGCTACAATGTTGGGAAAACATTGTCAAGCACCAGACTGTCAGAGCCAAGGGGCTATCTGAATGTGAACCATCCCTTTCGTCACTTCTCCTGGGGACTTCAGTATCGCCTTGTGAACAATCAGCAGTCACATATGCTGGTTATACCAAGGAGTTGAAACTGGGTTTTCTACTTTAACAGAAACACAGAGAAAAAGGGATTGTTTCTGGATATCAGGATATCACTAGGCTTTAACCTGAGACCCACGAGCTGTTTGATGCATATTAGGGAAAATATTGAGCATACCATACCTTAGCCACACGGAGGCTTAGACTACTTCTGAAACACCATATCTCAGTTCAACTTGCCTTGGAAATAAAGGGTTATGAAGTAGATATCATTTCACCTCAAAATAACTGGACTGTAACTGCTGGTGATTCAGGAGCAGTTTAACTGTCCATGGGGAAGGAATGGGATAGTTAGCTGAAGAAAGTCATCTTATCAGCCCTCCCATCAATAAATTCTCCTTACACAAGTGATCCTTAGCCTGTACATGTTTTGCTTTTCAATGTTGTTGTTTCAGTTAGGACTATGATTTTCCTACAAAACGAGTTTGGTCAGTACAACTGTTCTGGGAATGTCTTTTCCATAGCAAAAGGCCTGATAATTACTTGAGCTGAAGCAGCTTGCTAAACTAAGTTTTAAGTATAAGCGCTGCCTTTTTGAGGCCTGACAAAGCCTTGTGAGTAAATGTGGGGAGGAGAAATTAACCATGGAAGTTAATCCTCTGGCTTTTCCACCCCCCCCCCCCCCCCCCATGGTTTTTCCTCTCTCACGGGCGAGCGATCCACCAGGTCAACCCGTCACCTTGTCAACCATCACCTTGTCACCCAACCCCTTGTCACCCCGTCACCCTGTCACCCCGACACCCCGACA
>NW_015094508.1:2501693-2517875 GCF_001431845.1 Calidris pugnax
CCCCCCCCCCCCCCCCCCGCCAATGTTTGTCTCCTATGCCTGGGCACAGCAGCCTGGTTTTCTACTGGTTGATGTCAGGTGTGAAGGCTGGCCTTCTATTCACGTGCAAATCAGCTTCATTAATGTAGCATTACAACATATGTGCCTGATTTATCAGGAGAGTTTGCTTCTAAAAACTTAAATCTTACAAAAGTAGTAACTCTTTGATATTAAAATCCCATAGTATACTGCCTAGTTAGAAACGCAAAATATGCTGGTTAGTGCGAATGTCCATGAATAACAGTCAAATTCCCTTTATTCTGACACAATGTTAGAGTTATAATGGGAATAGACAAAATAAACAGCCTCTTTCTCTCCGTTTTCTCCATTTGCCACAGCAGAACACCAGTATCACTTTCTTTTTTCATGCACTCCCTACATGTTGTATAAGGCTATGGTAGACTAACAGGAAGGAAGTAATAACTAATCATTTCGTGTTTCATTAGAGGATTATCTGCCTTGAATAACTTGCCAATAAAGGAAAATGAAAGCTCTTATCTGAAATTTTATTTCTGTCAGGAACAAATGAATAAACAGGGCAACTTTTACATAAGCAGAAGAAGGGCACATTCAACACTAAGAGAAATGTCAAGTGGTTCACTGTAAGAATATTTTACTGTCTATCAAAAATGAATCCAGAGTCTTTATTCAAAGTTGTAAAGTATTAGGGGTCTATCTAAGATATCAGCAGATATCTTTGCTTGTCAGCAAGGTAAATCCTCCAACATATCCTTCCTACTCTCAACCACATTATATGCTCCCATATGCATATAAGCACACAAGTGTGCTTTGGACTGCCTGGTTTAGATAATTTTTTGATGTTCTAATTCTTAACAGAAGAGCCATCTTAGTCTATTTTTTTCATGTTTTCTCGTGACACCATGCATCATATAATATTCTTATGTAGAAAGGAGTTCTTACTCATAAAAATGGGCTTGTGAGGCTTTCTGCTGCCCTTCCTGTGTGGTACTCTTGTGTCTAACAGTCAGAATTTAATCACAAGATTTTACATTGAGATAAGAAAACCACAAAGAGCTGGGCTAAGCCAAGCAGAGCCAAGCTCAGCCATTTTAGTTGATTCCTGTTAGACACAGCAGGCCTTAGCCTTGAATTAAATCACCTCAATGGCATAAGTACAGAGATTATTATAAGGAGTGTATTAACATATTCCTCATGCAGATATGTGATTTTTGTGTTCTGCTATTTCAGAGCCTCCCAAAGCCAAAACTACATTAAAAATATATTGGACTGAAATGATGTAAATACAAATCAATGCCAGAGCCCTGATCTATTTGAAAAGAAATGCAAGTTCATTTTAAAATAGAGGGGGAATCCACCATTTAGGATATTTTGCACTGTCACTTCCTATTTTGTCATAAGCCTCACTGGAGTTATCACTAACAAAGATCTCTTAAGACACACCTTCTATACAGAAGGAGTCATGCCAACAGACTAACAGCCTTGAAGCATGGTCCTTTCAGCAGCTCTCTTTGGATTGCGCAGCTGACCACAGTGAACAAGATGGACCTTGTGAAAAAAAAGGGAATGCTTTCAGCTTTCTCATTTGAAACTGAGCTGTAGTTCTGGAGAAGCAAAGGAGGAACAATTCATTTCATATGTCTGTCTGTGGAGATCAAGGTAGCGTCAGGGCCTCAAAAATGTCTGACTGAGACCATGTATAAATTGGTCCTGAAGAAAAAGTGATAGTAATATAAAAAAAAACCCAAAGAACACCAAAAAAACATCATGAATGTAATTTTCTTGTTCCTTTCCTGATAGGAAATTCCACACCTTATTATTTCAAATTCAGAAAGAAACACATCGTGTGCTGCAGGTTAGTCCCTCTGCCACATTCTTCCCAAAATGGTGTGGGTTCCCAGGGACACTCCAGACTCCCTTGCGGATGTTTTCAAAACACTTTCAGCTTTAACACCAGGCAAGGTGGCCTGAATGGCTTCATTCCCATATTTTTCCCACAATAAGCAAATAATCCCCCATTGCTCTTTATGAATTAAGTCTTCCTCTGTCATTGTGAGTGTGCACGCTGCTTCCAGTGATGAGAGAGGTACAAGGCCTTATCCCAAACATTTTTGCCATCTGACTCTCATTTACCTGCAACATCACAAAATCTCAATAGCTCGCCTGGGTACCTGGGATAGGCGAGGGTGCTCAGCATACTCATTGCTATGCAAAGCATACTGAACAGCAGTGGTCACCACCAGTTTGGTTGTTATTCTTCCAGTTTGTCACTTCAATATGCCTCTGATGTTGCATGGAAAGCTCTGCTTCTCAACTATATTTATGGGTATTCTCAGATGTTTCCAGTTGTTGTGTAGCTCTGATTAATACTTCCTCCTCCCTGACACAGAAGGAGCTGCATTCTAATACTGTCTTTATTATTTTCCATCAGATTCCATGTTTCTGCATTAATAAAAAGAAAAAAAAGTGTAAATCAAACAAGTAGTGTTGGAGGTCCATAAAATGTGGGACCATGAAAATGTCATCACTGTACATTTTATTTTTCTGTCTGCTCTGAATCTCTTGTTAGTTTATTTATGGTTGCGTTGTTCATTTGGGATACCTAATTCTTAAGAGATAGTGGGGCCCTGACCTCTTACTCCTCCACTTTCATGGTTTAGGTTGTATTTGAAATGGCTATTTCAGCTTCCTTCTTCTCATGCAAGCTCATGTCTATCCATCAGTCTGTGTGGTAAGCTTAGACCATGCATTGATCTATGCAGTTTTTCCTTTGACTGGAGCAGGCAGTAACAGACTTTATAGAAGACTTTGGCAATGAAAATCACATTGTACAATTTATTTCAGTCCAGCCCTTTGTGAATGATTTGTATGAATCAGCTTGCCTTGTGAAAAGATGGAGCAGCTATCACCTGGCTCTTTATTTTCTAATAAAAATTGTGTCAATTAATGGCCAGGGAATTTTACTCTCCCCTTAATGGGAAGTTACTGTTTAGCTCTACATTGGCCTTCTAGTCTTGAATCACAGGTGCAATCAATACAAGCATAACTCTTGGTTCAACCTGCAAAAAATAATGGCAATTATATCTGTGCATTTCAGTAATGAAATAATTGCTTTTTCTCTTACTCTATGGTCCTCAGCTTAATAACAGCCTATCGGACTTATAGTTTCAGGCTGTGAGTACTTCATAGACTGCAGGAAATAATCCACATCAATTTCAACAGTTCTGTGATGCCTCTATGACTAAAGTGCTGCTTTCATATTATATTAATACAATTTTTTTAAGACGTATGCTATAGTGTGCTTTAAGGTAGTAACTCACCTTCTTTAACAGGAGCTGCCACAGATGTATTACAATTTATCTGAAGGAGGAAAGTGGTCTTTGTCCAGCAGCTGAGGAGTGTTCTCTCCGTGTGTGTTTGTATGTGTGTATGTAAAACATGTCTTTTTTCTATATTTCTGTAACAACTGTTGATGGAGGGAAGAATGAAGGGAACAACTAAATCAGATAGCAGGTGGTTCCATCAGGTTGCTCTTCAAGAGGTGGACGAAGCCATTGCCAAAGCATTCCCAGTGACTCTTCCAAACCCATTTATTGTGATAGCCAAGACAAATACCGCAGCTTGTATCTAATATCTGAAATGTCAGGCCAAACATAATGATGAATTAGTAAGGTCATGGACACAATAGTAGAGAGAAATTGAAATATAATGATGCCAGAGTCAATCCAGGTTGCAGAAAATTAAGCTGGAATGGAAATAGCAAGAAAGCTTTTCATGGATTCCCCAAATGGGGAAAAAGTTTCATCCTGCTGTTTAACGTAAGTACTAGTGTTTCATCATTCTTTGCTGGTGAATGCGGTGCTACCTAGACTGTTATCTTCAACCAATTTGAGCCTTCTTTTTCTGTACTGTAACTTACATTTTGGGAATAACTAGTGAGACAACAGACAATGTATTATGCACCACTATAACTATTGCTAATAATACTCAGCATACATATATTTTCCTTCCTCATTGTGGACGTGATAAAGTTAATCCAGTACTTTCTGCAAGAACTGCTGTAATATTCAAAGCAAAAGCACAAGTACATTCTCAAGTATAAGTGTGCTGGTAGAAAATCTAGCATTGCAGAGTTCATTTATCAGAATATGTCACCTAGTGGGTGGTGTAAATGCAGAAGGAATTGTGACAAAGGCACTTGTCACACGGTCAGTGTCATATCTGATCCACTACACACAACACACGTTGCCTTTTGAAATGCAAGGAGTATATGGTAACAACAAATCACCCTGTGTAATGTGTAAGGATATCATCAGAAAAGATTTGTATTGTTACTATAAAAAATAAAAGCATCCAAATATTCGTACTGTGTCTTTGAATCCTATTTTGACATTTTACAATGCATGTTGCAATAATGACTGAGGAGGAAGAAGCGGTGACTAAAACTGAAATCACAAGGAAGTGGCCAGGTAATATTCAGATGCAGAGGATGGGAGGAGGACGTGCAGACAGAGAGAAGGGGAGGGAGTATGCCCATAAGCCAGCCCCAACACTTTGCCCACCCTGGAAGAAGCACAGTCTCGACAGCAGACATGAGCAGGCTGGCTCCCAGCACCCATTCTCATTCCAGGAGCAATGCTGTTGGTCACCCTGGCAAAGACTCAAGCCTCCAAGATACCCACACTATTTCCTGAAAGACTGAAGTTTTGAACAGCCTTATGTGGTATGGACATGTTCAATCCTTCTAGATCACGTAAAGGAAACAGATCACTTAGGCTAGTACATGGTGCAGGCTCACACTTTTTCCTTCAAGTGTTGTGAAAGTTAGTCTAAATTAGCATCTTAGCACTACCTTACAAATGAAATTCATTTGCCTGAGCATGCCTGGGCAAAAAGAACAATAAAGTCTATGCTTAATTGTTAGCATGGACGCATATTAGCTCAAAGTGCACAATGCCAGTATTCAGTGCCTGAAGCCAGTTATTCTTCAGTTACATCTGAAGGAATGATGATAAGAAGTGTGTTGTGTCTTGTTCTTTCAGTATTTCTAGCCTTACCTGGAGGAGGAAGCACGTTCTTTGTGGTGGTGCAATGGTCACAAGTACAAAACATTGCTTGGAAGCCCTGAAGAAATCTGATAGACCTTGATTTCCTAAATTCCTCCATTGGGCTTCCTTATACCCTTACCAGACCTGCCAACAGGCTAACTTTGTCCATAAACATCTACTCAAATACCCAAAAAACATGGAAAACATTTTTATTGCATTTTTCCACATCTCTTTCATGCATCCCAACAATAAACAAACAAACAAATAAATAAATAGCCTGGAAAGGCAAGTTCTCTACTGTCATGTCATTTACAAGCACAGCAAGGGGCAAAATACCTATTTTTTAAGGTGACATTCTAAAAGCTGTTGCCATCTCAGCTTCTACTGCATCATCAATTTAGCAGCTTTCTTCGCAGTTGTTAGAATTAGCAATAGAGGCTTCAGCTCAAATGAGCACATGCTTTAAGTCTCACCGAGTGCTGGGGGATTTAAGCACATACTTACAGTTAAACACATGCTTATGCCTTTTCACAGTGCCACATCCATCACTTTCATAAGCAGGTATGTCTTCATTAGAAAAAAATAGATTTGCTTTTGAGAAAGAGGATTTGAAGCCGCACTTCTGAGTTTTTATACCAGCATTGATTTCTAGCTCAAGCTGTTTTATCAAGAGTGACTGGTAAAAGCATCATATGTCACAACTGAGTGGGAGGGGACAGAAAGAGTTAGCAAGTAATCAGGAAGATGGGATTTTATAGATTTACAGGCTGCTGTGACTCGGAAATTAGACCAAAGTTGAAAACTCCCTGTCAGCATCTCCACCTCTTATGAACTGGAGCAGATTGAACATAAGTTTGTCAGCCGAGCTCAGCTGATCTAGGAAGGCACAAAAGGAGATACATCTTTAGGTGACAGACCATCATTTTTATCTTGGTAAGTCAAGACAGAAAACTCTAACTTCACCACAAGTTCCTAAGCAAGTTCAATTCTGAACCCATGATTAAAGCCACCACAGGATCTGATGGACAACATCCAGCTTTGTCCTGATTGCTTTTACATATTCTGATCTTGAATGCAATCACAAAATCCATGCAGCATCACTGGTTTATGTTATAATTCATTTACCTGTTATTTAACTACACTTTTGTCCAAGATTATGTCTAATACTGCCTGATAAGTGGCAGCCATGTCCAAGTAACCCTAATTCACCATGTGCAAGTAGCCATTGATATTAACAAGTCTGTGTCTGCTGCTCCAAAGGGGTATTTCCCACCCTTAATATCTGGACTCTTTGGTAAACTATTCATATACTATCTCTTCTCAATAGTATTGAAATGTTTATTTACTGACATATACATGCCAGTGTTATCTGCATTCAAATGCCAGTTTGACAGAACATTGGTTAGAGTACGTTAATTCAAGACGAATAAGATTAAGATGGTATCTCAGCTTTCACAAGTAGGAAATATTTAAATTTTAGTATTTTCTGTGGTAGGGCACCCAAGGTGGAGTATTAGTGGCTGTGAACACACTAATGTAAGCAGTTACTGGGGAACACTTAGCACATATACAGTGCTATACTATGGCAATATCGAAGTGTAGGTATCACTCTACTGAACTGGAAAAATGCAGTCAAATTCCAGTATTTGCTCAGCATTTAGGTTTTCTTATAAATTATAATTAAAATCTTCTATTTAAAGCCAAGTTAGTTTTGCCCATTGATGTTGGTTCTTCTGGCTGGGAGGAAAAAATATTAAAATCTTTTAACAATGTAGATGTCTTGGTGCCTTTTAAGATACCAGTCCTTTAGACATACAGTTGTTAAAAAATGTGTTCATAGACAAGATTTCAGATAAGACTTTTTTCTGGGGGAGAAATCAGTACTTATGGCTACATGAAAACCAGATCAGAAAGCATCTGGTTTGCCAGTCGTCACAAAATAATTTTGGTTGAGTATCATAGGACTCCTCTGTGCCATCATCCCTCTCAGAAGGCATGATGCCTCTTTTCCGTTTTGGGTCCTTATTCAACAAACACTTTTGCCACTAGTAACTTTGTGCATACCAGAGAAAATCAGCTTGTATGTGAGTTCTGTCTGGCAGGTGCCATAGATTACTAGTACCTTAGGCAGGATATATGTTGTGGGTTAACCGTGGTCAGCAGCTCAGCCCCACACAGCCACTTGATCACTCCCCCCATCACAGTCGGAGGGAGGAGAGAGTAGGAAGAACAAAACCAAGAAAACTCAGGGGATGGGATAAAAATAGTTTAGTAAGTGAAGGAAAGAGGAAGAAGAAAGGAAACAACAACAAAACAAAAAAACCCAAACCCAAGTGATGCAAAGGCAGTCACCCATCTCCCACAAGCAGGCTGATACCCACCCAGTCTCCATGCAATGGCTGCCTTCACTTTTTTTGCTGATAGCAACATTCTATGGCATGGGATACCCTTTTGGTCAATTTGGGTCAGCTGTCCTGGTTACATCTTCTCCCAACTTCTTATGCTTCTCCAACCTATTTGCTGGGAAGGCAGAGTTGGGAAAAGAGAAAGCCCCAAGGCTGTGTAAGTACTGCTCAGCAGTAGCCACAACACTGGCCTGGTGTCACCACTCCTTTCATCAAAAATCCAAAACACACCCAGAAGAAAATTAACTCCATCCAGACAGACCCAGTGCAATACATTTACCTTAGTATCTGTGATTCCCATATCTAATCCTTAGCAAAGGATTTGGCGCTGCAGACAGATCACGGAGAGTGGAGCTGCACTGACTTCCAGGTCAGCTTCTTATTACAGGATCAGATCCTTGGGGTATGAACATCGTGTAAATAACATTTCCTACTTCCTTAGCCAGCTTTCTATGGGCATGGCACTTATCTCTGAGAATGAATTCTCTCCCGACTAAAGAGAGCAAATATTTCAAGTATTTGATATTCAAAATGATGTCTATTACAGTTTTCCCCACATTTCCAGCTTTCTCTTACAAAGGAATACATCTCTTCCATGAAACATGAAAATCACAAATGGGCAGTAAAACTTTTTTTCACGTGGGAAAGAAATAAGCAAGCAAAGCAAGCAAGTGCTCTTAGCAATCTTCATCCCTCTTGACAGATGTCTTGTCAAGGTTGCAGCAGTTTAAAGGCTGCCTTGTCAGTCACCACCGTTGACTAATGAAAGACAAGGAAGACAAGCCCAGGACTAGAGGGATTCAGCGGTGCTGCCTCACTTGCTCTCTAGATAATGAGGGGAATTTCTCTGCTTGTTCAGTACTCCCTGCTCTCATGCACTTTATAGCACAAAACTCTGCTCCACAAAAAGCTTTGATTCCATTAGTTCATGGCTTTTAAACACACACCTAAAGTGCTGTCCTGAAAATTCATCTTTACATGAGTTAGACTAAAACACCATTGTGGGTTAACCCTGGCAGAGAGCTAAGTGCCACACAGCCATCTGCTTACTTCCCCACCACCAACCCTAGTGGTATGAGGACAGATAGAAAGAAAGAGTAAAACCAAAAAAACCTCACGGGTCAAGGTAAAAGTAGTTTAACAGGTGAAGGAGAAGTGGAAGAAGAAATAAAGAAATAAAGAAAACAAAATAAAGGAAGTGATGCAAAGACAATTGTTAACCACCTCCCGTGCTAGCCTGATGCTCCACCAGTTCCTGAGTGAAAGATTGCTAACCTACCTAAACTTCTCTCCCCTCTGTTTTATTGCTGAACATGACACTGTATGGCATGGGAAGCCACTTTGGTAAGTGTGGGTCATCTTCCTGGTTGTGTCCACTCCCAACCTCTTGCACACCCCAATCTATTCACTGGCGGGGGAGCAGAGAAGGCTTTGACTCTGTGTGTGTTATCAGCACCACAGGAGCTGCTATGGACAAAACTATCTCCATCCCTGGCAGACCCAGTGCAAAGGCTTTAAATCAGTAACTGCCCACTGGCAGATGATCCTAACTTTGGCATACCTAGCAAATGCATGAGTCCTTTCAGTCTGCACTTTGGCAGTCCCGTGCCTTCCATGGTTATTGTATGTTACATTTTCAAAACAAAGACAAATGCCTCTTGTCTCTCCATGTCGCGACTGTAAGACAAATTGCTTTTGCAATGAACAGATGTAAATGGCTTGAAATTAATTTTTCTAATATGCCCTGGTTCTGTTTTCCTGGCCAGGATCTCCTGTTTCTAATGGAAGCTCCCTATAGGGATTTACCTGTAGTGGAGCCATTTCCAACTTTCACGCGTTAATAAAGCAGTAAAATTAGATTTATTTCCTATCTTCAGTTCACTTATCATAGCTATGACAAATAGGTTTAACTTGCCCAGTTAAGTTCTACCCAAAAGATTCTCTCTAAGTAATTAGCACTTGATGGGAATTATTTCACTGAGACTGAAATAGTAACTTCAGTGAGGGTGACAGTGGGACAAATTCCTTTCAAGTTCCCTGAGTTGCTGTTGCTCACATCAGGCTTAATCTAACCCCTAACGTTTACGGGAACTTGCAAGGCTTCAGTAGCTCTGGGCAACAGGATGGCTTAGGGTCTTGGGTTACTATCTGTCTTATTTATGAAGTGACAGTTGCCATGGTATCTGAGCACCACTGGAAAGGCAGCTTGTTGCTGCAGGCCTACAAACAGCATCCAGCCTAGCTGAGCTCTTAAAAGTACTATCATGCCAGGGCTGTTCAACAGCATGTGTGCACTGGCCTGAAAATAAAATGAGTTAATTTGAACTTGGGTTCTCTGGAAGCTGTGATTTTGAACTTCCTGGAATTGCTGAAAACCAAGAAGTCTGGTTCCTTGTGTGCCAGGCAAGTCCTGTTGCAGGGCAAATCCTGTTGCAAGAAAGAAAAAAAAAAAAAAGAAAAAAGAAAAAAAAAAAAAAAGGATGTTACCTGGACTGCCAGCTGTATTTAAGAATAAAAATTACCTCAGCTGCTCTCTTTTGGGATGGTTCACTGACAGTAGTACACATTCAGGTGCATGTTATATGCACAGTCACAGCACTGGAACCCTTTGGAGTTTTAGGCACAGCATCACTTATCAAAGAACCTCTGGACAGGCTCAGGCATGACCTGGAAAGTAGAGTGCTCAGACCTGCCAAGCTAGCTGCAAAGTAGGCATAGACAGGTACCTAGAGTACCTTATGATGAAAACTCATGTTCCTACAGATGGGTTTATGTCCACCACACAATAGGGACTACAGACAGGGGGCTGAACAGCTGGAGAGTGGCTTGTCGGAAAAGGTGCTGGAGGTCCTGGTGGACAATAAGTTGACCATGAAACAGCAATACGCCCTTGTGGAAAAAAAGGCCAGTGGTATCCTTGGCTGTATTAGAAAGGGCATTACCAACGGGTCAAGGGATGTGATCAGTGCTGGTGCTGCATATGCAGATGATCAGGTCTAGGCCACCATGAACATCCTAGAGTGAGTCCAATGACAGGCCCAAATGTGATGAAGGGACCGGAGCACCTTTCATAGAAAGAGAGGCTGAGAAAGCTGGGGCAGTTCTTCCTGGAGAAGAGAAGGCTCAATGGGATCTTATAAACGTGCATAAATACCCAATGGGAGAGAATAAAAAAGATGTAATCAGATTCTTCTCAGTAATATCCAGTGAAGGGAGAAGAGGCAGTGAAAACAAACTGAAATAAAAGACATTCCATGTAACCACAAGAAACAAAATTTTACAGTGAGGGTGATCAAACACTGGAACAGGTTGTCCACAGATGATGTGTGGTCTCCATCCTTGGAGATATTAAAAACCATCCAGACACAGCCCTGAGCAACCTGCTCCACCTCACTCTACTAGAAGCACCCACCAACCTCAGTGACTGTGGTTCTGTTACCTGCATGGATTGCAGGCATTCATTTAGTTTCTAGGTGCTTAAACTCTTCCATGTTAAGAGCCTTAATTATTCTGTCCTGATGGCCAACCTGCAAAACAAGGGCAATACTTGCTTATTATATAAAAATTAAAGAGAAAGGGCAAAAATGCTAGTTAATATCATATGTATCCCAACCTGTGAGTGAAATTTTACTACAGAAAAAAAAATTAATATTATGGTTGAACATTTGCAAAAGTTAATGAAGTACCTGCTCAGCATCCAAAACAAGGCATAGCATGCAGTTATGCTATAGCACATGATAACTTGGATATATTTTCTATAAGGAAAGCTCGCAATGGAAAAAGTTGAACAGTACATGAAGCAAACTCTTACTTTTAACATGATGAGAAAAAGAACCTCTTGTAAATCAAAGGACCATGGATAAAGTCGTCCCAACAGTGGTGACAAACTACTAGGGAAGGGAAAATGTCTGGCTTTCAGCTAGATTTAGTTAACACATTTCAATTAACCCAACCTAAAGAACACGTTTTCTCTATTGAATGTGCAAGTTAGCATATTTTATTTCATATTCACTGTGTAGAGACTAATCTTTAAAGAAAGCATAACAAGTCCAGCACCTGTATCACTTCTTCACTTCTTTCAAAAAACTTAGCTATCTTGTGTAACGTCTCTGAGATGAGGACCCACAAGGATTGTTTTCCTCTGTTGAGGAAGCACTTCAGCATGATGCATGCCCAGTTTTCAGCACTTGCAGACTTGCCAGTATTTTACCTTGGAGCTTGTTTATACATGCAGCTTCCTCCAAGCACCACCCAATCTGTCATAAACAATGGAAATAAGATGAAAGTCCGCCTGTTTTCATCTACAGTTTGCCAGCTCAATTTAAATCACTCTGCAGGAGGGAAACCTTAAACCATAAGTGAAAATGGGAACATCTGAATTCTAGTCAGCTTTGAATTTTGCTTAGAAGAAGCTGCTTCTAGGCCCAAGTACCTCCTTGGTGGCTGAAGAAGGTGAAATGACCTATTTGAAAGATTTGTCACTATCTATGAACAGATCACTTACTTATGGAAACATTATAAATAATGTTATTATAGCTGTAAAAATCCTGGTTAACCATGCATCTGCAATTAGGTCTGAGGATTATTACCACTGGTCAGTCATGGCATAGGTGCCCCATTTATAAAAATGGTTTTTGCCTCATAAGGTTGCTTCTCTGGAAATGAGAAATTTGCTTTAACTAGATTGTTTTGAATCTCTGGGTGAAGAATCTACGAACGACAAAGTGCCCTATTGCTGAACTCAGCCAAAAAATGGTTAATAACTCTAGCAGATGTTTCTATTTTTCAGGCAACAGGACTCCTCCTTTCTCCCACTGCTCTCTTTTTCAAAAGCAGACACCAATATGACTGAATTCCAGCATCCTCCACAGTTACTGCTAAAGCAAAGCCCCATATTAGTCAGTCAGTGGTGACAGTGCAGAAAGTCAGTGTGAGAACAAAGTTTGGCCTCTGTACACTTACTCTGGTGAGCACTGTGTAGTCCTGTGTAGCCAAGAAAATTTTCCTTGTGAGAAAGATTGTAAGATAAGGCACCATATTTCCATAACTAATAGTTTGCACTTTTAAAAATGTTGACCTTGATTATTAGTACTAAGAAGCTGCCCTTATTTATTTAGGCATTGTCTATTGTTGAGCACATGGTCACTCATTCAACAACTTTCCCACCAAAAAGAATGGGCCCTGTTAAAGCCTCAGCACAATATTGCTTCCTTTCTTTCATTTCCAGATCATTTTTAATGCTCTAACCTTCAGGGTTCCACAGTATTGCAAATATATTTTATAAACAGTTTTACATCTCTGTGCTGTACTTAAGCAAGCCTTGGCACTGAAGTTCTCAAACACTTAATGTCAGCATCTTTGTACTGTTGTGAAATTGAAATCTTAAGCTAAATGTCTATTCTATGCTTTTTCTAATGAGAAGGAAAAATTATGAATGAAAGACCTCTTTGTTTCCTTCTTCCTGGAGTATGGAATTTAATAGACCTTCTTAAAGCAAGATGCGGTGGCCAAGGAAATACAGGTGTCAACATATTCATGGAAAAAATATATTGCATACTTCATATCTACAAACAAGGAAACAGTGTCTGGATGTTTCAAGAAGAGCAAAATGAAAGACTGATTCCTGACTAGGTATGCATTCTACTGTTATTTAATTAAAAAATAACAATGGTCTGGGCTCAGTAGTATGCTATTGTTCACCAGTTGTGTTACTTGGACATCAAAGTGCTCATTTTATGATATCCTGTCAAAGGTAAAAATCGTTATGTTTTTTTGGATTCTCTTTCATACTTTCTTTCAAACCTATGATTGCTAAACTAAGTAAGGTCAATTAATCTGTCAGAAAAGACACTAACCCAGAAAGGAGTATTTCTGGTGATTGAAACTGTGGGAGTAGTAGTCTTAGTCCCATAAAATGACTTTGTTCTCTTTTTTCAGAGACTTCTGCTGAGCAACTTGTATTGAGATGGTACTCAATGTCATTAATGCTCAAAGACTCATGCAAATCAGTGTTCTTTGCTGTAGTCATGCCAGGTTACATTTTCAATCATAAAGGTTAAAAAGGAAAAAAATATGTGCATAGCTATAAAATCTGCCTTTTCCTACGCAATGGCAGGTGTCAGGGATGTGACAGATAAACTCCTGGACCTAGTAAACCCCTCTGATTATTACCCCCTGTTAATGTTTCAGGTGGGTAGTGATGAAATGGGTAGGAGGAGGCCGAAATCAATTAAAAGAGATTTTAGAGCCTTAGGGCAGCAGCTCAAGGGGTCAGGAGCACAAGTTGTCTTCTCTACTATCCCACCAGTGGCAACTGTGGATAAAGATATTGACAGGAAGAGGCAACAGATCAACTCCTGGCTCCGGGACTGGTGTTACAGGCAGGGCTTTGGGTTTTTCGAACACAGGCGGCTTTATGAGACACACGGCATGCCATTATCAGGTGAGAGACAGCTGTCCAAGACGGGGAAAAGAATTTTGGGGCAGGAGCTAGCAGGGCTCATTGACAGGTCTTTAAACTAGATATGAGGGTGGAAGGGGAGATAACTGACCCTGTGAAGATTAAACCTAGGGAAAGCATGCCATGGTTTGAAGGAGGCCACATTAGAGAGGATTCTCACTCTGACATTTCATCAGAGAAAGGTGATAGACATTTAGAAATTACTGCTAGAAAACAATGGGAAAACCCTTCCCTAGAAGGGGAAAAGGGTACTAGGATAAGAGTTAACAAAGCTCACGGACAGAGCTTTAAGCCAATAGTTAAGAGGGAAGGGGACAAAACCAGGCCCGCTGGTAATGAACCTGAGTGTCAAGGGCCAAAGATGGAGGTGAAATCAATAGCCCAGGTCAAGTGCATCTACACTAATGCACTTAGCATGGGCAACAAACAGAATGAGCTAGAAGCCATTGTGTGGCAGGACAGCTACGACATAGTAGCCATCACGGAAACATGGTGGGATGATAGTCATGACTGGAATGCTGCAATGAGCGGCTATAAGCTCTTCAGAAGGAATAGGCAAGGAAGGAGGGGGGGGGGGGGTGTGGCTGTGTACATTAGGGAGTTGTTTGACTGTATAGAGATAGACTCCAGTGATGATGAAGTTGAGTGTTTATGGCTAAGGGTGAAAGGGAAGGCCAACAAAGGTGATTTTGTGCTGGGAGTCTGCTATAGACCACCCAACCAGGATGAGCAGGTTGATGAAGTATTCTATAAGCGGCTGGCTGCAGTCTCGCAAATGCCAGCCCCTGTTCTAGTTGGAGACTTCAACTTACCAGACATCTGCTGGGAATATAACACAGCAGAGAGCAGGCAGGCTAGGAGGTTCCTCGAGTGTATGGAGGATAATTTCCTGACGCAAATGGTAGGCGAGCCTACCAGGGGAGGTGCCTTGTTAGACCTGCTGTTGACAAACAAAGAAGGGCTAGTGGGGGATGTGGGGGTCGGAGGCCGTCTTGGGCTTAGTGACCATGAAATGATTAAGTTTTCCATTCTAAGTGAGGTAAGGAAGGGGGTTAACAAAACCCCCACCTTGGATTTCCGGTGGGCAGACTTTAGCCTGTTCAAAACCCTGGTTGGGAGAGTCCCGTGGGAGGTACTCCTGAGAGACAAAGGAGTCCAGGAAGGCTGGACGCTCTTCAAGAAGGAAATCCAGGAGCAGGCTGTCCCCACGAGGCACAAAATTAAAGGCCAGGGAAAATGGCCGGCCTGGATGAACAAAGAGCTATTAATGGGGCTTAAGGAAAAAAAGAAGGTTTACCACCTTTGGAAGAGGGGACAGGCAACTCAGGAGGAGTACAGAGATGTGGTTAGGACATACAGAGAAAGAATCAGGAAGGCAAAAGCCCAGCTGGAATTGAACATGGCAACTAACATAAGGGACAACAAAAAAAGTTTCTATAAATACATTAACAAAAAGAGAGTCACAGAGAATGTGACTGAGCATCCCTTACTGGATGCAAGGGGAAACCTTGCAACCAAGGACGAGGAGAAGGCTGAGATACTTAATGCCTTCTTTGCCTCTGTCTTTAATAATCAGGCCAGCCACTCCCAGGATATTCAGCTTCTTGGGCTGGAAGATAAGAATAGAGAACCGAACGACTCCCCTGTAATCCTGGAGGAAGTAGTTAATGATTTGCTTATGCACCTGGATACGCATAAGTCTATGGGGCCAGATGGAATTCACCCAAAGGTTCTCAGGGAGCTGGCGGGAGAGCTCACCAAGCCTCTCTCCATTATCTATCAACAATCCTGGTCAACAGGAGAGGTGCCAGATGACTGGAGGGTGGCCAATGTGACGCCCATTTACAAAAAGGGCTGGAGGGAGGATCCTGGAAACTACAGGCCTGTCAGCCTGCCCTCGGTACCAGGAAAGATCATGGAGAGGATCATCTTGAGTGAGCTCCTAAGGCAAGTGCAGGGCAGCCAAGGGATCAGGGCCAGCCAGCATGGGTTTATGAAAGGGAGGTCCTGCCTAACCAACTTGATCTCTTTCTATGACCATGTGACCCGCTTTCTCGATGAGGGGAAGGCTGTGGATGTTGTCTACCTGGACTTTGGTAAGGCCCTTGACACCGTCCCCCACGGCGTTCTCCTGGAGAAACTGGAGAATCATGGCACAGACAAGTGTACCCTCCAATGGATAAAAAACGGGCTGGATGGCCGTGCCCAGAGAGTTGAGATTAATGGAGTAAAATCTGGTTGGGGGCCGGTG
>NW_015094508.1:2518442-2537569 GCF_001431845.1 Calidris pugnax
TTAGATTAGATATTAGAAAGAATTACTTTACTGAGAGAGTGGTCAGGCACTGGAACAGCCTGCCCAGGGAGGTGGTGGAGTCACCTTCCCTGGAGGTATTTAAGAAACGTGTAGACATGGCTCTTCAGGGCATGCTCTAGTGCCCAAGATTATTGGTTTGTGGCGAGGTGTTGAGTGTGGGGTTTAGTTGGTGGGTGCGGTGTTTTTGGTGGGCGTTTGGTGTGGTGTGGGTTTTTTTGTTTTGTTTTGTTTGGTTTGGTTTGGTTTGGTTTTTTTTTTTGTGGTTGGACTCGATGATCTCAGAGGTCCCTTCCAACCACTAAGATTCTGTGATTCTGTGTATCAGAAAAAGCTAAATGGCATAGCGGGTCAAAACCTATTGTTTTAGGCATATTCAGTTCTCCTATTCATTTGCAATGCTTAGGGAAATGTTATGGAAAAAATGCTAAGAAATTACTGAGATCAGGGAAAAATAGCATAGATCACATTCTGATTTTATTTGCAGTTGTAGTTATATCTGGAAGCTGATAAATCTTTTTTCTAAAAACACCTTCAAGCTTTAAGAAACACAGAGCACAACTTCTTGTAATTTCTTTTACAAGAATGCAAATCCAACTGTTGAATAAAATAGAATTACACTTTATGGACAAAATGTGAACTTGTTACAAGCAAAACACTTACACCAGCTGTGAAGCATTACAGTTGTTTACGTTAAAGAAGTACTTCCAAGTCATTGTGGGAAAACAGCAGTAGCCTTATTTTATCAGTACACTACTTTACACATCTTCAATGGTACGTAGAATATGCTGGACCACCAAAACTCTAAAGCAGTCTGAAGGGACAATTTCTTCCTGCAACCAAACCCGTCATAAGGTGAAGAAACCAGAAATACAAAAAGGTTTGTAGCTTAGCTATTTATATTTAATATATAAACCCAGTTCCTGAAGGGTACAAAAAGCTCCCATATATTGGAAGCATCTTAGACTTTCTGCTTGCATTTAAAGCATGCCTTGCTGTTTTTCTTATATCAAACCATGGTGGGGACTAAAATCCACAAATTTCAGCACCTCTTTTAAACCCCAACTATTTTCAGCATTTGCGGCACATTACCTAGGAACGTCTGAAGTTGCAAGGACGGCTAAGTGACTAGATTGAAGAACTACCAATGAATCAAATAATTTTAACACATTGGAAAGAATAAATTACATTTAGAATTTATTATTTTATATTAATATTGTTATTATCAAGACTGGCATCTGTTTCTACATCATGTTACATAAGTGCAGTTCCTAAGATTGTACAGCATCTAGACAACTTAAAAGAATATTGTGCTTTTACTCAAACTATATAGAGAGTGTTTTCTATGTCAATCTGATTTATAAAAGAATGAGAAACGGGCAGCTCTTCCATAACTTTACCAAGAAATCATGGGAATTCTCCCAAGCAATTTCCCATGTGTTGTCTGACTGTAGTTTACAAGCTAGTGCAAAGAATGTTCTTGCTTGGGGACAAGATCATGTCTTTCCTGACATTTCTATGAGCTAGAAAGATGGGTCCTGAAGTATCAATTTCTTTACTCTTATTCTTTCTTAAAGAAATTGTGAGTGAATTCTGTACAAGCAGATGAATGAAAGAAGAATACTATGTACAACTAGACTACCCTTTTGGAGAACAAGAGGCATGGTCAGCAGAAAAATATCTGTCTGGATGATGCTAAATTCCATTTTTTTCTAACAGGTGAAATACAAATTTTAGCCTCAGAGAATAAAAGTTTTTGATGCATTTCTGGTTTATATACTTCACATTCATCAGATATCATTCTTCACTGCAGAATGCAGAGCAGAAACATTTTTGTTAGGGATTTCAGGGTCTCTTCTCTTTACTACATAAGATGCAAGGAACTTATCTGCATGTATTCTGTAATGCGCAACAAATCACTCTTCCACAGATTACAGCAACCTCACCACTATGATGTCAGTGGTACCATGACCTGTACTCTCATTGATGTCAAAGGTGTCATCTCATTTCTTAACAGCTCCTTGTATGTCCTTGTTATTCCTGGCTGCAATCTGCCTATCAGGGGAATCTTCTCAAAGGAGTAGCATATAAAAGGGATATTAAGAGGAGACTGAAAAGTACTTCTCAAAGCACTTGTTCAAAACCAGGCCATTTGAGAATTATGGCCCTATGTCAGTAATACACATCTTAAACGTTCCTTTGTATTAAAAAATGCTGGCAATTCATGGGTGAAACTGTACACTCAGCTTTGAAAGATGATTATTTTTATTTGGTATCAGCTGAAGAGGAATCTGGTTTTGGCAAACTCAGTGCAGAATGGGCTTCCCTTCCAAGCTAGCAGATGTGAGGACTGCAAGGTAGGAGAGGATGAACCGCTGAGAGGGAACTAAGGAGGTGTGCTGCATACGATGATCCTGTGACACATTCTCTCAGCAAAATGGAGAATGCTCTCTTGGCAATGAACCACCTTTTTGTTTAAGACATGATAAAGAAAAGCCAATCATGCTTGAAGGGAAGGAACCTTTATAATAGCATTCTGGGTTTCAACCATATTCTCTAGTGAGTGTGCAACAAAAAGCAGATCACTCTTCCAAGGAGGATCGCTGTGGGGAGATCCTTCGTCATTGAATCTGTAGAGAAGCTGTCTTGGTAAGAAGTCAACTGGCTGCATGTATGGCATATTGAAGTTTATACTAGCAGCTTAGAGTAAATTTCTGTCCCTAATGGTTGTAGCTGAATGGGTTCTTAGACAAGTTATACCAGGAAGACATGGACCATAACTCAGCTCCAGCTGCTGTAAACAAATTTTATTTCTACTGAAGAAATACAAGTACAATAGCAATACCCAAAGCACAAGTATATTTATTTTTCAAAAATAATAGCATTAAGATATTTTGTAAACATAGTGCAGCACAACATCTCACATTCTAAAATTTCTTCAACTTCAGAACTGAGTTGTGAAACTCTACAGATATTTCCTAAACTTACGCATAAATATTTGGTGAATAACATGGTCTGACTTCCGTTCCAGAGAATCATATGACCCTGTTGACTCCCTCAATGACTCTTCTTCATAGGTATCCATCCCTACTGAAGTGACTTCCAATTCAGAATGACCTTGTCCATCAGTATTAAAAACTGGGGTCTGTATGTTATATGGAGAGTTACATGCTACATATTCAAATGAGTTTTTAAAAAGCTCCGTCAGCTGAGTTAACTCTCTAATCATACACCGGGTTCATTTAGGCTCCAAGCTGGAAATCTGTAAATGTGACAAGTACTACATACTGCAAGCACTCCTACTGAGATCACAAGAAGTGTTCTGCATGAGCAGCAGTTCTACAGAGGCTCAAGTCTGAGCTGTAAGACTGCTTCCACTTGCAATTTTGGGTAGTTGATGTAAGCTGACATAAGGGACTTTAAACTGCAACAGAAATATCTGGCAAATGAAATTTCCAATATCTTTTACATGTAAGCTGTTGACTTCAGTTGACAGCTTTGTTTCTCAGGGCAGGTCCATGATTTTTAATACGTTTTAGCTATGTCTAAAACATTCACTAATTGGAAGCAGAATTTTCTTTAGGTAATTTTTTTTTTTGTGGGAGGTTATTTTTCAACCTTGACAAAGTCTGTTTGTTAGCTTCAAACCAAAGATAAGCTCCTTCAAATTCACACTTAAAAAAAAATCCAGCAAAAACTATTGCACTTTCTAATGCACCAGTTTAGCACTTTGTTGCTAGATCAGGCCCCTAAGTATCTGCACAAGAGGAGTAGGAGACAATGCTTTCTTTCCCTCAGTGAGACTTCTGGAAATCAGACTGCTATTCAAAAAATGGACAAAGAATTTCAAAGCTGTATTTTAGAGAATGATGTCCTCTTTAATGAAAGGCAGTAGCCAAAATGTATTTTTTAATACTGGATCACACTAGCCCGAACTGTATGTAGACACACAAAACCAGCTATTGGCTCTGCCTTAGTTTTATGCCTCCAGGTCAATCTACCCCAAAATTTTTGCTGGGGCAAATGTTTGTAAAATGGGAGAGTCTGGTATAGAGTTATTATAAGCAAATAAGTCTTACAAATAACTTTTTAGCTTGAAGAATATGTGGAAGCAGATGAGGGGTTCTTCATGCATATTTTTTTTTAGAAGACAAAAAACTACTTTCAGAACAAATAATCTAGTGAAGTAATTAAAAAATCCTTGCACCAAACTAAACATTTATTTTCATCTATTTTGAATCTCCATTAGAGTTCCAACTCATGAGCACTTTCGAAAGAAAATAATTCAGGAAGTGAAGTTTTTTGTGGCTTTATGGATTTTTTTTTTTTTTTTTTTTTGAGGAGAATGTGTTGAAACTTCAAAAAATTAGAAAAATTTTAAAAAAATGCACGTCGGTATTCACCTAGCTTTAGAGTAACAGCAAATTAAGGAACGTTGGAAATGTGTTGAACATCACAAGAAAGTAGATCTTCAGGTGCTTCTTTGTTGCTATAGGATTTCACCTGAAACATGAGGACATTTAAATCCTTTCGTCTTCACTAGATCTGTGCATGTTGGTCTTCAGATGGATCTGCAGCTGAGGGTGCCACCAGTAAAAATCACTGCTGGAGCTGCTATGACAGACAAGCCAGTGCCTTGGAAAGATTTTGTTAATTTTGTGCTCTTGGGTGAGTAAGAGGCATTACAAGTGTTAAAGCAAAGTAGTCATTAAGATTACAGTTGAGACGTGATTAATTATCCCCTCTCTGTCACCTGTGCTTGTTTGACACCTTTGCCTCTGACCTGTGTCTATTCTTCTTTCCCCAGCACTCTGTGGACCAGATTCTCATTGGTGACATCAGTGACGCTGAGATCAGAAACTGGCTCCTTGCCTCTATTTTTCCCTTGCCTTCCCTCTAATTTGCTTTTCCCTGTGCTTCTCTTCAAAGACTCTTCACTGCAGCTCCCAGTGCTTTGCAGGTATCCTTGACTACAGCTCACATTCCCCGATCTGTGGCCAGCTGGAGCAGGTCCCTGGTATGATATAATCCAGATCAAAGCAGGTGGCCAATCAGCAAACAAGCAACTTGTTGGCACATGACAGAAATGACTCAGCCACTACTTGGTCCCCTCTTTTCAGTCTTAAATTTGGCCAAAAAGTGGGTGGTGGCTCTTGAAGACAGTGGATTGCGAGTCCTGGTGCACTGCACCAGTTAAAAACAAAAATGGGCTCTTCTAGAACTGGATGCAGTCACACACTTACTTACCCAATCAGCAATCCAGCTGCAAGGCAAGACCAGCAGAGCCCAATACTGCAGTGGATTTGTAATGTGCTTTTTGGAGATAGCATCAAAATAATTTAGTAATGTAAAAATCTTTGATTGGATGGATAGCAGAATTTCTATAGGACTGGAAAGAAAACTGCAAAATATCTTAACAAACCTTTAAAGAAGTTAATTGCATAGTACTGTAACTCTAACTCCATTTATATAAAACCCTTCTGGAGTAGGTTCTATGCACAAACTAAGCCACTATGTGCTCAGTGATCTGAACATGTTTACAAAGCCCTGCTTGTATTTGAAATCAAAGTACATCTTCCTACAAACATTTCCACCACATGAAGTTACTCAGCAAGTTGTTACAAGGTTTAGATAAGTCACTATTTCTTTTCACTATCTATTCTTGGAAGACCTGTTTGTTAAATAATTTTTTACTAAATGGAAACCAAATTTAAACCCCCAAGTTTTTAAACTTACCTGTTGTTATTCTTCCTCACAGTGGTGGTTTCACAGAGTGCCTTCAAAATATCCCTTTTCTTCCCATCAAGTAATTAATGCAATTTATTGAGCTACGAGGGGAAATTCACCACATCAACAAATACACAACAATTCTACCAGTTAGATCATTGGATAAAGAGTTGACCCCTGTGTGCTGTCCATATCTCTGCCACTAGTTTATTCTTTCTTACAGAGATGTTGCATGCTGGTTTTGTGCTTTCAAAGTGGGGGTTGTCTGTCTTGTCAGAATTTGGGTCCTTGGCCAAATAACACTTGCAACAGAAGAATATTATTCTCCACAGTATACTTGCAGACATAAGGAAACACTGGGGGAGAAAATTCACCACCGTGGCATGCTGAGCCAGAAATTCTACCATCATGTGTCAACATGGTTCCATATGCCAGGAGTATATAATAAGGCAGGCAGTGCTAGGGATCTGAAGGGAAGCGTTGGTACAGTTTGCTAACAGAGTTTAGCATCCAATGCAAATTAATGCTGCTTTCTTTAACCCAAGGTACAAAAGAAATGAAAGCAGTATTTCTCAGGAAGAGAAAAATGTGTTAGCTATGTGCAGTATAGTTCCAGAACACTTTGGCAGGAATTCACTTGCTGTTATTTAAGTTAAAAAGGAAAGAATTTCCAAAGAGGGACAAACCCAGATCACACGTGTGCTTCCAGAAGCAAAGTAGGAAAGGTTCCACCCATGACATTTCAAGCCCCATCTGCACTAACATCTTTGCCAATTCTCGAAACCAGAAGGTCTCTATAAAAGCCTGGTCGTTAGACACAAACCCCAGTATAGCTGCAGACCTCAGTTCCTGACTGTCTGATGTGGGGGTTGTACTGCTCCCTTGCAGGGCTTGTGGTAATCACCACAGTCCTTTTCTCAACGAACTTTCTACTCACCAGTGCCTTCTAATAGCCAGGATGTTTCTTCAGCAAAATTACCCAACAATGTAAAAGAGAGAGTCCACCTACATGTTGAATAACTCTGCCTGGAAAAAGGCACTTTCATAGTGACTGAAATTTGAGATCTTCTCTGAAAGCTTACTTCCTTACTCCCCAGTTTGGTCAAATTAGTTACCATTGTTTTAACTGTAACAGAAAATAACAAAGTGTACATAAGTGAAGGTAGCACGTTAAGAGGGTTACTTTTTTAAAATCTACAGAGTCTACTGTATACCTGAGATTATCCTCTAACCAACTACAATCATAACAGCTTCCACATGAAGTCACTTACGCAGGATGTTCCAAAAAACACCTATCAGATGAAACAAAATATAGAAATTAGTTTTGAATTTATACACCAGCAAAAGCTGTAGCAGCCATGAGAAGGCAAAAGAACTGGCTCAGTCAAATGTGCTTTCCACTACCTGCCAGGAATCCCCATTTTACATTCCTTGGCCTGAATTTCTTCCCATTGATTAGTTTTAACTCTGCTTCTTTCTCAGTCTTATTATGGCTTCTCTCTCACTCTTACTTCTCATCCTCACTAACTTTTCTTCTGCTCCTCCCTCAAATAAATAAAAAGTTCATTTTTCTTCCAGACAGACCATGCATACCAGCTAGGAACACAGAAGTAAGCTAACAGGTTTACAGGTTTCATGTGCATCAGCACATTTGAAGGCAGATTTACCAAAAAAAAAAAAAAAAAAGAAAAAAGGGATATTTGCTGAAAGCTGCCAGACTCCTGATCATCTCTATACCTTCTAAATGGAGATAAATCTGAAAAGAGCTTAAGGACAAGAGTAAGGCTTGTAACTCAAAAAAAAAAAAAAAAAAAAGGAACACAGGGATATTTAGAAGGAACAACATTTTCTATTGCGATCCTTCAATCCTTCATTCTTCAGAGTAGCCAAAATTACACTTGTTTGATGGATGACAGGAGAGGGAGGAGTGTACAGCTATGGATATATTCATGATGCTGATAATGGAGCCTCACCTCTAGATTTGGTAGAGCAATGCAGTGCTACACCCTGTGATTTTTATTCCCTGTGGGTGCTGACTACACAGCAATGTGACCCTCTGTCTCCAGTGTATTTGGCTTGTTCTTCAACAGCCTGTGAGTTTTTGGTAACAACTTCACTGTCAAGCTGCCCATGGACTGAAATGAGATCTTGCCGCTATTGCCCTTACCCATGCATAAGATTCGATCTCTTTCTTCCAAAATTCTTTATGTGGCAATAAACACAGGTTTATAAGCCTGCTGTACAGGCTAACTTGCCAGGCAACAAGAATAGCTAGAAGTCTGTCCAAACAGCCAATTGGTTTTCAAGTGGGGAATTTCTATTTAACTTCTGGGATGGTTTCGGAATCTACCACACTGCTGGTACCTTTAGGATTAACGTTCCAGTTTGGATCTGTCCTGTGTAAAGGTTTGTGCCACACCTTTGCTCTCAGGGGCTGATTGGGAAAGTCCTCACTGTGGTGGCTTCAGAAGCAGGCATATTTTTGCATTCTCTATTTGGATTACTCTAAATTTAGCTCTTCCATAGCTACTAAAATGCAGCCTGTTCAGAGACTTGCAAGTGAAAAGGAATAGCTTTTGGCCATGGCAAAGTAGGCAGCAACCTGGAACAGCAGACTACCTACTTTGTCTGGGCTAAGACAATAATCAGTTGCTTCAGCAGCCTGTACAACCTGAACAGTCAGTTTTACTTCCTACTTGCATAACCTTGGCTTCTGGGAAAAAAAGTTGAGGGATGCAAGGCAGCAGCAGAAACAAACAGGAGCAACAAAAGGAGCGGGTCCTTTTCTTCTTCTGGTTGTCCTATGCAATGATAGAAGTAGCAACCTTAGTCCCTTCTCAGTAGCCTAATAGGCAGGACAGTACCTGGCTGTAGCAGAAGAGATGTGCGAAGAAGAGCTCAAAGAGGGAAGAGAGAGACATACTTGTGACCATTACTTTAAATCAATTTTTCCTGTTGCAAGAACGTTTATCACTCCCCCCCAAACAAGAGAAGTTTATGACCATAAATCAATTTATTAATTAACAATAACGTACCTCTCTTTTCTAAGTACAAGCAAAATAGCTCTGTTTGTTTACTGTGGTGTGGGATAATGAATGCTTTGCAAAAGATTTCTAGATATTTCCATTTCTTTCATACCTGCTTCAGTCCTTACACAACTGCATCTCCAATTACACTGTTGCTACCTGGCTTTATTTTGTCATTGCATCCCTTACAAGTACAGATATATTAGCCTGTTTTTCATAAATTATTATATTTGTTTCCCTGTTCTGAGGACCCTCTTGCACAACAGGCCAGTACTGGTTTTCAGTTGTCTTCTAAGTGTGACTTTATTTGGTTACTGTGGGGATGGTTGTCTTACTACTCTTCTATCTCAGACTGCTTGCATCTACCCACTCTCAAATTCGTTTTCTTCCTTGCTAATTGTTGATAGAGCATCCAGTCTTAACAGAGGTTCAGAAGTTCACCAGCAAAATGCAGGTTCTCTGTGCTTTCTGAAAGGCTTCTGAGCAACTTTAATACAAGCATGCACCTGTGACACTTACCAGCCTCTGTACCACACACAGTAACATACAGCATGAAATGCTGCTAACGTGCAAGAACTAAAACTTCAGTATACACTTATACCCAGGCATAATTTTTCATAAAAATCCTAGTGGCTTCCACAAGCACCCAGACCTCAAGCTTCCCCTGCTTGATGATTTGTTCACAGCACTGGGTTCAGGGGGAAGGCAGATGGCAATCAGGGGCAAAAGGTGCACAGCCGTAGTCCTTAAAGCTATCATGAGCACATACCAGAGTGGATGCAGGCAACACTAAGGCAGGGGACTGTAGCCCTGACATCCCCAGAAAAATCCATTTGTCCTGCTAAATGGGAGGCAAACACATAGGGCCAATAAATAATACAGAAAGCAATTCACAAAACTATGGGCATTATGGACAAAACAATAATGACATATCTACCCAGTTTCATCCTCCAGGATACTAATATCAGGGTCTTTGTAACTAATGAGTGTAAGTTTAACTAACTCATTAGCTTCCCTGGAGTGGAATCACTTTGCTTTTGAAAGCTTCTAAGCAGAGATGATCCATTTAAATGCATCCCTTTATATCTACTGAAACTAGCAAGCTACTAGAGTTTAATCCCTGACAGACAAAAATCTCTCCAGTACAAACCCACAGTCATCTGATGGTCTGTGTTCTTTCTTACTTGCATCTTTCCACCTAAACAAATGAATTCTGAGGCTTTAAACTTACCTACTTTCTTCCAGTTACTAGTATGTTAAGATTTTGTGGCATCTTCCTCGTCAACATCTTATAGTATGAGTTTTCAAATACTTTCAGGTTATTTAACATTCTTTATGACCCAAACAACCACCTCAGACAACAAATGATAATTGACTTTTTCCCAGTTTTCCCTGCCCTGCCCCAAGGAGTGACCTGACATTTAAGGTTCTTTGCTTCCTTTTGTTATTGTTCTTAGGAGGTCATCCTACACACCCTTTATAGAGTAAAGAGTCATCATTAAAGTAATTTCACAGAAAAGTCCTAGGTATTTTTAGGAAGTGGTCAATTGTCAGAAATTAAGGAAGGCTGGTTAACTGCATATGTTTCATACAGTCTAGAGGAAGTGAAAGAATAAAAGTAATTTCTGTTTCTTGACAGTTGCTAACAGAAGTATTTGAAAACCACTGATATCAGCCTCTTACAGAGAACTTAACTCCTCTGAGCATCTTCTTATCAGAAATGGGTTATTTTCACCTTGTTCAAAACCAATGTCTAATTCTGCTCCCTTATCCACAAAAATAATTAAAGAATCAGATTTGTAACCCTATTAGCAATTTTTTTTATTAAAATATAGTTCAGATTATTCTTTTATAAAAAGAGTGCATGAGGGTAAGTCTGTTTGAGACACAGTAACAGGCTTTCAGTCTTATAAAGGATTTTAAAAGTCCTAGAAATCAAACAGGTGTGCCAGAACACAATGTTTTGAATGTAACAGTGGTCTCTCACATGTATTAAATTTTGCCTGAGCATTAAAGAGTGCTTGGAAAGAGATGTAGGGCTCTGACTCATAAGCATTGCAGGAAACTAACACACAGACTGTTCTGCCTTCTGCCAGCCAGGACAATGGAGTGTCCCAGCCACCGTGGTGTAAAATCTCTTCAGCAGGCTTTATTTTCAGTTCAACAAAATAGCAGGGCGACTTTGTGAAACAGGCACTAACAGCATATGTCTTTTTTCCTTTGGGTCAGGCACCACTACCCTTTAGTATTATTCTTAGAGGAATAATTTTGCCTTTGAAGCTTGCATGTTTACTAATTTTCCTTTTTTTCAGCTTATACATCACTTTCTATCCTACACCTTCACAACTGGAAGGTTATATAACTCCAAGGAAGTCAAATCCCCAACTGATCCTCAGAACAAACTGCTCTTCCACATCTTTGCAATAGACCTACATCCTGTCCCACATCCCTAGACATCCACAAAGCCCCATGGCAAAAATCACCATTTAACGGTTTTGGCTCAGAAGAAGTACCATGTCCACACCTCAGCTATCACAGGTTACACTGGAACACCACAGTAAAGCCCCTGCCAGGAGTTCATCCCCACAAACGTTTAAGAACCTAGTATGCCAATTCCAGGAACATGCTCTTTCCCCCCAGCCCTACATCAAGGGTTGGTAATGTGGCTGATCGGTGAGGGAAAAGAAGCCTACCCATGGGGTTGTATCTTATTAAAATACTTTATATGAATCTATCAGAATTTGTGTCAGAGCTGTAATGACAGGAACAGTACTTGAGCCTAGTGTGACCAAGAGGAGATTAGCAATTTCTCACAGAAGGGCTCTAGCAAAGCTGGGGAGAAGAGTCTTCATTGCCGCGTCCCACAATTTCACGTACTGCCAGTTTTTTCTGCATTTATACCTAAGTTGCTGAAATGAATAAATTTTCCAAGGTATGAAGAGAGTATGTAGCTACAGCTGTTTCGAGAAGTGTCTTTGCCAAGGCTGATGCCCCTAGCTAACTCAGCTATTTAATGTTTGTTGCACAAGACAAACTGGACAGTAAGTACCATTATCGCCTTCCCACCCTGGAGCTTTCAAGCACATCATCCCGACTAACACAAGTGCATGACTCAGGCAGATTAAAACATTTTGTATTAAAAGAACACTTCACAAGCGTCTTTAAGTTTAACACGTACATTTCACTGAATTAGACAGTATAGGGTGAACAGGTTCTAATTCTCAGAGAGACAACAGGCAAAGTCAGTGCAAAAACGAACACAAAATCCATGCAAGCTAAGGTAGCAGAAATTGTGTGAAACATACAAAGGCTGACCAATTCATTAGGGTTTCTGAAAGCAGCACACAGATCTTTTTAACATAGAAATGTTCCTGACAACTAGAATATGTGAGCTGAATTTAAAATAATTTAACTGAGTTATTAATCAGTACTAATTGTACAAATACCAACTGAATTATTAATAATAATTATTATTAATATAATAATTACAATAATTATTGAACAAATTCCTGTTTATGGATGGATATGCCTTTCTGTATTCTGCTATTTTTGAGCTGAATGTTAACTTCATTCATGGCCACATTTCTTGTGAAGAATGAAGTTCTCTGTAATATGTTGAAAACACAGCCTGTAGCAGCATTACTTTGGCAAAATCTGATGGGCTGGCTCACAGCATTAACCTTTACAGAGAAAATTAATCTGATTTATCTGAATTTCTCCTACCAGAGAGTGGTCATATGAATTGCTGTGTGCAAGCAGTGACTATTGTAAACAGCAGCAGCAGACAGCTGACATCTGCTTCTTCCACTGGCATAGCTGAATCTAGAGGTGTCCTGTACACTGTCCCATGGTGAATGATTTATTTTGGCTTCAAGACCAATTGACTAAATCTAAACAGGGGAAAACTATTCTTATACCCTAACCATGGTGTGAACTTCGAATTAGGAAAAGTCTGCATATTCACGAGGCCAGTATATTCTAGCTGCAATCAGAACTCCACACCCTCCTTATCAAGCAGCTGTATTTCAAGTTCATGCATCTGATTTAGAGAGGAACAAGTATAAATAGAAAATAACTCCAGAGTCCTACTTACCTATAACTGTTTACAACAAGCTCTTAAGTGAGCATGAACAGAACAACCTGAAGGCTGTATCCTGCCATTATTCTACACCTTGAGTGGCAGCAGAGATGGCCCCAATTTATCCAGGTGTTTGAGAGCCTCTGGAGAAGCTTATGCATCCCAGGTCTGCTATTTGCCTTTGGCCTTTCTGATGAAATTGTGTAACTGAGCAGATAGCTGCCACTCACCTGGGGAAACTGTTATAGTACAGATGCCAAAAATGCTCTTGCACGCTGAAAATATATTTAACAAATACTGAAACAATTCTCTCTTAATTAACCATTACCCTTCCCATTTTACTGTTTTGTTTTCGCATACGATCACACCCACTGGGTTTATTTCTGATAAAATACATTTTTGAGATACAAAGGCTAATGAGAAGTTCTTAGACTTGCCTCAAAAGTTCCACCTTTGAGTAGGAGGGAATCTCAACATATTCTGCTATTCGATACAAAACAGGCTTTTGTGTGGTTGACTTAGAACATACTAGTAAGTCTTATAATTTTATTTGATAGCTGCTATTGCATTAGGCAAAAAAAAGATGCCATGATTGAGAAATGGTAAATATATTCTCCTGCTCAAGAAAAAAAATAAAATATATATTGCTATAACTTGTGCTTTGCTTGTGGATTCACAACTTTGTATTCTCAAACCTAAACACAGACAAGACAGGCAATAATATCCCCCCAAAATATTGTGAAAACAGGAAAAAAGATCTCTACTTTTCTTTTCAGAGTCAGATTTACATTTTTGCCTGTGGTATTTTATTGTTTTTCCTGGTTGCCAGGACAAAGATATCCCCTCTTTTGTGGTATTAAGTTATGTAGGTATGTTAAGTATGAAAGAAAATGCATATTTAGGAAGCATATAGTCGTGTTAGCAGCGCTTAGAAAATTTAGGCCAAATTCAGCCTTATTTTGATCCCATTAACTTAAACATGATTATAACTGGGGAAAATCAAGTTGATATTTCAAGAAGTGGAGACGGCACTCATAACTGGTTCTCAAATTTTGCATCAATGGTGAACGGTAGCTTATTTAAATGAGTACTTCTTAGGTAGTATAATTCCACCTTGTAGCCACTATGCATTACACTGGCATGAACAGCATTGATGCAGCAACAAATATACTGGAAGAAAGTACAATGCAAATGAAAAAAATTATGTAACTCCAGAAAGGAAGAAGCTCTGAAGTAAAAAGTTAAATATTTGTGAGCAAAAAGAGAACACAACTGTCAAAAGTTGGATGAGAGGAAATAAAAGTGGAGGAGAAAAGAGCAAGCTATGGGATATTTCACTAATCTGAGGATTCAGGTTTTTGTGACTGTGTCTTTGTGAACACCAGGCTTGATATACAGAACAGTCCTAAAATTTCCCTGGTACGTAACTGTGACTTATCCAGAACTCAAGTGCAAGTCACACTTTCCAAAGGCCCCAGTATTCATTGCCTAAATAGATTTCCTTTCTCACCCAACTTCATACTGCAAACTAGAACTGATCTCGTAATATATTCCATTCTTTCAGCTGCAGCCTGGCTTGAGTTGGGTGCTATTAAAAGAAAACAGCATGGTCCTCTATGCTTGTTTTTCACTTTGACTAAACTGAAGCACCATAGTCTTCAGAACCTTACAAAAAATAATTTATTTTCCACAGTCTAGTATATTCACAACCTTTGGTGTTCATAGGATCAAAATTCTACAGTTGTAATTACCTTTATGTATTCCCTCCACTGTCCTGCAATTAGCACAATTCTAATACTGGGAACACTAGAAATATGCAAATCACCATAAATTTTACTTCTGTTTCTTGTACTTAGAGATAAACTTGGAGACTGTTTAAGGATGAGTAAATTCACATTTGCAGTAGGAACACCATTAACCACAAAAAGCACAACAAAAGGGACTCTCCGAAGAACTACTGGCACGGGCTCAGCATTCTGAGTTTGTCCCACTGTGCAAAAGTTATTTGACCACTTCCAGCAGGCAGTTTAACAGACCAGGAGTGGTCAAAACTAGGAAACAGATTGTCTGACCAAAAACGTGCAAAAAGATGACTGCCAGAACCAGAACAGGTTTGCACCCAGGAATAAATGCTATGTAACTGAGGACATCTCACAGTCCCAGAGAAATCCATTCTGGGCATGGTTCTATTCAATATTCTTTTTAATTGCTTCAGTGACGAGTTTGTTTATAAAATCTGCAGCTGACACTAAGCTAGTGGGATTTGGTGAGCACCTCAGAACAGAGGATTGGAACTGAAAATGATGTTGAGAGATTGCAGAGAAGCTCAAAAAGCATTAATAAAAAATTCAGTAAAATTAAGTGTAAAGTGATACTCTTGCAGAAGCACAAACACAAAACTGGGACCACCTTGTTAGGAAGCAAAACAGCAGCCTGAAAAAGAACAAGAAGAGAAAGAGATCAACACCACAGTGTCCTTCTCCTCTCCCTTAAAATATAACATCAAACCAAACTCTGGAATTTTGTAGACTACAAAATAAATAGGAACACTAACACATTATCACTGCAAGCCAACCCACCTTTCTCACACATAGACTTCATTTTACAATGTATTCAGAAAGGCTCTTTAGACAAAGGAGATGATTATTCCCCTCTACTTCGCATTGAGAAGATCTCAGCTGAATATTACCTTTTCAACATCATACTCACAAACACACCTCAATAATTTAGAGCCCCTTTGAAAGGGGCTCTATCTTTTAAACCTATGAAGACTAGATGAACATGTATGTCTCCAGAAAGAAAAAAAAAAACAAAAAAACCCAACAAAAACAAACAGCTGAGGGGAAAAGTGCATGAGTATCAAGCACACTCATAGAAGTTGCACGAGAACAGAAATTTTACTTTTAAACTAGAAAGCAACTGCACCTTCCGGAAGAGAAGGAAAGATTCTAACCAGCTCCAGTGATTACTTTGTTGCAAATCATATCAGGCTGAGATGCACCACTTCACTGGAGTATGGCACACATAGTATCACAGGCTGGGGACCAAGAGGCAGGTAGGTGAAGAGTATCCTTCCCTCTAGGAAAAGTACCGTTCCCAATATACAACGGAAAGAGCATGAGAAGACTTTTTTGGGAAGTACCAGCAAAACAGACGCTACCCAGCGTTTCTTATCTCAGTGATTTACTTCATCATCACAGGGCTGCTTGTCTTCAGTGTGTAATAACAATATTTTTAAAAGGCCTGCTTTTTGTACAGTAGCTACCCAAGACACATGAACTATCTTGGTGTAAAAGACCAGACACTTCCATCTTAATGGCAAACTCATGGAGGCTCGTCTTACTTCCCCCACCTGATGACGATCTCAGTGAACATACCTCGCTGTAACGCTGAAGCATCTTGCCTCCACCCCATTTTGGCCTTCGAAGGCTGTGACTGAAGTTCAAACAAGTATGCTTTTTCTCTTTGTTTTTTGGGACAAACAGTATCCACTAAAGCAGCAGACATACACAAAAACGTTGCACATTTCCCTAAGGCAAGTCTTCAGTTTGCTCACTTATGATTTCCCTGGACACATAAAAAATTCTTTTTGTTCTGTTTTGTTACTTACGTACACACTGGAGCATGAACCTGTCTTCATGGAACCCATTTTCACTGGCCGCCTAACCTAAGCAGCTGGATTTCGCTAGGAACTGGCTGAGGCATTGAAAAATATCCCTCTCTGCCAAGTTGGTAGCAAACCGAGAAATGCCACCACAACCTGTTACAGCAGGGATTTTGGGGTGGTAATGGTGCTGTAAACACCTGCAACTCCCTAATTGTAATGACATTCTTTTGGTCTAAGAGTATCCCTGCAAGAGTTCCACTGATGTGTGAGTTTATAAACAGTTTTAATTATAGTGGTATAAGCTTCAGTTCCACAACAAACCAGTAACTCTTCTCATCATGGTACTTTATCCAGTTGAAAACTTTATGTGCTATTTTACTGTTGTCAGCATCATCCAAAGTATTAATTCTGTTAAAAGACCTCACCGTTCTTTTTTTTTTTTTTTTTTCCTTTTGCTAACCTTGACAAATAAATCAGGGGAAAGCAGATTTATCCCTTAGTATGTGATTATTCACCGTGTTTGCGCATGCACTCTGCACAAAGGTTCAGAGGACCAAGTCTCATGTAGTGAGCTCTCATTGGTGCTACCAATTTCAGTAAAGATTTTCACATCAGTTGAACATGCCTGCCTTGACAAAACACGTTTTCCAACCCCTCAATACAGGTTATGACAAGATTAAATGATACTTCATCAAAATACAAAGAGAAAAAGCCTTCAGAATGACACCAGCAACATGCCCATTCAACTGGAGCCTTTGTGGCCCTAAACTGAAACTGGCTGCTGCAGTCTTCCCAAAATAAATGTAATTAACTAAACATCAGTGCATTTATCCCAAAGTCAAGTGGACATCTTTTTTTTTTTTGCCTGAAAGATTAATTTTATATTTCTTTTTTTCTTCTCTGTATGCCTTCTACCAAACAGAACAGCTTGACCTGTTTTATCATGGTTTGAGTGCTGCTGAGTCAAACAAGCAGCTGAGCTCTCTCGCAAGGAAGCTTCCCCTCCATTACCTAAGACTTGTTTTCTTTCTGGAGAGAGAAAAGGCAAAGGGCCCTCAGGTTTACCCCGGGGAATGGAGGGGAGAAAGAAAGAAAAAAAAAAAAAAGACTGCCTAAAGAGAGTTACAATAATTCCTTTACCCCCTTTCATTCTATTAGCATAGTTTTCCAAGAATGTTAGCTACCTTCTTTTATCTCCAAGACACTAGGTTGCAACTCAAAGTTTAAGACAAAACTAAAACCAACATTATACAGTACTCGTGGATCAAGAGTTTTACATAATGATATTGGTTATTTTGAATACACAGTTTTGAATGTTTCGATTTCTTTGATTTTGTTCCCAAGTAAATATTTTTCGCAGGCAATGATGAACTCACAACACAGCCTTTTAAATGCTTTATTTATTTACTGGACACTTAGTGCTGTCCAGTTCGCACTAATTCTTAAACATTTATCTTCCATCATTTTGGTAGTCACTTTACATAACAAATAAGATGAAGCTAACGGCTAAGTAACCCCACCTTGGGAAACTACAGAAACAGTACTAATTAGCACTGTATAGCCGTCATTGTAACTTGGTGATTAGTGGTCCTATTCAAACAATAAGAAAAAGCACCAAGCTAAACACCACGTAAACAATAGCTGTCACTTAATGACCACAAAGTGCATTTGGTGCTCCCAGCAATTGCTTCAGGTCCTTAACTACTCCACCTAATCACAGCAGAGGAACTTCAGGTTAAAACCGTGTCACCTGAGCATCTGTAGTAGCGACCGATTTTAATACTGAAGTTCCTCTTAACATTTTTGCTCCGTCGCACAAAGCGAAATCCCCAGTAAGAGCTAACAGCAGCTTCAGAATGGCAAATACCTCCCATACGAAGAGATAAAAAAAGATAATTACATATAAACCCACGTGCGGTAGTCTGGCTCTACTTTTTTTTTTAAATGTTGACTCTACAACTGGCGTTCAAAAAATAAACCCCTCAGACTGGCGGGACCATTACTTCAATGAAGTACTTAGTAGTTTGTTACATAAACAGGCATATCTTCGGCAAACAACCTGAGAGCTTTGCAGCGCCTGGCCACAGATCAGGTAAGCGATCTGCAACATAAAAAAACCCCACCAAACAACCCAAACAAACCAACCAAAAAAAACCACCCCAGACAACGAAAAAATAGCACGCGGAGCCGAGAGCTGTACTTCCAAACCGTTAAAAATCTGAAAGGACGGAAGTGAGCAAGACGGAACAGAGACAATCGCACTGTTTACCCTTCCCACTCCCCAGACACACGAGATCCACCTCCGCTCTTGGCACGGAGCCGTGTCCTATCCGGCCACCGCTTCCAACAGCCGCCTCCACACCGGCGACAAGCGGCGGCCGGACCGAGCCGGGCAGCCCCATAGGCCGTGGGGTAAATCCCCCCCCGCCCCGCCGGCGGCCCGACAGACCGACAGGCCTGACTGACAGGCCGCTACGGCTCGGAACGTTCTCGGCTGCCTCTTCTCGTCCAGGCCGCACCCTCTGCCACCGGGGGCCGGGGGTGTAAGTTTCAGGACGAAGCGACAACGCCCTTCCAGGCCTTCTCTTTTTTTTTTTTCTCTTTTTTTCTGAAAGGCAAGGAGGCTCCCACTGCCGCCCCTCCTCCTCCTCCTCCTCCTCCTCCTCCTCCC
>NW_015094508.1:2537860-2538718 GCF_001431845.1 Calidris pugnax
AGGGCGGGCTGGAGGAGGGGCCGGAGTTTCGGAAGAGGAGGGAATGGCTGTCACCGGGTGAAGTCATGTTCATAATCTAGTCCCTCGCTCCGGTTCCGGGCTGGGGTGACTCACCGAGGGGGGAGAGGAGCGACACCCCGCACGGCGCTCGCTCCTCCCGGGCGGAAGGTAAATATCACTTACAACTCGGTCCGCCCCTCCCGCCCCGCTCCGCTCCCCGTCCCTGGCACGGCGGTGGCTGCGCCGGCCTCTATTGTCGGTGACAGCGCACCGTGCCCACCTTCCTTCCCTCCTCTTCCCCACGCTGGCCCCGTCGTGCCACCTGCTTTCTCTCCCCCCACCTTCTCCGGCGCCCGGCCTTCCCCAAATATTTATATCGCCACCTTCCCTCCCACCCCCCCCGTGGCGGGCGGAGAAGAAAGTTTTCACCCAGTGTTTCTGGAATAATCACGGTGCAGATCTCCGGGGCTGGCAGGGTGTGAGGTTGGCGATAAAAACCCCCACGGGTGGCTGGTTTGTGAGGAGGGACGGGGGGAGCCGGCGGGGGCACCGGACCGGCGCCTCGGTAGCCGCCGGTGCCGCGCTGTGCGGCGTCGATCGCCGGCGGGCTCGCACGGGCAACGAACAACCAGCCCGTGGGCCACCCCTCGGTGCCACCGTGTCACAGGCTCCGGGCGACGCGATCGGGGAGAGAAATAGATCTGAGGGAGCGACAGCCAGCAACCCCCCCCCCCCGCCCCGTTCTCCCGGGGCAGCTAGGCGGACCGGGGTCGCCTCGCCCGCTGCCCACCTGGTGTGGGCCGCCCCGGGGGGCTGCGTTTCGTCGGCTGCCGGGGGGTCGCAGGGTGAAGTTCAGGG